>NC_034438.1:39870579-40013564 GCF_002078875.1 Numida meleagris | reverse complement strand
GAGTCTTGAGAAAAGACTTTACACGGCACCCAGGTGAACGCATTGTCACCTGGCTACTTCGATGCTGGGACAGTGGGGCCAACAGTGCACTGCTAGACAGTACAGAAGCCCGCCAGCTGGGAAGCATTGCCAGAGACTCAGCGATTGACAGAGATATCAGTAGATGCCAGGATGAGTCCTTCACCCTTTGGAAGCGGATGTTATTAGCTGTGAAGGAAAAATACCCCTTCAAAAACGTCCCCTTTTCCCAGGACGTGGGCCCTTGGGTCCCCCGTCCCCTTTGTCACGGAATCGGGCCTAACACCCGTAAACCGTTGACACCTATATAATTTTTTGCAACTTTGTTTTGAATTATACTCTATTTTACTGTTTCCTATATAACTTTTTTTTTTTTGAGTATGATAGTTCTTGTTTATATGTTCCTCTTTGTGGAAATAAACTAAGGTTTCCAACAGCAGTATCTAATAGCTGGTGGTACTGACATAACCGTGCATTCTCTCCTGGTTTTGTGCTATCTGGGAACATTTCAGTTTTGTTATAATGTGCAATTAATCACACAGACCAGAATCTGCATCTGGATCTACGTGGAATATTCTTAGTGTAGAGAGAAAAGCAGAAACTAACTCCACCCAAGTTATTCAGTGGACTCTCTTCCTTTCTCCAGAGAAAGCAATAGTCATTTTTCCTCAATTGTATGGAGATTGTATGTATTTCTCCATCTGGTTGTAACACATGTAGAAGAACTCTGCATTCTGCAGACTCCCTTGCAGCCTTTGCTAGTGCTCTTCCCTTCTGGCTCTTTGGCGTCATGTAGAAATCCACCAGCCTTTTGTTAAAGCTGTGACTTTTACAAATGGTAGAAAGCAATAAAGTAGGGGGAGAAGGAGAGAATGAAGGTTGTAAAGGAAAAGGTCCAAGGAGGGAAAGATGACAGGAAGATGAGAGAGACCTCTAGGGAAAAAAAAAAAATCCAAGGAAGTGATAGAGAAAAAATAAAAGGTTCTAAAAGGGAGCTGGTATTTTATCTTTGCGAACATTATCAATATTAGAGTAATCTTTACATTGTGGTAATAGTCACAGTCCTGGTTGTGCTGGGTATTTTCCGTACAAGTACCATCCCATTGTTTATACAGACTGACCTCCCACTTATCCTTGTTGCCTCCTCAGACCTCCGTTTTTCCTTTCCTCTTTCTATCCCTTTCTTCTCTCATGACACAGTCAGAAAATTCCTCATTTCACCTGTGGCTCACAGCACTAAATCTGTATTGTCTTTGAAATACTGGCAGGTATGTTATTTGGGAACAAGAGAACAAGTGCTGAAAGGAAGAAAAAAGTTGTGAGGACATGCAACAAAGAAGAAGAAGCTATAGACTGAAGGGTGAAGAGGTTACTCCTCATGAGCCTCACTACTGGACTAACTGGCATAACTGTCTGTGAAGGACTGTCTGTCCTTCTTCTCACTGTATCAGCATGGTCTATGTTAGATTAAACACTTAAAATAATTGTGCTTTTAAAATCTGGGTCATTTTACCAGTGTAAAACAAAAGAGAAATTTGTATGTGTAATCCAACAGATGTCAGGCAATGGCGTCCTTCTCATGTGGTTATGGGCAGTGATTTCTAACCAAGCCTAACTGCAATATACAACTATTATATAACTTAGCTTTTAGTATTTTGCTTGAAAGTAGTAAGCCTAGTGAAGAATGATTGAAAAATGCACTCCTGCATGCTTGTGAAAATAGCCTAAAGCCTGTGCTTTAAACCAATATTGTGCATACAGCGTACTCTGGTTTTACTTAAAATGCATGTCAGTCTCTAGCTCATTGATGATTTATCACCTTTGAAATTGTGAAAGACAGCACCCTGCAGTGGGCATTTGTCAAGGCCACTTGGTGTACTGTTCTTTTGGATAGTCTGCAAAATATTAAAATAATGAGATATAGGGAATATGATCAAAGCTCACTGATGCTTATGAAAACTAACCTGACCTCAGTGGACTGGGACACTGAGACCCATTGTATCTCAGCTACCACCTTCTTGATAGTTAAGTCTTTTCATGAAATCTGTGCCTTGTTTCTATTTTCTTATCCACTTATCCACTCACCCATTATATGCCACTTGTAGTCTGTCCTCTGTGCAGAAGCATGACCTGGGGATCTGCTCCTTAAAAAGCTGCTTACTGAAATGGTATCATTGTTAAGTGAGCACGCTGTTCTTATCTGAAAGAGAAAGAAACAAGAAATGCGTAAAACTTTCTCAGAATTTTATGTGTATGACACTCAAGTTTGCATGGTCCAAGCCTCTTGTATATCTTGCGTGCAGGCATGTGTGTATTACTTTCAGGATTGCTGGCATGCATTGGTAAGCTAGTCCTACTGTGGGAAAAAGGATGAAAAAATGCCTGGGCATCCAATATAGATAACCTAAGTGGAAAATGTACTGTCAAGAGGGTGCATCCATAGTAGAATTTTTGAACCCTCAACTTAGTTAGAGAAAATTACCTTTTTTGGGGGGAGGGCACCATCAGTTACTATTCATTTGCTCTTCTAACTGAACAAACATGTAATCTATGATATCATTAGTTTAAAAAGATGTTCATATTTTGGATGCTTGCTAACACCTTGCCAACATTGAATTCATTTGGACTGGAGTGTGGGGTACAAATATGCTTACATCTGACCTGTAGCATTTTTTCCAAATTACTTGCTATGACAATGCACTGTAAATAATCATGCAAAATATACATTCAATATTCTCTTATTTTGTTGAAATCTTTTTTCAAAGCCATACATTCACTCCATAAGAATAAAATAAAAATAAGAATGCTGAGCTGTGGAAAGTCAGTGTGGTGAGGGAGGGCTGGAATTGTGATAAAGTTTGTTTTCTTGTTTAAATATACAAACAGGGATTTAAACCAAAGGCATTTTTGGACTAATTTCTCTAGCTTAGAATTGCAACTTCTTATCCAATTAGTCAAGTCATAAGACTGGTAAATGCTGTCTCTAATTCACATGTTTAAGGGTATACACTTAACTGCATCCTCACGCAAATAGCATCTGACAAATATAATTGCTTTGAAATAGTTAAAATAATTCAAGGGACTTAATGAAATGCCAAAAATACCAAAGCAGATTCTGCTTGGTCATTATCTCCAATGTGGTTTTCAGCATTCTTCTCATGTTATGATCAAATTCAGCAGCCACAGCTTCAGTTCCAGCATGTTTAAGATCACATTACCTTGGCACTAGTGCTCATCCTAGTGGTTCTGGGTGGAAATTAAGAATGTTGCTCATGTTGTTTTTTTGTTGTTTTTGGTAGTGGTTTTATACTCAGAGCACTCAGAACACCAGGTCATTGCCTTATCTTTGTTATTTTCCCAATGGGCAGTAAATTTTAGCATTGGTGAAAAGTTAAATATTAAAGCAAAACAAAAATTATACATGGCTCTTCATTATATGCTAAAATAAAATATTCTTGTAGGGATTAAGAAATCTTGCTATTGGCAGATCTCCTTTACCAAACTCATTAATGTAAATCCTTTGTAAAATACAAAACAAAAGCATTTTAACAAATAGGTCTTTCTGGAGCTGTAGGTTATGCAAACTTGCTATTATTCTTCATGCAAACTCAGATATTTGAATTTTTTTTTTTATATATGCCTTGATCAAGACGTAGAACTACAAAAGTGAAGCAAAAAACCAAATCCACTGAATGGTCAGTTCCTGTTATTATGACCTATACCAATCTGTGATTTTTAGACACACTGAAGGGAAAAAAGAGGGTAATCCTCACTGACAGTTAAGTAGGCAACCCAGGAAGACTTGATGCGGAAAAAAGCCACTGCAAATTTGTTATCTGTCTGGAACAGTAATACTGAGTGATCTGCCTGTTGAGAATTTTAATAAAAAAATAAAAATAACTCCACATACCACTTCCCAGAGCCTTCATGTTTCATCTTATTTTGGTGAAAAATAATGAGATGCTTTGTTATGTATTATTGCAACCTAACAATATCAAATTGTAATATGCAAATGAGGGAATTTAACTTGTAAGAATGATATGCATTTTTAACAAAACAAAAACAAAAACAAAAACATCTCTTTATTCATGCTTTTCTCTTGAAAACTAATTCCAAACATGAAGCATTAAATAGCCTACCTTTAGGATGTTCTGTTTTGTTTGATTGATTTAAAGGCAGTTGCAGTATTACATTGTAATAACTTTCCTTTTAGACAAGCAGGTTCTTTATGCCACTGTTTTAGTCCAAGGAGCCAAATAATATCTTTTTTATTGAAGTATTTTTAGACATTGGATACATCTGGAAAAATATTCCAGCAGATAATTAGATTGCATTAGCAATGTGTCTGTTGTGGTTTCCCTGATCCTGAAGAAGGCAGCCCTTTATGAAGCGCTTGGCCACAGTCTCCGCAAAATCTGCTGTATAAATTGGCCCACACTAAAGCATGTGGAAAACATTTTTTGGCTGAAACTTGAAACCATTCATGTGGCTTTGAGACAGGGAAGCTCAGTCTGCCAACATCAATAGAACTTTGTAATACAAACCAAAATGGTCATTTAGACATGTGTACTTTCATGCTCACAAATGCACTGAGGTCAAATATTTTTTAATCTTGGGAATTTTTCCTCTTTATACAGCCTCATATTTCACGCAGGAAATGAGGCTGAGTACAACAAACACAAATCATTGAGACTGACAGACCATATTGGGTTCAAAACCCAAGCTTTGACTCTAATTGCTCTCCAAAGGCCTCTGGCTGAAGGTAACTGTTGATTTAGTTCAGCTGTTTCAAATCAGCACTGTAAGGTCTTGCTAAGACAAACTGGTTAGGCCACATTACATTTGTACCATTGGATCCCTCGGGTACAAGTATAACACAGTTAGCATTTTAAAAGATTGCATTTGTCCATACACTGCAGGCAGTAATTACAAGCAGGCAAATCTTTTCTGAAAGATGGTGTGACCTTCTTTATGGTGAAAGAGTGATGACGGTGATGACGGCTTCTTGTGGAGGAAAAAATAATGTTTCCGTTCAAGGTTCAGAGAGGGACCCCATCTTGTTTTGTATGTATGCCAGACTTGTCAGACATTAGTTGACATTGTTTTTCCTTTGCTTTGATAATTCTTGCCTATCTAGACAACCTCTGAAATGTAAAATTTCCCTTACTATTCTACTGCAAATATATTGTACGACCTTCTCAGGAAGAAGGGGTTGCTAAGAAAACCTACCTTCTCCGTACATGCATTAAGCTACTGACACCCATTCAATTCCATGTATTTGTTTCCCGCATTACTGACTGCTTCTGACATAAACTGGAGCTGACTACCTAGCTGGGTGATTACCTAGCAGAGTATAAATCTGCTTGGTGCATTATATTCTCTTACTGTTCTCAGTAGAGTAAGTGCTGAAGTGTGATTTATACCAATATATCCATTTGCCTGTCTACAGTTAGAATTTGCATAGCAAAGTTCTAATCCCCTGGAAGGGAAAGCACAGTGAGCTCATGCCAGGTTTAATTCACAAAGTGTTATTTTATAGTTTAACCCTCCCTGGCCCAGAGGTCATTTTGGAATGTCATACTGGGGCTTAAAAATCACAGATCAAATCAGCTCCCCGGATTAAATGGATTTTATCATGGTAGTGGACTACAGAGGCAACAGGGCTCTAAGCTACTTCACACCCTGCCAAATAATCAGCCCCCAGTACAAGTCTCACTGGCAGACCTTTTGGTCAAGGAAAGCAGTTCACCACATGCAGAGAGCCTGCTACTTCTGCTCTGCAGCTTGTCCTTTGTGCTCTCCAGATGAGCAGGGAAGGGGTGAGACAGTGTTGGGAAAGGGTGAGGCAGGGTGGACTGTACTGGATTTCTGCAATCTAGGCAACACAGACGGGTAGCTCACCTGAGACCAGGTCTGATTAATTTAGATAGCAGTGAGTGTCATGTGTATTTGTACATAGGTGACTCTGTTCAAACTTACTATTTAAATCAGAGTGTATGTTTTGACTTTCATATGATTTTTCTATTGAAAAACATTTCCAAGTTTCCTTTTCACCTTTCTTCAAGCAAACCACTACTATCTTCCCAGATTTAGTGTCAAGGATCATGAATAATACTATCTTTAAGGTGTCTGGTTTTTTTTGGAGCTGAAAGGTTCAGCAAGATCTGATAAATCAGTGGTGTCTCTTTTCTTACTTCAATATAGATAATGTAAAGATAATGTATAGATAATGTCTGTTATTATTATTTTTTTTTTGCTTTGGTTTACTGAATAAAGTTTTCTTTCTTTTATTCCATGAACAGCACTTCTTTTCTCGTTTTACATCAAATTTAATTCTACAAAATGTTCTTTATACTCAATTGCTATGCTTGCAGGAAGCTTTTAATTCCATTACTCAAAACCTCTGAAGGTTTCTGAACTAGGTTCACTTTTCCCTAGTGTAATGACTTTTTTAGTAGGGAAGAAGGGCTGAAAGTGAAATGCAACCAACATAGGTCTGTATGACAGGTAGTTAAAATAGATGTAACTCCTTCATAACTTCTCTGTGTGTATGTGTGTAATATCTATACTTAGGGCCTTCAAAGCAATTTCCAAACATTCAGAAAAATGTATCCCTTTCTCTCAATGAGGTTTCTGGGAGTGGTTATCAATAGGAACTCATCAGTTTACAGCCAGATAGTAGAAATACTCCTAGCGTGATCCATAAATCCAATCATTTAAGAAAAGGAGAGAAGGCGAAAAAATCTTAGCCATCCTATGGGAAATTCAACACATTTAAAAACACAGTAGTCATTTTCAAAAATCTAATTTTATTTTTTCCCAACAATTTTTTTTTTCGGATATACATGCATAATATTGTCCTCATTGGATAACTATAATTACCCTCTATAAAAACCCTTATAATAATAAAAGTGAGAGTATAAAGAAATATTTAAAATTTCGCATCTTCCAAACACAGCTACAGAGCTGATATTCAAACTAAATGGCCTTTCCAGGCACATCTTAAGTGATAGTTCAGACCTGAGCGATTCAGCCTAGGCCACTTGGTATTGAAGTTGAATTTGCACCTTTGAGAAGAATGGCAACAACACAACTTCTGCTTGAAACAAAGTGATTCACTTTAGTGCCCCTACAAAGAGCAATTTATAAAGCTGGAGGAGTTGCCCTTGGCATTATAACTTCTGATGGAAGTGATTTTCTTTCTTGTTTTCATGTTTGTTAGATTATTTTCTGCCTTTGCCTGTCTGTGTCAGCAGTTTTCTGCAAAGCATTACAGGTGAAATGGTAAAACTCATGCCATCCTCTCTTTTGAATATTAATTTATTCTTCCCTGATGTTCTTTATCTGCTAGCAATTTCTCCTTTCCTGTGTTTTTGGGCTTCTTTTTGTAATGCTTATAGGCCTTTCTGGAGCCTCCTTACAAAGACAAACTTTGTACAAAACACAGAGCTTTGATTTACCAGTGATGGGAAGCAACAACAGGGGGAAAAGCTCAGGAAGTGAGGACAGGAGAAGGAAAGGGATATCTGTCTAAAGGAAAAGTGCCACAATGTCTCTGGCAAACCCCCTCTGGCCTACAAGCCTGGGGAAATCCGGTCTTTTACATAGTCAAAGGTTTTTTTGCATGACAATGGAGTTGATTGCCATCTCACCACAAGTTTTACTTTTTTTGAAACTGCTTTAATTCTGAGATTCCTGCTTAAACTGGGCCAATCTAATTTTCATAAGCTGCCATGGGAAATAATGCTTTTTCTCTTTTCTCAGAAAGAGAAAGAGGATGACTGAATGAAATAATGGAAGAATAACTGAGCTACTGGGTTGTTTGCTACTTATTTAAGAGACCTCACACATCCATGGCTTGGCCACTCTGTGAGTCTCTTGCTTATGAGAAGACACATCTACTGTATTAATAGAAAAGCTGATCTACAGCTAACAGTAAATCTCACTAAACTGTATTCCGAATTTATAACTGCATAACATAACGTTAGAAACACTGAAGTAAAGACATCATGTATTCAGACTTTCAAACGGATAGGTATGTTCTCATTAATGTGGATTGTGTCTAACACTCTTTGGAAGCACAGTTCTGAATTATAAAGGGTGCTTTTTATCACAAAGGAGGTATTTTACATGAACTTGGCTTCTGATGACTGTAAAAATCAGATCTTCAGGGGTCTTCATTGACTAAGAAAATAATCTGATGCACAAAAGTATTTCAAAGTCTATGAAAATCAAAGCATTTTTTTCTCCCCTCCCCCCTTATTTTTCCATTGTGTGTTTTAGGGTTATCTGAGAACCACGGTTGTGATTGTTATGATCTTTTTAGTCATTGCTTTGCTCTGTGTGGGTTTTATGTTACAGTTTATAAGATGCTGAACATTTTCTGTGAGATCAAAGTACTTATCATAATGAGAAAAATGTACATAACAACACTTGTATAGCAAGGGTAAGGACTGCCTGAAGCAGAACTAATTTCTGCAAATTGCCTAACAGTGTAAAAATAATGTAGAAGTATAATGATGAGAATACTATTACTTAATAAATCACAGCTCTTATATGACTTACAGTGAAACTTACCATTTTATAAACTACTAAACTCATTTTCTTGATTAGCTATTTTATGTCCAGAAAATCTCTATTTGATACTGAAGATCAATAGAGTGGCAGTGGCAGAATGAAATCATGATGTTTTTTTGCTGTGTTTAGCATTAACATGCAGCCTTAAACCCATTCTTCTGTCCAGCAGGTACAGGGAAGAGCAAACTGAGGGCTGGCTCCGATAGAAATAGGACTTGTGGGACTCCAATTTCATCACAGTAGTGGGAAAGAAAATAATTTTGAAAGAAATCTTGTGACCCTTTGAATCTCCAAAAGTATCTGAGCATCAGTACCCACCGCACTGCCCCTGATCCCCTTGCCATGTGGATTTTCTGTAGTGAGGGGCTATGAAGGAAGGATAGGTATTGTTCTCTGAAACTCTGTCCTTTCTGATTCTTTCCACATCCCCTTTCCTTTTGCTACACGCCTCCTGATGGCATGCAGAAACTGAAATAAAACATGTTTGCCTTGGCTTTTCAAAGGGAAAAGAAAGTGAGACTGAAACTACTAAATCCTGTTGCCTTTTCTTAGGCGTTTCTTACTTAAGTTTGATTGTGTTTTGTCTGAGTGAGAACTACAAACTTTGGCCTAGAGTTAGTACAGCTTTGTTTGTATAGTATGCACTCACAGAATTCTTCTTCTTCTTCTTCTTCTTCTTCTTCTTCTTCTTCTTCTTCTTCTTCTTCTTCTTCTTCTTCTTCTTCTTCTTCTTCTTCCTCTTCCTCTTCCTCTTCTTCTTCCTTCTTCTTCTTCTTCTTCTTCTTTCTTCTTCTTCTTTCTTCTTTCACTTTTTTAGTATGCAAGACATATGACCCACAAACCTTGGTTCTTGTCTGCAATTCTGCCATTAGAAGGATTGTACCTAGTAAATTCTATGTATTTCCAGAAATATAGCATGAATACATTTTACTTGAAGAATATACTTTGGGTATGTGTGCATCTGTGGAGTAGAAAAGCCAGTTCCTGAGGTTTTGCAGTTCAGAAGCAAAGCATCATGCCAGAATAATAATACATTTTCAGTTATCTGAGTATAGTAAGATATTGTTCTCTTGATGCCTGCATATTATTTTGTTAACAACATTGCCCTCATTTATTTTACTATTCCTGCTCAAGTTCTATTTACCAGTTGGACTAATGATGGCTTTTTTTTGTTGTTACAATTAATTTGTATTTTATATTGTCTTGTCCTCCCTTTTGTGAACAGTGATTCTCTAAACTGAACTCATTAAATAGTGCTTTGTAACAGAGAATGTTCAATAAAGGATTGTTTGAAACGTCCTTGTGGCCCATTTACATAATAGCAATGGGGATGTGTCCTGGCCTATTAATCACACTTTGAAAGAGCTACTCAAAGCAATATGTATTGGGCACACAGAAACCAATGGTTAAAAATGTTTATTACTGCAACAACTTTGAGACCATTCAAGAAGTCCTGAGGAGAGGGAGATTTCACTGAGAGCTAAAATCAAGGTCTTTTAAAATTTAAATGTCTCAGAACACCTCTATACCTGACCATCTGTGTATTGCCTAATGTTCCAGTTGCAGAATGTGATTTGCATGTTTTCTTTTTCCTTTCTTCCTAGGGAATATATTTCATTAATAGCACATTTAAGTCTCGCCAAGTCAATATTTTCTTTTATATTTTTCTATGAAATCTATGATAAATTAGTTTAGATTTAAACCAAACAAAACCCAAAAACCCTCTTTTACTTTATTCCTACATTTTTTTAGCCTACTGGAGAAGATGGTCTACAAATGGAACAAATTACACCAGCAAAGCATGTACTATATTCCTTATGTAAGTTTGATCCATTTAGGATCTTGATGTACTGTAGTTAAGAGCCAAACAAAGATTATTCCTTTAATGCTCCAGCTTTCTTTAGTTTATTGCTATAGTAAAGAACAGATGAATGACTGATTAATGGAAATTTTTGTTTATTGAATATCTGTACTGAACTGAAGATATGAGTTTTCAGAAAAGTGCACCAGAAACCCTAATGGAATGTGGAAAATTTTAAGATTTGAATAATAATCCACAGCAGCTGATTTTTACTTAAAAATATCTGTTATTTGCTTAGTGAAACCAATGAAGTCCATTCATTATATTTCAGTTGATGCTGATTTCAAGGAAAACCCCTGAAGAATATTATTTTCCTTTTTGTTTCTGAGCTACAGGATTGCATTGTTATTATTTGACTGTGGCAATATACTTCAACTAGTGCTAGCGACAGTTAAAATAGCCAAGATAAAAATATTGTGTGATGTCTGAATTTGAAAGAAAGGCAGAGAGAGAGAGAAGTAAGCCTGCAACATTTATTATTCTAGGTATATACCCTGATTTTACAAAGTTCAGTCTATTCAGCAAGGGCTGAACTATTCTAAAAAATACAGATTTCAGGATAACCACAATATACGTCTAAAAAGAAGCTGATAAGTGTATCGTAAATGTTTGTATTGTAAAACAAAGACAGAGTGCAACTAGAGTAGAAATCATGCAATACAAGATTGTTCTCCCTCATGTCCCTTATCAGGTAATATTTTAACTATTAGTTAAAATACATTTTTGGCATGGGATTAGAAAGGAAAACTGCCTGTGAGAAATAGCCAAATTCAGAACTTGCTTGAGTAGACCTGAACAGCAGTTGCTGCCATGCTCTCATGGTCTCTAGTATCAAGCTGTGTTCTATTGTATGCCTGAGATTGGAGAGGCTGGTCAGAGCACTAATTTCTGAGTACTGTAAAGTTCTGTGAGAACATGAGTAGCATTTTGAGCTGTCACTGCTGTTAAATCTTAAAATTTATCTTGATTTTACAGGATTTTTTGTATTTTTGATTATGTAGGCGTAAGTGTAAGAGACAGATAGCCTAAAGTTCTCTAGAGGGGAGAAGCTGATGCTCCATGAGCTACATTCTAGGCTTATTGCATTGGTGTGTAGATGGTGATGTACATTGGCTATCAAAGTACTGAATTTGAGATGGTTCTCACCTGGACTGGGATTAGCTGTTTAGTGCTCCTGCCTTCTATGCTTTTCATCACATCCTGCTGCTCTCCTTTCTTTCAAGGGTGTAGATGAAATCAGTACCTTTGCCATGTTGGAACTGTAAAAACTTGCTAGAACTCTCTTTTCTTTCAGCAAAAAAAAACTTTGTTTTCAGCCAGGATACCATGCAGGGCTAATTTTTATGGTTCAGATTCTTAGGCAACTGTATTAATACTGCTGCAGTGGACACCTTTGTTGATCTTCTATTATTGTTTAGAATCTTCTGGTAACTGTTGAGACCACAATGTCATAGACAGTTTGTAGATAAAAAAACGCAAGTTCAGAGACTTGCCTTGAAAAACTGGAGGAAAATGAATAGGAGGAGGCCAGAGGCATAGAGAGATTGGAAGACCTATAGAAGGCTGCATTAGAAGTCAGAACGAAGACTAGAATCCAGGTGAGTTGTACAGTAGAGGGAGAGAAAGTCGTCCAGAGTGACCCATGTGAACATCATGAAGTTCAACAAGGCCACATGTAAAATTCTGCACGTAAGCAGGGGCAATCACCAGTATCAGTACAGATCATGAGATGAATGGATTGAGAGAAGCCTTGATGAGAAGGACTTGGAGGCATTTATAGACCAAAAAATTGGATTTGAACCAGTAATGTGTACCGGCGAAATACAGCTAGTCTCAGCTAGTTTTGTCATCTAATCTCATTGCTGTTCCAGACACAATCATGGAGCAGATCCTCCTGGAAACTCTGCTAAGGCAAATGTAAAAGAGAGAGATGCTGACAGAGGACAGCCAGCATGGATTCACTAAGGGAAAATCATACTTGACATATTTAGTGGCTGTTGTATCCCGCCTATGAAGGGAGGGAGGGGTGACAAGGTTTGCAAATCCGTCTGGTTTGATCAGGGTGAAACAACACTCAGGGACCATACATAAGAGGGAAAAACATCAACTTTAAAAGGACATTTCTGTAAAACCATTATACTACATGTGGTGGCCCTCTCACTGTTATATCTACCTAATCTGTGCAGTTTTATAGGAAATTCAAGGAAGCCTTATGTTACTTAAAAACTTTAAGAGAAATAGAGAAAGAGAAAGAAAGGACAAGAGATCAAAAGGGAGAAAGAGATTACCAGTTCCGGGGCCAGCATCAGGTATGTTTATGGAGGTGTTCCACGTGGCACAGAACAAGGAAAACAGAAGTAGAAGCAGTGAGAAGAGGGACAGCAGCAGCAAAAAATCTGGGCTGGCCCCTCTAACCTCTGTTTATAGAATCAAAGGAAAAATGGAAGGGATGGAGCCCCTAGTCCTGTTTGGAATTATAGTTGGTTCCACTTCCAGGACTGGTTTTGACAACGAACACCAGTCAAATGGAAGAAGGTGACACCAGTCCCCTTCCCATGACTTGATCTTTTCTTGGGCATTGTTTTGGATTCTTCCAGGGCTGACTGGGACATCAGTCAATTTAAGGGAAAGGACACCAGGCTCTCCATGTGACTTAATTGTCTCTTGGGGTGTTGTCTAGGCTTACACTAACAGTAACCTTACAGTGGCCTGCTACTGCAGAGTTATGGTATTGGTGAATAAGAGAAGAGCAAATGATGTAATCTACCTGAACTTGTGCAAAGCATTAGATATTGTTCCACAGAACATTCTTTTCTCTAGAATAGTGAAACAAGAATTTGATAGATGAACCAGTAGGTGAGAAAGGAGTTGGCTAGATGGTCACATTCAAAGAACTGGTTGATGACTTGATGACCAGATTGAGACCAGTGACAAGTGGTATGTCTCAGGGTTATGTATTGGAACCGGCGCTATTTAATATCTGTATCGGTGACAAAGACAGTAAGATTGAATGCATCCTCTGCAAATTTGAAGATGACACCAAGTTGAATGGTGAAGGTGGCAC
Organism: Numida meleagris; assembly: GCF_002078875.1. Classification (NCBI taxonomy): domain Eukaryota; kingdom Metazoa; phylum Chordata; class Aves; order Galliformes; family Numididae; genus Numida; species Numida meleagris. The sequence continues at coordinate 40,000,044 of NC_034438.1, read as the reverse complement.
AATAACAGGAAGGGATGCCATCCAGCAAGACCTGGACAGGCTTGAGAAGTGGATTCACGTGAAACTCATGAAGGCTGAGTGCAAAGTCCTGCATCTGTGCCAAGGCAATCTGAAACATGAATAGAGGCTGGAAAATGAGTCAGTTGAGATTAACCTTATGGAGAAGGACTTGGGAGTACTGGTCAATGAAGAACTGAATGGAAGTTAAAAATGGGTGCCCAGAAATCTAGTCACACTCCGGGCTGCATTGAAAGAAATGTGGTCAAGTGAGGTGATTCTCTCTCTCCACCCTGCTCTCATTATATCCCATCTGAAGTACTGTGTTCAGCTTTGGATATCCTGGCATAAGAAAGTCATGGATCTTTTAGAGTAGGTCCAGAGGAGGGCCACGAAAATGGTTGGGAAACATCTCTTCTATGAAGACAGGCTAGGAGGGTTGGGGGTCATTTAACGTGGAGAAGGCTCTAGAGGGACCATGTAGCAGCCTTCCAGTACTTACAGAGGGTCTATAGGAAAGATGGAGAGGGACATTTTATCATGGAATGTAGCCATATGACAAGGCATAACAATTTTAAGATAAGAGATTAACATTAGATATAAGGAATAAACTATTTATTAGGAAGGTGGTGAGATTGTGGAACAGGGCTTCCAGAGAAATCATGGATGCTCCCTCCCTGGAAGTGTTCAAAGCCAGGAAGGATGGAGTTTGGGGCAACTTGATGTAGTGGAAGGTATCCTTGCCCATGTCAGAGGTTGAAAATAGAGTATTAAGGTTCCTTTTAAAATGACCCAACAACCCTATGGTTGAAATACAGCATACCAAGCATTCTATAATGATGAAACATTAATGATCATATCATGGAATGAAAGAAGATTGTTTTCGAATAAGCTAGCCCTAAAGACTCAGTTATTTAACAGAATAAGACCTTATAAACTTCAAATTTTATGGGATAAATATTTATCGTTCTTGTTATTATTGTTAGTCATTAAAAAAAAACAGGGAAATTTTGGTCTCTTTTTTCTCAATTTCATATGGATGTAAAATAGATAACATGAAATTAATAGAATAATTTGAATGTAAATAAGGCGTTAATTTTGAGTTTTAACAAGATATATTTTTAATTGGATGTTTCCCCAACTATATTATTTATACCTAAGAATAAAATCAGGAAAAAATTGAAAGTAGAATGAAGGACATATCTTGCTCTTGGAACAGCATGATAGCTTTTTATTCAGAAATGCAGCTACTAAATTTGTCACAATGAAGAGGAAAAAAAACTGAAGCATAGATGTAATGTTTCACTTAAATTTATGAACTGTCTCGGCAATAGGCTCACAACAAATCCTAGTATGTTGCAATTTCCTCCAGAACACCTCTCCTACAACCACCAATGCCCTTTAGGTTTGGGTGGACAGGAATATCATGCTAATACTCTATTTCTATTATGCTGTAAATCACTGTTAGACCAGACACAGTGTCTAGTGGGTTGTCACCACCCAGCAGCTGAACCAGCAAAGATGGGAATGATGTAGGTCAGAGGTTTTACCACCTGAAAGATTATAAAGCATAGTGGAGGTGGGAACTTTACACCCTGTTTCATGTGGACACAGAGTAGAAACAACGTCTTTGGCCTTGTTGCTGACATCAAATGAAACCATATTTGTACTGAAAAGTATCCCAGTACAATTAAACATGCTAGAAATGTCATGGTTTATTATCCCACCCGTTGGATTCAACTATGACTTTTGTGATGATGACATCTGCAGTTTAAGCTTGGCAGGATGCAAAGAGATTAGGACAAAAAAACTTCAAAACACACACATATGCACACACAGCTCTTGCACTATATTTAATACATTTCCAGTATGCACAGGAAGCCAACACACGTAGCCCAGCAAAGTAAGACTTTACTTTAGAGATCTAATGGCACTCCAGATAAAAGTGATTGAATTTTGCTACTGCTGAAAGACCGTATATAATTAGAGTAGATCACTGTACAGTAGTGTAATAAGGTATGCTGTTGTGTTCTTCAAGGGAATGCAAAGAGGTGAAGAGGGAAAATCAGGCAGTTTTGCTCTCACTATTTGAAATGTTCTCATCTTTCTAAATGCACTTTTGCTAACACATGATTATTAGAAGCTTTTCCTCATAATGATATATAAATCCTGCCATATACTCTATAAGCCTGTTCTCACATGCCAGGAATTAGAATAAGTTCCCTATGTGCCCAAACTGAAGCAATGTCCTTTTAAAAAAAGGACCGTGAAAAGGACCGATAAAGTAGTGAGAGCCTCCTGCTCCCAGATGGAGATATGCACACACATTGAAATTCAAGAAGTTGCCATTTTCCTTTGGCCATGCTGGTGCAACTGGCTATGGGCTGCTCTTTTGCTGAAGGTAAGAACAGATACTGAGCTGACATGAAATAGCTCCAGTCAAGGAGTTACATGATCATCACTGAGGCACAAAAAAAACTTGGCGATTTTATTTTCTTTTACCCCATAATGTCCTTCTAGACTGCAAGTCTGTAGTGTTTTGTGATTTATTTCCTTTCAACTGAACCTGGCAAAGTGGCATTTCTGGGACAAATATATTGCTCTGATACCTTTTCTGGATAATCCTTTAAATCTAACTGTAAAGAGGCCTTGAGCTCCAAGGTGTTGGCCTCTCCTTTCATGCAATCTGAATGAATATATAATGAAAATGATAGATCAATCTTTCATGTTTCAAAAATATGATTTTAACCCCATTTTTTTCCTACAGTAGGCCTTCCATTCTTGAACTATGGGTCATATACCCCTGCAGAGATATTGCTGCAAAAAAAAAAAGTGTGGAGCAGAGAAATACTGGTGGAATTATGCAACCTTTCCACTTCCATATTGTATTTCACTAACTTCTCAACTCAGACTTCTTGGGTGACTGTTTGGTAGCTCTACTGGGAAAAATGGTAACTGTGCATTCTATACACATACGTCTGCCATTATGTTATACCACCAGTAATGAAGTATACTCAAGTATTTCTCAGATTTGTTGGAGAGGAATAATGGACAAGGGCAGAGAAAATGAAAAGCCTGTTTCAGTATGGTTACAGTCTCATTAAAATTTCAGATAAGTTGCAACCTTTTCTGTGATAAAGGAACTTATTGTATGGAACTCAATATACCAAGGATCAGCTTTCATCTGATTGGTTTTTTTGGTCCAACTTGCTGATGAAGAAGGGGTTGTAGTTCATTGCTGGAGTGGTAATAAGGGAGATCAGGATCAGCTCTTGTCTCTTACATTGCTGTCTCTCTTGCAGAATTTCTCAGTTTCTCTCATTTCTGAGAGACCTCAAATGTACTACCAAAAATGCATATGTACACAGGAATGATAGCTAGTGGGAATGACCTGTACAGCTCCAGTTATGACTGATAGCATTCTATTGCCCTTATGCTTATTTCAAAGTCCCCTTGACACAGATTGATCAAGGGCAAGGACCCATATGAACTGATGAAAAATTTATGGATTTTTGAAAGAGCTTTAACATGTAGCATTTAAGACCTAATCATTTCTTGGCTGTCCTTTTTTTCTCTCCCTCCTCTCCATCTCAAAATCTCTCTTACACTGAGAATGTATGTTTAACAATGAAAAACTGATGCTGAGGATTAAAGAATAAAGATGTCACTGGATAAAATAGCACAACAACAACAGAAAGAAATTATTTTGTATGATTTTAACTATTCTTTAATCTGCTTCTGGGCAACAAAAGTGATTTGTGTCAGGCATTATTACATTAAACTTTAATTTTCTTCCACAAGAACAGGATTATATAAGGGAGTATTGGATTGCACTCAGTATGGATTAGCTGAGTGGTGTCTTTGCTGCCAAGGACCAAATGGATTTCCTTCCTTTTGTGATTTATATTTTTACTGCTGTTTTTTTCCCTCCTTCTAATTCCCATTACCTGTCTGTTTGCCAGAACTGAGATACCCTCAAGAGCAGCAGAAAAGTAGGCAGAATTATTGGCTTATTACGTACATTTATATTCCAAGGATTCTCACTAGCCAATGTCAAAGAACTAAGCTAGCTCTCAGCCACAGAAGCTGCTTTCTAGTTTAAAACTGAAAAATTAAAAGCTTATTATAGAAGCGCATAGTCTTTCTTTCTTGAATTATATATTCGTATATATATAAACATATATATATATATGTAGATACACATAAGCAGCTTACCTTTTCCCATAACAGTTGATGAAAATTTCCAGAGTTCTGGCCAATGGTAAATCAGCAAATGCCTGCTGGAAGTGTAATGAATGGTCAAAACAGAGATGCTGGCAGCGTGAACGGAAGAAGCAAAGATTCACTCAATAGAGAGACAGGGAATATCCAAAATTTGAAGTGATAAAAGCAGTAAAAAAAAAAAAGAAGCCCTTTACTAACTGTCCGAATGTCATAAATTGCTGTTTGCATTTTGCAGTCCATTTTAAAAACAACTAATGAATTTTCTGGTCTTGATATTCTATTCAATAAGAAGATGCTTGATGGTAGATGAGACAGAAGTATTTTAGGAGAAATATTGAAGATATTATGTCTCAGGGCATGGTTTTTGAGCGTAGACAGTGAAGTAGAGAAGTTTGAGTGCCTATCAGTAGTCTCTCTTGGGCAGATTCAGCATTATCAAAGGATTTTCAAGTGAGATAAAATCAAAACAAAAATCCAGGAGGGCACAGCAAACCATAAAAACGCTAATGTTAAGTAGTATAAATGGAAGATCTGATTCTCCACCATGGGGATGAGGTAGGAGTAGAAGAAGGCCCTGGTGTTATTATATCACTAAAGTCATTCCTATTTAAAAACAAATTCCAGAGCACATTTTCCATGGATTGGGCACAAAAATATTTTGTGGGTGTCAAAGAGTTGAGAAACTTGAAACTGATATGTGTGGCTGATGAAATATGAGCGACCTTTGATCCTATGCTTAAATACTTCTCTTGATGCTTAACATCCGTTTTGCAGTCCCAAACTCAATCCACAGTCAAACCTGTACCAACTGTTCATTTTTGTGTTGCAGAGTAAACCTGACCTTTCTATACCTTAATATGCAAAAGAAGCAGGTTGAAAATTTCACAGTTCCTCACTTGGCAATGATGTTGACTGAATATAAGAATAAAGGATGTTTGGGTTGTTGCTATATTACCAAAATTCATCTTTGTGATTGTTGCCCTGTTATTTCTTGAAGTTCTTGAACAAGACCCGTGAATATTGTCTTGTTCTTACTTTTTGTTTGTTTGTTTTAATAAACTTTATATTTCTCCAATACCTCTCAGCTCATTGATAAGTAGAAACTTTGAGTCATCATGCATTTTCCAAGTAGGCTTTTTGTGCCTTCAGACTGACAGAGACATGAGTCTGTCAAACACTAAATCAGAGAGGATATTTCCTGCTGTTTTTATCACATCAGAAAGATATATAGAGAGACTCCCTACGGTGACTTTAAGACTTAGTGTTTGCTTGCCATATCTCTCTTACATGAAGGAGCTGTTTGTAATGGAATAAATATTTCACTATACAATGACATTGTTGAAGTCTTTTCTTTCTTACTGAAAAAAAGACCTCCCTGCAACATGCATACACAAACCCACAGTATTTTCCCCACAGTCTGAACAGGGATAATCTTGCCTTAGCACATTTGTCCAAGTCTAAACTACTGTCTGTTTTCAGAGAGCTCTCTGAGAAATGGACCACAAGGAACCATGGATATTTAAATCCTAGTCAGCATGAATCTCAGACAGAAAAATGAGTTTTCTTAAAACTCAGAAAGGGGCCAGCAAATAGATGTCGTTGGACTTCTCCTTATCCAGTGAACATAAAGTAAAATTCATTTAAATGGGATCTAAAACAAACTCTACTGCTATTATGAGCAGTAACATCATATAATGCCTCTTCTATGCTTGTCATATCTAGAATGCAATTATATTCTTTTTTATTACTTTTTTTGCCCCCACTACTTTTCCTGAGATATATTTTTCCTGGTGCCAAGAGAGTTTTTAATTTCTCTACTTTCTTTTCAATGCATTCTTTAAGTTATTAATCAACAGGATTGTAGATGTGATAGAACCATTGATCTTGCTAATTGATTATGAAATTGGTGTTTTCTGTCTGAAGTGCCTACACAGGCACTAACATCATCAAGATGAGCTTGCTCTGTTGATGCAGGACAAAATTGCTTGCTCAAAAAAACTGTGGTTAGGTGGATGTGCTAATAGGACTCTACATGACTAGCTCCATAAAACTGGGCTGTATGTCAACTATGCATCAAAATGACACTCATTGTGGAAGCCAGAAAGAATAGTCTCCATGTGTATATGCATGAAAGATGCCATTTTGACTTATATTTTCTATGGAAAGTAATTCACTTCAAATGTACTCTCCACTCAGCTGAGGAGCTCAGCTGAGTCTTACACACTGTGAATATTAAGACATCAAATTTGAAACATACTGAGAGCAGCTAGTTTCAGTTTTGTTTGCATTTTTTTCTGCTTGTCCGTAGTGACATGGAAATCTACAAGTAAATTTTCAATCGAGATTATCAACTGAACTGTGCAGATCAAAAAAATGTTTATCAGAACTCTTGTTTCTAATGTGAAATAGCCTGTTGTATTTATGCTTCAGTAATAGTTTATTTGGGAAGTTGTAAAGAAGACAGAACAAAGAGGTAATGATATACTTGAATTCGAGGAATATTTTAATCTGCTTCAATCTGACTGAACTATGGGGGAAAGTCTCTGGTTGGTTTCATCCCAATGTACTTACCAACTCAGATCAGGCATGTCAGTCATCTGGTAAATCACTGGCATACCTAGCTATATAAAAATCTGTTACCAGCATGCTACTACTACTATTATTATTATTGTTATTCTACTTGTGTGCTTTCCAAGTGTGACTCCTGAAGATTTAGTCTATGATTGTGCTGTGTTTTTTTTTTTCTGACAGTATCTGTCACTCAGAACAAGTCACTGTTGGGAATGTTTATATATTGGTCAAGTTTACAGTACCATAGGTCTTCAAACTCAGTAAACAATTGATCTGTGGGACACTTTTTCATACCTGGAAATGAACTCTGATTAACCTGCCTTTAGGATCTGGAAAATTATCTTCAGTTTAAGAAAATATTACTATATTTTATATCAGCAAAGAATTTACAAAATGCTTCGTATTTTATGCTCAGGCCTCAGGCAGAACTTCTTGAACTTCTAGATATATTTGTAAATATATCTCAGAACATCAGATGATGTGATGCCATTTCCACATTAATTAATTAATTAATTACAACTCTTTGAAAAACCTGCAGCCTGATGCAAATATTTGAGCTGCTCTGTAAGTATGCTAGCCTTAATATGAAAAGCTGACCTGAGCTGGTAAAAAAATGAGCAGGGGAGCAGAAAACCCCCCATTCTCCTTTAAAATGGGATAGAACTTAAATAAAAATCCTGACAATATTTTAACCACTGTGCACAGAAGATCATTTTTCTAAATCTAAAATAATTTTGAAGGTGATTTTGAACTGGAGCGTTCACAATTTCATAATATTTGGCCCACTAAGCCCAGTTACTGAAAGGATTTGAGAAAAAAAGGCTAAAAGAAAGATCTTACTATCTACTTCTTGGTTAATGTTACTGGTTTGGTGGGGAGTGGGAATAGGGAAAATCTCCAATCTTCTTTTTCTTTTATAAGTGTCTCTATTTAAGATTGCTTTTTTCGCCTTGCCTCCCCTCCCCTTCCTTCTCTCCCTCCCCCTTTTTCTCCTTCCCTTTTTTCCCCTTCTCCTTCCCTTAAATCAGGCTTAATTGCATATGCCTCATGTAACTATTAAATTATTGTAATTTTTTCCCCTAATGTAGAAGATAACTCAGAGTTTATCTTTGTTTTTAGTAGTAATATCATGTTAATTATGTCTAGAAAAAGTGTGAAATCACTGAACCTGTGGCCTATTTTAACTCAGCGCCCCCCCATGAAAGAGCCAGTTGTTTACACTGAGAAAGAATAAGGTGTATGAAGAGACACTGGAATTCTACCATATGCCATAGCATATGGGCAGTTTACACTACTTTACATTCATGTCAAGGAAAGAACCCTGACGGACAATTGTATTGCATTATCTTGTCTTAAACCTTTAGCAAGAGTAATTAGCACATTCATAACATTGCAAAAGAATTAACTAATCCTCGTCAAATCAGGGGGTTTTGTAATTATCAATAAAGATAATATCACCTACAATTAGGGAAAATAAGGCACAGAGGGAGCCTAAAGCTACACTAGTCTTGGTAATTAAGAAAGTGGAGTCCCTGCTTTCTTCAGTTTGAAAAGTAACACAGATGCCACTAGTCTTCAGTTTGCTATACAATATGCAGCAGGATTTGAAATGTGTATGCATCTCCTGAATTATTCACAAAATGGTCTTTGTTGCACATTTGTAGTGACGAAGGAATGGAACAGTCAGCAGTTCTAATTCATGGAACTACAGAAAAAGAATATATTTAGTATTATGAGATAGAACACTACTACAAAGCTGGTGGTTAGAAGGCATATGTTATAGCAGGATAAATAAATGTGAATAGCTGTAAGTTAGATGTTCTTATTTCTTATTGATACCTGAGGTTGCATTGCTTATGTAGGTGAAATCACATTTATATCAGTATAACTGTGTTGGTTCTGTATCTGAGGAATGAAATGAAGGGGTATGGCAAAAAAAAAAAAAAAAAAAAAAAAAAAAGATCAACAACAGAGACATAAAGAAGCAATCATCTTCTCTTTCCCCTACTATCAACCTCAGTCCCACAACTTCCTCTCTGATCTGATTGCTCACATTCCTCAGCCCAGTTCCCTTGACTTGGAAGTTACTTTGTTTCAAATCCTCTTTGAGTAACACCTACTTACAGGGATATAATCTCTTTATAATGGGTAACCCGCTAAGGTACCAGTACGACTTCGTACGGTACTAATAGTCACAAGTAAATAAATAAATAAGATCCAGCCTTCTGGAACTGTTTCCATTGACTTATTTGCTGCTGTGCTCATCTTTTTTTTTTTTTTTTTTTTTTTTTTTTTCCGGTCATTGAACAAATCAAGTTGATAATATTTTTTAGAATTGAAAATAGTAGACTTTTAGGCTAGTCACCTTAAGCAAGGTGACTTCTGAGAGTTCTGAAAATTTTGAGAATAACTCAGGTGCAAGGAACAGTTTCAAAAAGCTCATTTTAGACTATTTCTTTATAATATATGTAATTCCTTTTCACTTGAAAATAGATTAAAATATGTTCCCACTCCATACCATACACATATGTAGCATGGTTCTGTAGAGAAGTTAACCATTTAAAGTAACAAATGCAGAAGATCTGTCCAGGACTGAGATCTTAGGCCCTAGTCCCACAAAGATATTCTTATAAACTTAAGAAGTTGAGAACATCTGCAGTTGTAGTGCAGTCAGTTGAACGTCCTGAACTTTATTTTAAGAACATGTAAAGTCTCTTAATAGTCAAAGACTGTAAATTCTTTTGAGTAGGAACCTTATTTGCCTACTATTTTTAGCACAAATATAGCTACATAGCTGTGGGCTAGAAGAAGTCTGCAGGCACAAATGGTAAATAATAATCAGTTAGGCACTTCATCCTGTCCAAAAGCCATGCAAAAGGATATTGTTATTGGGTGTAGTTTGTACCATTAGATTCTATAATATTGATAATGTCATTTATAGAAGAAAGCAGCCTTTAAATTAAAAAAAAAAGATATTTAGATGTGTTATTAGATTTTATGATGAATACTAGCATTGGGACAACACTCTTGTTTTTATTTCATTTAAATGTGGCTATTTAGGCAAAACTGAGTTTGGAATTTATCATGGTATGTTTAAACTAGAAAGCTTGATGTTGACATAAATTCATTGCAGTGTAAGTACTGAATGTTACTGTACATATGTTATAGCATATGGCAGAATTTCATCCCTCATCTCTTTCTTACGCTCTGTCCTCAGAGTCACTAAAAGGCTGTCCTTTGAGATGACTCTGTTAAATTAGGTCAGCAACTGGAGGAGGCCATGTGTCAGCTCTACTGCCGAATTACACAAAGCTGTTAACACTTGAAAATTATATTTTCTGCAACATTTTCTGGAATGAAAGGATGAATCAGATGAGATCTTAGTCTGACTGTGAAAATTCTCGGAGATAATTTTATTCAGACATTTATAAGATATTTTAAGATATATTTTCTATGACTACGTTAACTATACTGTTTCTTTCAGACAACTGAGGCATACTAGGTGTCTGTGGGCAGAACAACTTTGTGAAACCCCAATAGGAGTGTGTGCATATTATGAGGAAGAAGGGGCTGACCTTGCAGCTACTGTCTTCTTTTCTAGTGGTACTGGAAGTGAAAGAGAGAGTTTGTGTAAATTTGGCCCTACATGCTCTGGGTTGCTTTGTTGTGTCCTACTTTTGCTTAAACATAGTCACAAATACCAAAGAAGGGGAAAAATACCAGTGTAATATAGAGCTGTGTATATAGGGTATATCCTCTGCAGGTCTTGATCTTATTTCAGCCTTCCAGAATTAAAGAAATTTTACTCTTTTTTTCTTCACAAGTGGTTCCACTTCCAATGCCTTTCTGCCACTTGTGCTTTTACAAAACTTCATTACCATCACTCTCATTTGCATCTTGTTAAAGCTGATGAGTATAAGCTTGCTTAATGGTTAAATGTTGTAGGCTTTATTTATATTTGTTGCTCTTTGAGACTTCTCCAGTTTTTCTTTTCACTTTCTAAGATAGGAAAATCAGTAGGTCAGGGGATGTAGCTAAGTGGGAGAGCACTTGCTTTGCATATAAGAGGTTCTGGGTTCAATCCCCAGCATCTCCAGACTTTGTGCTTGCTTTGGCAGCACATATACTAAAATTGGAATGATACAGAGAAGATTAGCATGGCCCCTGTGCAAGGATGGCATGCAAATTTTTGAAGTGTTCCGTATTTTTTAACTGACACAGGGGAGGTTTAGGTTAGATATTAGGAGGAAGTTTTTCACATAGAGGGTGGTGATGCACTGGAACAGGTTGTCCATGGGGGTTGTGGATGCCCTGTCCCTGGAGGTGTTCAAGGCCAGGCTGGACATGGCTCTGGGCAGCCTGGTCTAATGGTTGGGAGCCCTGCACTCAGCAGGTGGGCTGGAACTAGATGATCTTTGAGATCCTTTTCAACCCAGGCTATTCTATGATTCTGTGATTCTATGATTCTACGATTATATGATTCTATGATTCTATACCCAACAGCATGCAAGCAGCATACATGTGATGGATTTCTGTAGTGGCTTAGTTATGTTCTGTATGTGCTTTTTTTTTTTTTTTTTTGTCTGTTTGTTTGTTTTTGTTTTTAACTACCCCCTTTCTACTAGTTTCCAACATTTTATTTACTTTTGTGACTCCAACTGAGGACTAAACTATGTAGGTTGCTCTGAAAGTAATGCCTCCTAATTATTTCCATGGAAACTACAACAGATACAAAGAACACAATAATATCATCTGGTAGAGCAAATGCTTACCTACAGAACACTACTTTTCAACATAGTCACCACTATCAGCTATGCATTTTCACCAGCAATGAATAAGAGCCTGCGTGCTGTGCTTTTAACAGTATGCACCAAAGAAGGTGAACCACTGTCACTGTTGCCGCTGCTGACATGCACCACCCACCACCTCACTGTGCTCACATCCACTGTTTGGTCTCCATAAGCATTCAGCAAGGATCAATGAATGTCAATGGTTGCCATTTTTTCTGCATGGAGGAATTCAATGGCACTTCTTTGTTTCATACGCACTTCCATGTCAGACACCATTTTGTCAGACTGCCCCTCTGCTGCCTTCTGCTGCACTGCAACAAAATGTAATGGAATATTGCTGGGAAGCTTCATCCTGCACAACCAAGCCACCAACATTTGCCTCTGATGTCATGGGACAACATAACAAAAAAGGAGGCATTACTTTCAGAGCAGCTCTTGTAAAATTTTCACAGTCATATCAATTATTCTCCTGCATTTCATTCCTGAACAGTAATAGTCAGCTCAAATCAAACTGAAATGTTAGGGTGTTTTAAGACAGTAGTGAAGACAAAAATATTTCTGCTTTCACTGTGTACTTTGGAATTCAGTGAAAGGAATTACTCTGACATGGTTCCTGTAGAAACTGGGAACTGGAGCTTACATAGGATCACTATTTTTAATAATTTGAACAGCAAAAGAAGAAAGAAAAATAAGTAACTTTGTCCAAACTTTCAGAGACTTTGAGTCTGGTGTTGGAACATACATAGCTGAAAGTAATATTTCTGGTAAATCAATATTCACCTGAAAAATACAGGTTATGACTTTGTTAATTTTTTCTACTTCCCCCTATGTTGTTCAAGTTTGGAAAACAAATACTATGCATTCTACAACTGCAATGTTTGTGAAAAGTATTTTTATAATTAGTAATGGTACTTGAATGAGTGAAGTGAATATCAAAAGCATGATTACTGTTTGCTATTTCTGACACTACCACCGCCCCTTAAAGTTGAATATTCCTTCTCTTTATCTTTTCAAACAGATGGGTCTGACCTCATTTGAAGTAGAAATATAAAGAAATACACCTCAATGGAAGAAAAGAGAAGGAGAGTGGAAAATAGATTTTGTGCTTTTAAAGTGTTGTTTGAATTGATGTAATATATCCAAGTGATTGAAATGCAGAGTACAGTACGCTTCCTGAACCAAACTCCAGATAGAAAATGCTGCTTATCTTCATTCTTCTAATTCATTTCTTCAATTCCACCTCCTCCTTTTACCATTTTCTTTAATGACAGTTGCATTCCTTTCACGAACATTTTCTTAACCACACTATATGTTATTCTAGGTTTTTATTTAGGGTTTTTCACACATCCTTCACATCTCCTTTACACTCTCCAGTCAGTAAGTGGTAAGACTTAAACACTCTTGTGCTCTCCCTGTCTTTTCCCTTACCACATGCATTTTCTGTTGCCTGAGGGCAGATCTGTACAATTTTTGTTATTGAAATCTGTCTTTTTCTTCCCAAGCATATGGAGGATGTGTAAATGTGTCTAAAGACTGAGAATACCATTAGCTTGGTTTTTACAGAGCCCTGGGAGACACAATGTCTCTCTGGATCCTTTTAAACCAGGCTGGAAAAAAAACAGTAATAACTTCACAATACAAGCAAAGCAACTTTAGCACATTATTGTGCCTCTCTTATAGCTCTGACTGTGCTGGGTGGGTGTGGGGTGGGGAATGGGGTGTGGAAGAGAAAAAAAAAGATGCACTTCTGCTACTGCGCATCAATCTTTTGCTCTTTGCAAGAGAACTCATTTCTGAAATCATGCACAAGCTGGATTTACATTGTTCCATTAAGTATTGATTTGTGGGGGGAGATTTAACAACAAAGAGCCCAACAGACTTTGGTAGATCTTATCTCTATGAAGCCTCCGGAGTCTGGAGACAGGGCTAAGGTGTAAACAGAATAGTCTTTAGTACGCACAGCTAATGTGGTCACTTCTGGGACAGTTAAGCAACCCTTTGTTTGTTATCTACGTTGTTGTGAATAACTTAAGAATAATTAACCGTGAGTGGATTTACTACTTACGAGTGAAGGATATATAAGGTGTGTGTAAAACACAATAAGAAGAACTTGCTATTCTAAGAACTTGCTAACTTGCTATTTTGAGAACTTGCTATTCTGATGCCACACTGACTGGGGGAATTCTGTAACGGGATCAAGCGCCGACATTTATTGTAATGCTTAAAGCCTTTATTGTTGCAATTTATCAGAGCTTTTTGCACTCTGATGGGTAGAAAATAATACTGCCCCAATCTGTGGCTGATAGGGTAAAAGTGGTCAAGGAGATTCTCTTATATAAAAGAAGTCAGTAGATTCAGAAAGGAGAGCTATGTTAACCCAATTTGCTCAATATCTGGTGTAAAATAGAGAGCATTCAGTCTTTAATTGAGCATAGAGGGCTGAATTAGAATAATTTAACACAGATATATGAATTAGAATAATTTTGCAAAGGGCAGATGACCTTCTGTTATTGCAAATCTATGAGACTAAATCCAATAAATGCAAAATATTAGTAACTGCTTTTTTCTTTTTTCGTCAAGGAGGGACATTCAGTCTTTATTTTATCAGAGCTCATCTAGGCTCCCTTTTTAACTTCAGACTGGAGTTATTGTTTCAGTAAAACATAAGATTAAATTTTTAAAAAAGAAACTATATATAATCAGCAATATTTTAAACAAATGATCCTATGAATGAAAGAAAAGCTACATAGGCATAAAAGAGCCAAGAATGTTTTCTGAGACATTTCACACAAGTTCTGTGTTCTTTAAACATGCTCTTCATAAATGATGGCTTGGAAGATTACAATTCTGGAAAACATCTGAGTCAACTCTTAGTCAAAATACGGTTGCTTTATACACATATTTATACACTTAAAAACAAATCTGAAACAAATCTGAAGGGTGTGACAGTAGTTTTGTCTGGGCCAGATCCTGGTTAAACTAAATCAGCATAACTATATCATATCTATTAAAATTTGGGTTTAACTTTGCATGATAATTTTAAAACATTGAGACAGTTGTCTGCCCCTGCTTCTTATAAGTTTCTTATATGTTTGAGCTGTAATTTTAATATTAACATTTTGTAACATATATAGAAAATTATTTCAACTGTAACCTGTAGGAGTGTCATTTGAGTACTGAATCCATTATTCAGGAAGTATGGTGATCCTCAGCTATCTCATCTTCAGCAATGTGGCAGCTGAAGGACATGAAATAACATCAAAGCCACCTAAAATGTCATTTAGTTTCATTGTTGGTGATTTTCACTCTTGTCAACTTATAAAGGGAATTCTCAGATAGCATAAGGCCTGATTCAAGGCCTGATTCAAGGATTTTACAGAGCATGAACTACTGTGTTTATCTGGTGTATGTGCAATGTTGGCTCAGCAATGTGTCCTTGCTGCTAAGAAGACTTGGCTGCTTTAAGCAAAGTTATCACCACTGTGTCAAAATAGATCATCCCTCCTCCCTCTCTACTCAGAATTGATGAGGCTGTACATGGAATACCATGTCCAATTCTTGGCTGCCCAGTACAAGAGAGACATGGACATATCAGAAAGAATCCAATAGGAGGCCACCATGATGATTAATGGACAGGAACACTTCTCCTGTGAGAAGGAGGTGAAAGAGAAGCCTTGTGAAGAGAAGGTTCGGGGTGATATAAACAGCTGAGAGGAAGAGAATGAAGTCAGGCTTTTTTCAGTGGTGCCCAGTGACAGGACATTGCTGGAAGCAATGTCTGCTGGGAAAGCAACATTGTGAGCTGCAAAGAATTCAGGAAACTCCTGGTGTGTGTAGAGGAGAACTTCCTAGTCCAAGTATTAGTAAAAGCAACCAGAAGCGAAGCATTACTGAACCTGGTTCTCACCAGTGCAGAAGAGCTTATTAAAGAGCTTAATACGGCCGTCAGTCTGAGCCGTAGTGACCATGCCTTAGTTGAGTTTGTGATTTTGATCAACGTGAGCTTGGCAAAGGGCAAAGAGGGGAGCCTGAATTTTAGAAAAGTGAAATTTCAGCTGTTTAAACAACTAGTGGAAGAGATTCCCTGGGAAACTGTCCTTAGGGACAGAGGTACTGAGCAGAGCTGGCAACTCTTTAAGAACCTGCCTCAGAGCACAAGAGTTCTCCATCCCCCAGTGCATGAAATCAAGCAGAGCGGTCATGAGACTAGCATGACTGAACAAGGACCTGTTTGTCAAACTGAGATGTGAAAAGAGAACGCACAAGCAGCAGAAACAAACATATGTGGCCTGGGGAATAGAACAGAGATAACACCCAGATATGTGGATAAGGGGGCAGAAAAGCCGAAATACAGGAACTAAACTTATCAAGGGATGCAAAGAATAACATGAAGAGATCCTACAGATACCACTTAAGGGGTCAGTTCTGGGACTGGTGCTATTTAATATCTTTATCAATGACACATGGGATTGAGTATACCCTCAGCGATCTTGAAGACAATGTAAAGCTGATAAAGGGACCTGGGCAAGCTTGAGAAATGGACCAGTGTCAACCTAATGAGGTTCAGCAATGTGTTGCACCTGGGTCAGGGCAACCCCAGACATAAGTACAGAGTGGGAAAGAAAACACATTGAGAGCCCCTGCTGAGAAGGACTTGATTGTTCTGTGGACAAAAAGATGGACATGAACTAGCAGTGTGCACTTGCAAAGGCCAACTGTATCCTGGGCAGCATCAAAAGAGGGGTGGCCAGTAGACAGAGGGAAGTGATTGTCCCCCTCTGCTCTGCCCTCTTGAGCCCCATCTTGAGTACAGCATCCAGGTCTCCATTCCACAACACAGGAAAGATTTGGATCTGTTTGGACAGCCGCAAAGATGATCAGAGCACCTCTCCAACGAAGAAAACCGAGGGAGCTGGGCTTGTTCAGCCTGGAGAAGAGAAGATTCCTGGGAGACTTCATTGTTCCCTTCCATTAGCTGAAGCAAGCTCATAAAAAAGATGAAGAGTGACTAGAGTGACTTTTTCTATAGTCTGATAGTGATAGGACAAGGTAGAATGCTTTCAAGAAGAGAGATTGAGGCTTGGTGTTAGGAGGAAATTTTTTATTCAGAGGGTAGTGTAGCATTGAAATAGGTTGCATTTGAATGCCCCCCATCCCTGGAGGTGTTCAAGGCCAGGTTGGATGGGGCCCTGGCAATCCTACCCACAGCAGAAGGGAATTGAACTAGATGAACTTTAAGATATTTCCAACCCAAGGCATTCTATTGATCTGTGACACTGGAATACAGGAAGTTCGATCTGCATATCAGGAAGCACTTCTTACTGTACAAGTGATGGAGCAGTGGAACACATTGCATAACGTGGTTGTGGAATCTCCCTCCTTGGAGATCTTGGTAAGCTATTTGCACATGGTCCCAGATAACCTGCTCTAGATATACTTGCTTGAATGACAGAGTAGGACCAGATGACCTCCAGAGCTTCCTTCCAGCCTTAACGATTCAGAGATTTTGTGAAATCTCAAGTTAGAAGATGAGGAATCTGAAGATGCTGTTTTGTTTTTTGTTTTTAATCATTCAGTGAAGTGCTTTAGAAGACCAAGAACCACTGCTGCCACCTCCACCTTATATTTTCCAAAGGTGTGTAAATAGCTGCCTCAGAGAACATTCATCACCTGTGGATAGAAGTCATGACACCTACGTTCCTTTCAGTCAAGAGCTGGTGTAATTGGCACCTACTTCTACTGTAAGGAGTGAGGACGCTGTTATTACCATTCAAGTATTTAGCTTACATGATTACATAGCTTACTGGCTTCTGTAACTGTCATTGGGAGATATCAAGACAATGCTGTGTCCTTCTGGAGGAACCTGTAAATCTATCTCAGGATTCTGTTACATGACAGGAAACACTTCAAGCTAGTATAATGCTCAGAGTTGTTACGTCAAAGGTCTGCTGTTAGCTCTTGACCAATAGAACCACCCAATGATTCCATAAGGATTCTTACGAATACTGGCTTACACAAAATAAAAATATTTCCAGAACTGACTTCTGATACTTAAACGTAGGAAAATGCAATATACTCTATACAGGTATGAACCTGTAAGTTGCTTTGCCACAGATAACAAACACCAAAAATATCAGTTGTTTTTTATTTGGAATTTATTTAATGTTTAATATATATTATTAACTGATATTCTAAATTCTTTGCCTACTAAATATGGATGGACATTTCAGCTAACTACATGGTTTTCTTGTATCCAAATGGAGAAGTTTCAAGCCCAAGTTCCAAGACAGAAATTTGTAATTTCCTGGAGATGCATGAGAATAGAAATTCTACCTTGTTTTCCTCTTTGGGAACAACTTGGCAGCAGTCCACCTGAGTATGCTGAAAGTATTTCTGCACTCTTGGCTAGCAGAATTGATAATACCAGTCTGTGAAAAGCTTCTACGGAAGGACTGATGAAATAAAATCCAAACCATTTGCTTTGCAGCTCCACATTAGCCAAAATACCTGGCTTCTTGGAAAACATACATTCTTTGCCACATCAAAGAATGACAAGACTGATTCTCAGACTGGCAGAAACTTCTCTGGCAAAGTGTTCTGGAATCCCTTCAAGGGTTTCTGAGTATAGCCCAGCACTCACAATGTAGAGCATGGCTAAAATTTTGAGTAAGGCACTACATACTGTCCTATAATATCCTATGCTGTCTATGCTAAGAAAAATGCAATATTAAATTAATCATCTGTGAACTTCTAAATAAGTTTAAAGAGGAGTGAAAACATATTCTCTACACCTTCCAGAAAGCATTATTTGATAGAATTATCAGCTCAGTTTTTCTGTGTAAACATTAGTATGGCAATAGGCTCTTAGTACTCCTCATGTCAAAGCTCAACTATTCGGAATCATAAGAATTAGTAGACGGAACTGAATTTAGACTGCCAAAAGCATATCAAGGACAATTAAACTGACCTGTTTTTTTAGAGAACTGAACAGTGTATGTTTAGAAATATGCTGAAACGTGGAACTTTAGGTTAATCAAATATTTTGAACAAAATCCTAACAGATAACTACTTCTGGAAAAGAGAACTGGCTGTTATGTCTTCTTCCATGTTACTAGGTTGTATCTTATTAGCAAGATGTATTCCCCTAGTGAGTCATCACTGAGAGCTGAGAAGTGTTTTTGCATGTTGATAATAATATGACTTTTAATTTTACCTCTACTTCAAAAAGAGTCCAACAAACATGAAATAAATAGAAAGTCACTTCATATTTATTCTGAATATTTTTACATTTTATTTAACTGCTTGTGCTCCAGCAGATCTCTGTGGTATAGGCTGGGAGAATGACTAACTAAAAAATCATCTTAGCAAGTATAATATTCAGCAGAAGTTGCAGAATTTGTAGTGGGTTCAATTGCAGACTTTTGCTTTTTGGATGACTATGAGACATTTGCTTATGTAAGGGTGATAGGACAGTCTGTAAGAATAGAAAATGGAAGTTGAATAAAAGGGAGAGGACTTCTCTAGCAGAACACAAATGGCATTCAGCCTAGTTTATATTGAAATTATCTGAAATAATTTATGAGATGCTGTCCAGTAAATAGAGTTTATCATTAAAGAGTAAAAGGATAATAATCTTTTAAGAAAACTGTTGTGAGGATAAAGTAGAGAAGAGGCTATAAATCTTAACTTGATGGAGCTGGTTTTCTAAAATTCATCTTTCCAGGTTTAATGAACAATGAGGTTTTGTGTTATTACATGGGGTTCTGTCTACAACATATATTCTGAAATTACACCTGTATGAAGCAGAGAATAAGTAAGTTCCTCATTTTTTTTTAAAATGGAAGTTCATAATTTCTCTTATGCATTTTAAAATTAATTCTTCAGCAAAAACAAAAACTAAACAACAAAAATGAAATTAAAAAAGATGTTTTCACATCAGTATTTCTGCTTAATGATCGATATGTCGAACTGATAGATCAAAATGTTATGTCAAATTAAAATAATTCCTAATTTAAATGGATATTCTGCATTATTTGAAATTATTCTCTTTACAAACACCATAGCACAGTATATTCAATGGGAATTATTATGTTCTCCAGTTTCCCTCAGGTTTCTTTCCATGTGTATCCCTGAGACAGCTCCACTGGCTCAAGTTCACTGCATCAAATCCTAATTTAGTGCCCAAAGCAAAAGAAAGTAAAATGACCCTTAGGCAGAACCTTCTTTCTCCTACTCTTTTGTGCAAACAAACAACAAGTTTTGATGCAATATGAGAAAGCAGAGAATTATTCCATGGAGATTTTAACATGAGCCAGCAGTGTGGTCTTGGAGCTTGGAAGGCAAATGATATCCTGAGCTCCAACAGAGGAGTGGCCAGCAGGGAGAGGGAGGTGATTGTCCCTCTCTAGTCTGCCCTCCTGAGGCCCCATCTGGAGTACTGTGTCCTGATCTGAGGCCCCCAGTACAAGAACGACAAGGAACTGTTACAGAGGGTCTAGACGAGAGCCAAAAAGATGATCAGAGGGCTGGAGCACTTCCTCTATGAAGACAGGCTGAGGGAGCTGGGCTTGTTCAGCCTGGAGAAGAGAGGGCTGCGGGGTGACCTCATTGCAGCCTTCCAGTACCTGAAGGGAGCCTACAAACAGGAGGGGAGTCAACTCTTTACAAGGGTTGATAATGGCAGAACAAGGGGAAATGGTTTTAAGTTGAAGGAGGGAAGATTTAGGCTGGATATCAGGGGGAGTTCTTTACCAAGAGAGTGGTGAGGTGCTGGAACAGGCTGCCCAGAGAGGTTGTGGATGCCCTGTCCCTGGAGGTGTTCAAGACCAAGTTTGGATGGGGCCCTGGGCAGCCTGGTCTAGTATTAGCTGTGGAGGTTGGCGGCCCTGCCTGTGGCAGGGGGATTGGAGCTGGATGATCCTTGAGGTCCCTTCCAACTCAAGCCTTTCTGTGATTCTATGATTGATGAGTAGTCTTGCTCCTATACCTGAGTACAAATACAAACAGGAAGAAACCAGCTGGAATGAGAAGAAAATTGAAATTACTGAATAAGGATAAATATGGAAAAACCTAGAGTGATGGTAATCAAATGTGTATGTGTATATAAGGAAAAAAATAGAAAGCAAGCCAAATGAAGACACTATTGAGTGAGAATCTGATCTCAGTATAGATGCTGATAATAATAAATACTCTTTTCTGATATATGCTTTTTTTTTCTTGTGAGTCCTTGGGAATCCTTAAGAGAAGCACAATACAATGGCAGTATATTATTATATATTAATCCCTGTAATTATACAATAATCCCTGAAATACAGTTACTATTAGATACGATAAAGACAGTGTTTGTTATGTAAATGCTCTTCGTATAATGAAGACAATTTTATTCTGAGGGAAGAAAAAATGTTTAATAGAATTCTCCATAGCATTTCAGAAGTTCTGTCTGGCAAATTGAACTGGAAAATCAAGAATTTTGAGAATGTTGCCTTTGGAGCTGATGATAAAAGTCTCTGGGAAGTTTGCTTAACTTTAGAAATTCATACGTTAAGTTTGTGGTCAGGAGGACACCTACATACAGATACTGCACAACTCTCATTAAATAATCCAGAAGATATAACTTGATCAAAAGTTCTTTGAGGTTGTTTTATAGTGAGTTGATATATTAGTAAAAAAATTTAAAATTTTTCCAAGCCTTTTCAGTGAGCCTTCTCCTGTATTCTAACTCAGTGCACCAACATTTTGAAAATGTGTTCATGCTACCAATGCTTTCATGTTGACTTGACAATGCTTTTAATCTTCCACAGACAAAGGCACAAAAATAGGAAAAGGAAGCAAAGCTGATTGGTACTTCGATCTATGTCTTTGTTCACTGTATATTATGAATTAGATACAAATACGTGTTAGAATACAACCTGAATAAAAATTCAAAATATTTCAGTAATCTTGTATTGCTATTCCAAAATTGCAAAATTTTGTTCCATGACAGGAACCTCAAGAAAAAAATAAGCTGTATGGTATGCTTCTAAGATGATATCATAATCTGAAACAGCAACAATACTGACCTTAGTCAGTTGTTGATAGAGCTCTGTTTTTAAGATCTACAGACCCACTGTCTAGACCATTTGCATCAAAAATCTGGAAAGACTGGAAAAATATATAAATACAATGAACATGCATTTGTTTTTGTAATTAATACCCAGGAGAGTTTTAAGCCTGAATAATAAGGAAAAAAAGAGATTATGGAACCAAATCTTAAATATTTTTTAAATCAAAAATCCCCTGCCTTGTCTCCTGGAAATATATATGTATTTTACAACAATACAGGAAATTCAAAGTACCGTGGAGCAGCTTTTTGAATTCTAGTTAAGTTGAACTTAACTAGAATTATTTATTATTATTATTATTTATTATTTTTATTTATTTATTATTTTTTCAAATCTGTTTGAAAAACTTGCTACATATGTGTCAGTATTTTTGAGAGGTCTGAGAGCAGGAAAGAAGGCAGTCATGAAGAAGAAAGTATATAACATCATTAAGTACATTTACCCTTCTTCCCCCAGCTTTCCTTTTAATTCCTTTCCTTTTGATGTTTTCTTAATTCACTACTTTATTGTCTGGCAGCTGTACTAAATGTTGGAGAGACAATGCTTGTTTTAATTTCATTGAGTCATGTTCAGGTAATTATTTCAGGCTCTAAACATTTTGATGTGGATTTGTACAGTTAATTACAGAGTTGTGTAACTAACATATCACCAGTACTGGAAAGCAGCTAGAAGTAAATATGCATTTCAGATTTGATTTCCTTTGGATTTACAATCATACTGGGTCATATACATGCCATTGAAATATTTTGTAATTAATGCATATTTATGTTTTAATAATATAAGTGAGAAAAGAATCCACAGATATTTTCTTTTTAATGATCCTTTATCTATAAATTCACTATATGTTTCCTGATATATCCCTGACAGAATACTTTATATTTGAGGGAAGGAGGATAGGACCATGAAGTTTGAAAGATAAGGTGTGTAAAGCAGGGGGCAACACTTTGGTGTTTAAAATTCATGTAGACAAGGAAACTGGCACATTTTAAATCCTCTGTCTTACTTTCTCTTCTTCTTCCTCCAAAAAAGAACAAAATCAGTAAAAATTAGTAACTAGCATCACTATGTGACTTTTGAAAAACTGGAATTGCTCAGTGATGGCAAGGAACTAAAGTATGGAAATTAATTTCCATTAGTTGCTCATTAAAAACAATATTTTAAAACTTGTTTTGTTTTCAAGACTCAGTCTGATCGGTCATGGAAGGCAAAACAATATAGCTTTATGCACTTAACTCAATAGACAGGGAAGAAGCTACCTAATATTCTTCATTTCCATGTAGAAAAATTGAATTTGAAAGTTACCAATTTTTTGTTGGTCCATACTGGAGTCTTGAACAGTCAGTAAGACAAGGAGGATGAATATGGAGAAACTGTGACTACACCTATGGGTTGCACAGATACTCTGCAGCTCAGTTCAGTGTCCCCCTTAGTCTGTTTCTTCTGGAGAGGGAAAAAAAGAAACACATTTTTTTTCTCGTGGCTTATTTCAGAGAATTGAGTTCCAGTAGGAAGAAGGAAATACTTAAGATTATTAAAGAATGAATAAAGTGGCAAGATCAAAAAAAGGATGAATTCTGGCAATGCTCCAGGAGGAGAAAGAAGCAACCATACATGGAAAGAGACATAAACATTGAGATATGAAGGAAAACAGCTTTGGGTCAGGAAAAATAAAGTGCTTAACTATGTTATTTTTTTTCTTTTCTGAGATCGCAGAGTTACTCCTTCAAGTCAACTGAGCTGTGTTAAGATAAAAGCCAATTCTTTCCTTCCTTTTAAATAGTTTTAATTAAATCAAAAGACCTGTTCTCTAGTGTTTTTTCCTTATCCAGCTCTTAAATCCGCCTTCTTCCTGAAATCCCACAGCTATAATTCCACTGTGAAATTTGGGTATGTGACATGGAGAGATGCAAAAAATGCTGATGGTCTTTTGTTTTGCTATTTAGTCCATTTCCTCCCTAATCCTGTACAATAGGATTTTTTAAATATATATATAGCAAAACTATAGCAGAGATTGTACAGTAGAAAATAGTATAATACTTGTTAAAATGTACTGATTAGTAAGTAATTTGTATTAGAGCTGTTACAAAACCTTCACACTCTGGTCTCCTCTGAACACACCAAGGAAATCATATGCAGACTGAAACTGTGACACAGTGATCTCACTCCAAATGCTATGTTATCTTGTTTTGAAGATGGAGAGATTTGATATGTTAGTTCCCATGGGGATACAGTTTTTCACAGAAGCTTTATCTTGGTTTTTGTCTGGAGACCAGGGGATGAACAACAGTGAACTTTGCAAGCTTTCTGTACATGACCTATGTGATTTTTTTTTTGCTGGAAACTAGCAGAACAAAAACTCTGAACAGTTAAAGTTCTGAGAAAATGGACTGATGAGTGAGAAAAACAAACCATTTCTGTTTTAAAAAGGATTAATTATTCAAACTCTAATGCCTGAATTTTCTACACTATTGCTTTCCATTATAATAAAAAAATGCACGCATTTTGCTTAAGAAGTGAATTTACATATTATTTTGCAGGGAAATGCATTCATTTAATTAAAACTGCATAGATACAAGTACCTGAGCATTATATAGAGCAGATAGGAAAAAATTGTTTCCTTATGTTTTGTTTTGGTATTTTTTTTTTATTTTTTCAGTTTTAGTATTTCTTGTGTCATCAGGCGAGGCTTACTTGATGGGTCACATGTCATGGAGCATAATTTCTTGTAAAATAGGGATGTTCTGTATCGCAAGGTTCAAAGAGTTTCTGCAAGCACTTTAACTCATCTTTTAAAAAAGTTGAAATTTCTCTAATTTTTCTTAGCCCACTGCAAAGTGTTGGCCTTCATTTATTTGTGTCTTAGTTTTCTTATAATTAAGTTAATAGTATCTCCTTGCTGGGGTGGATTAATTTGTTAGTATTTGTAAAGCACTCTGATATTCTTATTTTGGATTATGTTGCAGAAGTGGGATTAAGATATATATTATTGGCCCATATGTATGCTGAATGCTCCTGGGCCACTTGAAGAGATCAGATCCCCTGTTTTTTTGGATAATCAAAGCTGTAAACATATTTCTAGCTTTTATGATTGCACAAGTGCTCCAGGCATGCTGAAACTACCTTGATGGATCATCTTTGGAGAATGCTTTAAGGCAGAGAATCTGAAATGAGGAACACTGTTCACTCCCAGCCTTTTAAATTTGACTGTCACACCTTTGAAGTTTTCTCTGGTCTTTCTGAAACAATACGATGTTCTTCTTCCTATTTAGGTCTTATAAACTTTGACTCTTATACTGCTGTCATACATACAAGGTATGATATAAACTCTCATGTGCCCATTTAACGTGGAACCGGAATTCCATATATTAGCTGACACGAACAACATGGTAGTTTGAATGAGAATATAAGTTAGATGTACCATGTCCAAGAAAGTTACAGAGAAGCAAATATGTGCTATTTGCTATGTATTATTAACATTTGCATAAAGCTAATGATCATCTGCTTAGTTTTAATCTGTGATGACTTTTTTTATGGTATAATAAATGTGGATATAATTTGGTAATAGATGCTAAATGTTTGAATTTATTCAGAAAAAAAAATCATTATCACATGGAAATAGTGGGGATGCTGATTCAGTCTAAACACAAAATACCATGCAGCCCTAGGAAAAGAAAAGGAGAAGGCTTATGTGGCCTAAAGGCAAGGTTGGACATGGTATCATTACATCTACTATTTTGCAGCCTTGCTTTCTGTGTCCCTGAGCTCCAGTTGAATGCCTTTTCATACCCTGAGCTACTTAAAAATACAACTGTAGCATGAAACTGTAAAATTAGCATTTCTCTGCATATATTGGATAATCTCTGATAAAGCTATTTTATATACATACATTATTCCTATGTAGAACTGCAATATAGATTCTACTATTTTGCTTTCAGAAAGGTTTTAATAGCATACATTCAATTATATTTAGCGTGGAATTTCACTTTATGCAAAATGAGAGCATCTCATTTTTCTAATGTATCAGTAAGATACATTTGACCCTGGTGGTGTTTAAGAACATTTAGATGTTGTACCAAGGGACATTGCTTAGTGGGGAAATATTGATGGTAGGTGGATGGTTGGAAAAGGATGATCTTGGAGGTCTTTTCCAACCTTAGTGAGTCTATGACCCTGTGATTCTATGATATAGAATGAAGGAAACGTTTCACAAAGGGATGAGTATCAAAAGGAGACTCAGGGCTATTTGGAAAAGAAAACACTCTTAATCCAAATATTTTTTCATATTGAAATTCAAAAATATCCTAAGTACACAAATACTTGTCTGAAAATATTTGATTTGAAATCGAGGCAAGATTAAAATAGACTTTTCCATGTAACAAAATTCAGAAAGTTACCACACTGAAGTTGGAACGGACTTTTTTCCCACTCTCATATTAACTTGCTAAACCTGTACCATGCTGTTGCTTTTTGTTCTTGTTTTTGCTTGTTGTTTTTAAAGGACAGCAGTTCTTCTCACTTCTTCCTGTCACTAGGCTTGTTTGGATTCTTGCAGCCACTTTGAGAGTTTTCTGTTATGGCGCAGCCCCGCATTGAACCACGTGTACTCTACCCAGGATTAAAACACTGTCCAATGTCTCATCAGCATTTTCTATATAATTTTTCCTCGTCTTGATTGAATACTTTAAAATTAATTCCTGCTTGTCAGAATCAGCTGAAATTGCGACTGCAACTAACATTAACAAATAACATATAGCAGTTGTTATTTGGTTGACTGAAACAACTACATATAGTATAATTGGGTAAGGTAGGAAAGAGTTTTTCTTGTTTCCTCTTCATGAATTAAACGATTATCTTTGAAAGTTCAGGAGGATCTTCTTGTGTTTATAAAAGGAAAAATGCAATAATGTGAAAAGACTGTTTCTCAGTGGATAAGGTCCTGGTTGATGTTGAAACAATGGAATCATTTAAGAAAAAGTTTTTTAAGTATGTTTGAAATAGTTACATTTTTCAAACTAGCTACAATCTGCAATTACAGTAAAAAAAAGTACAAATAATGGAGAAAGAGATGTGTTTGTACCACAGAGCTTGCTAGATAAAATTTTCCTGTTTTTTTTCCTAATACATTAGTATTTAGGAGATAAAAGCTTATGGGATTTGAATGTAACCTAAGTCATTTAAGTGCCCGGAAATTTCATTTGCCATCTGTGTTTCTGATGTATCAATAAAGGAGAATGTGATATGTACAGAGAAGAGGTGGAGCTGGGAGGATGAAGTATGAAGCTATTCAAATTTCATTAAATGAGGTGATAGGTGTCTCAGATGAACCACGTAAGCTCTTTTCATTGCAAAAGGAAACTGTGCAAATAATATTTTGTAAATAGCAATGAAAGTGCAATATAAAAATATTTTCTCTGCCATAAATCTCTGTCCTTTAATCCTTTATATCTGAAGTTTATTCTAACTCTCATTCACATGTGAACAGTGATAGGGTTCCTCACATTAAATACTAGTAATGTAGGTCATATATAAATGAATCAAGCTTGTGTCTATATCATGGTTTGATGGTTTTTCATCAGTATTCCACATCAGAACATCATGCAGCACACTGGGAGTTAAAGAGTTAATGCCACGGTTCCATGGATTGTTGATATTTCTGGTCTCTTGATCCCAGAAGAGAAGAATGAACTACAACTCCTAGAAGACTTCATTTTTCCATTTCTGTTTCCTGTTTGGAGGAAAAGAAAGATAAAACTGACAGGAAGTCACGGAGCCTTCTCTTTGCTTCCTGTCTGTTTCGCCTGCAGCATTAGAGTAAGGACTTCAGCTTCAGAAACTCTCTCATTTTATTTGATTTATTAGCTTCAATTTCAACCATATTGTATTATATGGTATTATATCTTACATTCCACTACTATATTTAGTAAATTAACTTTTTTTTCCTTAGGTCATTGCTGTTGTTAACCTTCGTCCAGGCCCATCTCCCTACTGCTCCCTCCCTACCCTTCCTGGGACATAGATCTGTGGGTCCCTTCGACCCTTGTCACGGAAATCAGGCCAAACCAGGCTGAACCATGTCAGTCTATGTATAAGAACCTTGTGCGTTAAGAGCATCAGCTGGTCAAGACGTCCATGTGTGAGGGCTGCTGTGAAAGTAAGGCCTTCTATTTTATGTTGCCCCACAATGTCAGAGGGGATGTTGGTGGTATGGAAGTAGAGGTTGAACCTTCCCACCAATGTTCTGTTACATTCTTTTCCTGTGTGACAAATGGCAGCAGAGGGGCAGTCTGATAAAATGACATCTGACCGAGAAGGGTACAGGAAGAAAATCGAATTCCACCATGCAGTAAAAATGACACCCATTGACATTCACTGACATTTGCTGAATGTTTATGGAGACCAAACTGTGGATGTGAGTACAGTGAGGCGGTAGATGGTGCATTTCAGCAGTGGAGACAGTGACAGCAGGTCACTTCTGCTGGTGCAGATTTTTATGAGCATGGCATACAGACCCTTGTTCACTGCTGGCAAAAAGCATCATATAGCTAATGGTGGTGACAGCGTTGAAAATTAGTGTTTTGTAGGTGAGAATTTGCTCTAGCAAACAATGTTACTGTGCTCTTTGCATCTGTAATAGTTTCCATGGACCTAAACAAGCCATTACTTTCAGAGTGACCTATGTACTTGCCAGTTGAGGGGTCCTCAGATGAAGAAATCATGGAACTTGATATGTTATTACGATACTGTTCCCTGCATCCTCTGAGAATCTCAAAGTGCTTTGTGTGCATTAATTAATGAACTCACAGCGTCTCTGAGAAGTAGCAATAGTTAAAAATTGTTTTCAGCACAAGAATGGAGAATACAAATTGTAGCATAGGGACAACTCTTGGTGCTTCATTCCAACCTTGCAGAGGTACTAAGAGATGTCCCCTGAGATAGATTAGTGAGGATGTATGTCCCAGCAGGCACTCAGCATATCTAGTAGGCACATTTTGGTTCAGGAATGTACAGCCTAGATTTACTAAAACAACCACTGTATTTATAAAGTTGCTTCTTTATCATGCCCCGAGTAGCAGTGGTCTTGTCTGAGTGATGGAGAAGGTGTTTTTTTTTTATCTCAGAGTTGAAATTAATTCAAAAATGTTAATGAGATGCTTATATTCTGACAGTGCTGATGAGGACAGAGGAAGGTTGCAATGCAGAGTGAACTGTCAATATGCCAAGGTAGTGCACCTGCAGGGGCCTCGCACCATACGTCATTGGTAATTAATGCTAATGTCTGGAGGGCTAGAACATTGCTGATACATGTGCTCCTCCAGCCTTAAATCTATGGGCTCATGGATTATCTAGAGCTGTCTTCCTTAAGTATAATCCTTAAAGATGATTGCTGAGGAAGTCAGGCTTACTTGTCCTTGCATTCAGTGACCTGGCCTGGGGAGGAAATAGTTGACTTCAGCAATCACTGATTTGATGCTTAATCCAAATATTATGATATTATTTAATTGATTATTTGGGACAGATTTTAATTTGAGTGGTAGACTTGAAAAAAATTTCTTGTATCCATCATTGTTATCTTTCTGTCAAAAGCACTCAGAATAATTCCAGTGTGGGATTTAAAGAATTATTGTGTTTGTGCAACAAAATAAAACCATCCACAACCCTACAACCCTAACTCCTGAAGCTCTTGGCATACTAAAATACTAAGGGTTTGTACAAAGTAGTTTGGCTGTGATCAAGGGAGAATTCTCTTTGTTGTTTCCAAATGACCAGTTCTCTCTTATCAGCCAGACAAGAAGAGACTGGGACAGAATTTGTAGCTAAGGGAAAATATTAAACACAATTCTCCATGGTTTTAAAGCATGCAATATTGGCTTTTCTGTTTTAATTGTGGCACTGGTAGATACTCTTTGCTTGAACAGATGCATCAGGGACCCCTTGTTTCTGTGTTTCTGACTATTATTTCTGTGAAGATGATGATTCTGATAACAATAATTTTAACCTGACTGCAGATTCATAAGCCTAGGTTGAATATCAGGTGAGCTTTGTGGCATAATGAGAGCAAAATCGTCTATAGAGTATATAAACTAAATAAAAGTAACTGAGATAAAAATCCTGTCACCAAATGAATAAGGTAATATTTCTAAACTCTAAGTACTGATCAGTCTTAAAAATTACTTTGATGAAGAATTGAAATGTATTCAAAAATCTTCAGATGTAAATCATGCATATACTTATCAACAATTCAGAGGATTTATTCAGCTTTCAAATTCCCCAATGAAAAAAGTGTCCTTCAAGTACAAGAGTCAGACTGGACTTCTCTTAAGCCAAAGGGTAGTTAAGAGAGCTTGAAGCTAGAGAATAAGCTATTCTTACTAATTGCAGCCTCTGAAATTGCAGATTCACACAGACTACATTTATGGCCTTCTGAAAGCAGATATATGTTTAATGATTATAATAATCTAAATGCACACTCTAATTTCTTCCAAGTTGTTGATAGAAAACATTAAAGGAAAAAAAGATGTAAAGAGAGTCTTTTAGGCCTTTGAAGAATGCAATGAAACTCAATGTTTTCACATCTACTCTGGGAAAATAAAAATTTTAGAAAGGAGGTGCTGTCATATCATATTTTCTGAACAGAGAAGTATAGACAATGTATTCAAATGGAAGGTTTACAAAACCCAAAGAGCCAGGTGAGGTCTGAAAAGGATGGAAAAACATCCTCTTGTACTTTCTCTTCTGAGCTTGGGCATTGTTGCTGTCAGAATGTGACTTACAGTTTTTCTACATTGGTAGTGACTAGAACTAAAGTACTAGCTATTTAGAAAAAGTAAACCTATTCTTATCAGATCAGAGCTACATGAAGGAGAATTTAATATTTGTAATGTTTATATAGAGATTTATCTCAGAGCCACCTTTCTCATATATATTATTTCCCGGCCTAATCTAATATTTGCTTGAAATCTTCCTTATGTTCAATACTTTTTAAAACCATGATAAATAATCCAATTCAATTTAGAAAATAATAATGTTTTCCTCCAAATTCTAATAATCCAGTGATACAGTCTGCCCCAGTTACAGTAACATGTAGAAGTTTCCTTTCCTATTCAATTTCTTTTCCCAGTTCTTTTTTCTTCTAAATTATTATTATTATTTTTTTTTTATAAGAGGTTCTTCCATTCATAGGGTTTGGGATGGGATAGCAGGGCCCTTTTGAATTCATGGTTTCATTATATCTTTTTCAATTTCTTCTTTTAATGTACTAGATATTACTCCTGGAAAAAATTATTTATAATCACTAATGGATATTAAGTGATGCCCTGCACGAACAATTCATTCATTCATTTGAAGTTCTGTGTGATAGATATCCTGCTTTTTTTCTACTGATCAGTTATCTTATGCAGTGCATACGAAAGAAGCATGTGTGGTTTCTTTCACTATTTTAGATACTTAGTGAACAGTTACACATTTTTTATTATCACATAGAAGATACTAGTTGAAATGCACCCAGTCAGTGTAAGGCATTTCTCTATATAATCTGAAGTCCTCCTAAGTGTTATACTCTCTAGTTGTACTAGTGTTAAGTGTTAGTACTAATCCTAGATACTTTTCAAAAACCCAGGGCTCAAGTTTTAAAGGTGATCCAGACAACATCTGGTTGTTTTAAAGGCATCCAGTATTGTACTGGAAAATGGCTGTTATGCTAAGGATGCTGTTGTTGATGAATCATCAGATTATTATTACATTATTAAGTATGCTTTACAATAACAATTCAGTAGTGAATTGAGAAAGCTCATCTGTTATAATGTCTCAGCAATAGTCTATCCATTTAGGCATGCAGCCAAAAATGTTTGCTTGTTATCCTCAGATGTTAAGAATGCTTATGTCACTCATTATAGAACAAAGGAAATATTCAGGATGTGGTCATGACACCTGGATAGTTAGCGCAATAATGAGGTTAGACTTTTGATTTATTTTGTAAGGTATAGAAATGTATAGGAGATAGTTGTCTTAGAACTGCCCAACCTTTAAGCCTTATTTCTAAATCTATCTTCTTCCTCTATAACAAAAAAAAAAGGATTATTAATTGTAGCATATTCTTTGCGTATTATTCGTGTTGCTTTAGTGACTGTGCATCAAGTTGAACAGACTGAAAAGAAAATAATAGATTAAATGTTCAAAGCACCTGAATGGCTTGAAAGCATAAGGCCTGTAAACTTTGAAAGCAACTTCATGCTCTGAGTGCTTACTGATGCTTTTCATGATGCCTCTGAGCGCAATCATGGCACCTGAAAGCCACCAAAACAGAAATTCTTGAGCTAGCAAAGCTCAATATGAAGGGATTCAGATAGGGCATGAAGAAACTCTTGCTTAAGCTTGGAACCATGTGGTTGTGTTCAAGTTGCCTTATGTCCAAGAAAAAAAAAAGGAAAAAAAGAAAAAGAAAAGGAAAACCATACCAAAAGTCTCAAGGCATTTAATTTTCCACATGTGAGTTATTCATTAAACAGATACAAGCACTTCTAGAACTGAATTTATTATTTCAAGAGAGCATTTGTAGAACTGATCTAAAAAATAGAAATGTGTCTTTAACATAGCTATGAACGACTTTATCTAAAGAGTAATGAGTTGACAGGGCTTCTACATAATACCACTGCAGACAAGAAATAAAAGCACAGGTCACAAACCAACTGCCATTTTTTTTTTCTTCCTTTTTACTGAAACATTTAAGTAATTATCCAAATTCTTATTGGAAACAAATTAGAACAACCACTCTTTTACCCAGACGTTTTGTTTTGCAATAACGAGCTACATAAAATTTGGAGATTATTTGCACCCACTCATTGTCTTCAGAGGACTTTTACTACTGCAACACAGTGGAATAATCATTACTTTTCTCTATTTCTATCCACGCTTTCATAAAATAACAGTTCTAACAGATTGCCCAGAGAAGCTGTGGATGCCACTTCCCTGGAAGTGTTTAAGGCCAGGTTGGATGGGGCCTTGGGCAATCTGATCTAGTACTTGATCTAGCAGCTGGCAACTCTGCCTGTGACTGGGGAGTTGGAACTTGTTGATCCTTGATATCCCTTCTAACCCAAGCCATTCTATGATTCTATAAGTTAATAGGATTGTGCTTTGCTGCAGATGGGAATTATTTATATTTTTATATACTACACATGTATACACAACAAAAAATGAGTGTCATTATATTTATCTTCTTTACCATATTTAGCGGAGATTGTAAGTCCATGTAGAATGAATGGCCACTGCTATATGATCAGAGAGGAAATGTAGTCAAACATGAGAAAGAGAAGATGCTGGAGAATATCTGCTTAAAAAAATATGTATGCTACTCAGAAGAGAAAAAAATATGATCAGAAGGCCAACAACATACTGTTGTCCTGAAGAGTTATAGATGTTTTTGCTGTAGCTCTTCCAGACCAATCCAGGTGGTGCAAGTCTCAGTGGTGAACATGGAGGGCAGCACATGGCATAGATCTGTCATATTACCCTGCAAAGCGCATGAGAACATGATAGCTGAACAGGAAATCATGTCTGCAGCTCCATATGGCCACAGTCTGCCGACTGTAAGGGATGATGCAGCTAACTGGAGGTTGTTAAAGAGTTGACTGTCTCAAGAGCTTGTTGTTGCTCAATCCTTCTGCATAGTTTGAAGTGTAATGAAAGCATGAAATCATAAAGTTAAAAGCAGCATCCTGCAAAGGAGGAGATGGAATAATTCATGCTTAACTTTTTATTTTTACATAAATATCTCTCAGAGTATACATTTGAAGTACTTATGGATTTGAAGTACACAACTGGATGCTACACTATGAAGACACAGCACTGCTACAATACAGGATTTTACAGTGCTCCATCTCAACATCAATTATACCATCAATGAAAATAAAATGTTTAAAATAGAGATGCTTATGTCTCTTTTGTTGTCAGAAATGATTCTTAAATTTTGGTTCAACAACACACCTGTGGACTTAGATAAAAAGATTAAAATAGAATCATGGCTATAAATGTGAAGAACCAATGGTTACTTGGAATAACAGTATCTTTCAAAGATGTAACAAAACAGAGCTACTAAAATGTTTATAAATTACAGAAAATGAAAGAAGAGACTTTTCACATGGTTAGCTAGTTGGTTGTTTAAGCATGTAGAGTGTCCGACTTCTTTGTTGTGCTTCTCTTCCTTTTGACCTGCATTTTGAAACCATTATTCTCAGTGGAAATCTACAAAGAGTGTATAAGCTAAATAAAAAACTTGAATCCATTCACAACAGATCAAATTCCACTCTGATTTTTTCAAATTGTTTTTAAAATAACTCTCATTTCTGACTCTACAACAGCAGTATTTTATTCTATATACTAGTCTTTTATTCTATATACTAGTCATGTTTTGTTTGAGTTCTCTTTTAGGCTAACGTTATGTTGCAGTGGAGATTTGATCACACGGAAATGCAAAGAGCGTGCTTGTGACAAACAGTCATTAAATGGGCAGGGCAGTATTAGGTTCACAAAGATATTTATCAAAGATGTGTGCTGTTAACTATACGCATAATCTACTGTCAGTAATGCACAGCTTGACATCAGGTAGTTTGGAGATTTACATCAAAAATATGGGAATTACGTGAAGAATCTTTGGCTTGCAGAGCTGAAAACTGAGCACAGGAGACACTTTAATCACTTCCTGAGTTGAAGTGACCTTGACTACTTTGATAATTCCTGTTTTTCTGCTAGTTTCTTTTCAGATCTTCCTGAAAGCAAGAGTTCAGTACAACTTCGTCCAGTTTGTAAGGAGCAAAATGAAGGAAGAACAGTCTTTCAGCTCTATGTATTTACAGTCTACTGACACCAAGAAAATGAATGAGGAAAACAGTTCTCCAAAGCCAAGCAGAGGGTACACTAGCTTTGCTATGTTTATTCAGTGATGGTTGAAATAGGTGTCTAAGAGTTAAAAAAAAAATTAACTTTTTTTTTTTCCTCCAGTGCTTTGATATAACTTTTTGGTTGAAACCTGCTTGTTTTATTGGATCATGAGAAAGATGAGAGACTTGTTCTAGGAGTTATTAGAACGACTTGAGGAGATGAAAACTTCAGATCTAGCCATTACTGGTACTTATTAACAGCCAAAATGAGTTCTTGGATTCTACCCATTAGTGTGACAACCAGGCAGAATCTTGATACTACTTGATAATTGCTGTTTCTGAAACAGTTAAATAGAAAGAAATGTACAGATTTTCACTAGAACACAGTTGCTGTCAAGATTGGAATTTTTTTTTTTAATTGTACTTCATGGAAATAAAATTATTTAGGATTTTACTTTCTCAGAGGAAAAGGCCTTATGTGATTATTGCCTTATCAGCTCTGATACTTAGAAACCACTGTCACAACTACAATCTGTGACGCACTTGTGTTTGGATATTTCTTGATGGTTTACAGCTTGCAGCCCTTACTGCCATTTCCTAGTTTCACTGGGCAACTGCTCTTTATTCTTCTCATGAGTCAAGATTCATCTTTGCAAATCCAACTGCAAATCCATATTAACTGGGGGGAGGAGGGAGAGTTGCTTTACAAAAAAAGTAAACAAATGCTTACCTAATCAGCTGTTAACAATCAGTACCAGATTACACTAACATGGTTTGAAAATCAAACTGGGGGAGAGGAAGGGAAAGCCCTTAACAATTCATGAAGTAGGTAGTAAATCTAGCTGACAGAAGATAAACTTCTCCAGCACTGTGGTAATGAAAGTGGTGCTGATCTATATAGCTGCAGATGTGGCTCCAGGGTGCAATCTGTCCAGCTGCTCAATATCAGTGCTGCCACATGGGTGCTGCAACAAGGAAGATAAATAATAAACCTCTTAGTCAAAGAGATCAATACAATCAGCTGCTGCTAGTTTTCACGCTGAAAGGCTGGTGGTTCCCACTGTTGGGAACAGAGAGTACTTCTGTGAGTATCTGATGAACACACAAAAAAGAAGAATTAAGAATTCCCTCATTAACTCTCTTATTTTAGGCAAGCAAGCAACGATTTTGGAATTTATCTTTTAGCTTGTAATTAGTTATACCAAAGTATACTCTAAAAATTAAGGCTCCGTAGGCAATTTAGAATACTAAGAGTCTGCTGCTTAACTTGGTTGAACCTGACATTAAGGAAACCAGTTTATCCTGAGTAGTTGTCTATTTTTATGAGCCGAACAGAGTCTTGCATACTGTTCCAACAAATCCAGAAAGTCGAAGGAGATGAGCTGCTTGTTTTTCCTCTTCAGTGCTGTGAATTCAGCGTTAAAGAGGACTGGTGGAAATCGGTGCAATGATTTCGGTTAGAAACCTGAAGCATGTTAGAGAAGAAACAAGAGCAAGTAGTGCATTTGTTGGACATGTACTAGTTAAATAACAGATAAGTAATTATTCCAGCCATCACAGGTGAGCATAGGTTGTTTATTTAAAAATATACATGGCCAAAGCACATAATCTGAAGCCTATACTTCAACGTAGCTGCTCTGCAGAAATATTAAAAGCTGAAATCCAGCCATTAAGTCCTGGATTCATTAATGTCAATTTCTGACCCCTAAAACCCTATCACTAACATATTTTGATGTTTTCCCCTTTATATCTTTTAACTACAAATAAAAATCTTTCATATTTTTAAAGAATTTATTGCATTTCAAAAATCTTTTCTTACTGTGATCCATAACACATTACTGACAATCTCTCTTTGCAGATTAATAGGAAATCACATTTGATGGATTAGTGAGATAAATAATATTACAATGTTCCCCTCTTAATTCTGTCTCAGAGCAAGTGATTGAAAAGCTGCTGGTGTAAACTGATCAAGAAATCTGAGTGTAGGCTTTAAAAACTGAATAATATAATGAAATTCTCTGCTAGGCGGGTGGAAGGAGACTGCCTGCAGAACTGTGTTTTCTGATGTCATCCAGTGAGATAATGAATCCATGTCTATGGAAATTGATTCATTAATATTTCATTGAGTAGACTTCAGTACAATTCATGAACTGCCCCTAGAAATTCAATAAGTGAATTCACACAGCTTAACAAATCTGAAGTAAAAGTAAAAATACTATGAGCTGGTAATTACCAAGGGAATTTGCTGTGTGAAGTGAGCTTTGGCAACAGTATTTTGTGGCTGTTTTTATCTTCAGGAAAGTCTAAACAAAACAGCTGCAAGCCTTTGTACACATGTGGACTCAGAATGTGATGCTAAAGAAACACTGAACTGGATTTGGGACTTCAACAAAAACTTGCCTCTTAATGCTTTGGTTCGTTTGAAATTAGAGCTTGAGCTGTAGTTGTGTTTTTCAATGGTAGTTATCTTTATAATGAGCTCCTGCTACATAATACCTAAGCCTTGGCAGGTGCAATTGCAGAACCCAAAGCACACGTTGTGATATAAATCTCCGAATTCTATCTCCATTTGAGAGTCTGTGGGAAAGAAAAGTTTTACACAGCAGCACACAATTAAGCTTGTTATTTTGCTACATTTTGTGCAGTCAAAGGATATGGGACAGATGTGAACATTTAAGCTATCTTGGAAGAAAGTGTAATGATTGAACATCATATATAGCTAAGGTTTGAGGTCAGAAACAGATCCGTGCCAGTAGCTCAATTTACCGTGCAGAACTGGCATCAAAGGGGCTGATTAGGAAAAGAATTTCAAATTACTTTTTTCTACAAAATAATTGGTCTTTGAGTGTCCCTAGAAATGAACCAATAAATAATTTTATTTTCATTTTGTATCAGTGTCTCCAAGACCATGTCTAACTAACCTGTATTGATGTCTTTTAATTAAACCATGCTTGATATACTTACACTGCAGTGGTGCATACTGAGTGTGCATGCTAGACATTCCAGATAAAGTAATTATGCTATTTGTCACTGTCATGATTAATGTGTGACAGCTGTTATGACAGCTGTGCCACTGTTTTGTCATAACACTGTGTTCATCCATAACAAAATTACGTGTCTCACTTGAAGGTACACAGTTGTTGCTATTTCCCTAAGAAGTCAACAAGGAAGAAAACTGAGAAGGAATATTACATGAGCTGTGTGACAAATAAGAGAAATGACATCTTTATTTTTCTTTAAATGATGATATAGGTTGCCTGCATTGGAAATGCACATAGTTCACCTTCAGTAAACAAGCTGTCACACAGAGCCAACCCACCACTAATCTAACTAACAAGGTCTTTGTATGTGAAGGGATTGCTTCATAATATGAATTTACCATGTCAGGCAAGGCTTTAGATGTTATCTAAATTAGCATTGGCCTTAACTTCTCTGTCTATCAGAGTAGGGGTGGGTGGAGGTCAAGAGAAAAAGCAAAGGCTGTGTATAACTGAGCTGGAGCCTTATCCTCTTTCTGAGTAGCCAGTCAAGCAGAGCAAAACAAATAACTCTCAGCACATTTTCTCCTGCCCTTTTCTCTGACACTTGCATGCCTCCACTTGTTTTAAGGTAACTGAGAACTAATTCCAAAACCTTAAATCATTTAATTAAATATTTTTATTAACACTATCTAATCAAATTTCTTATGAAGTTCTGATACCAGATTGTAAAAATCATTAAAGAAATTGATGTGAAGAGACAGATGGCTACAATAAAGAACTATTTCATTATCCTGTAAGTTTTGGTGGTGAGCTTATTGTGCAAGTTCTTGAAGCACAGAAGAATACACCTTGGCTTCTGTTCACTATGAAAGATAAGTACTGAAACTTGAGCCTTACAGTAGGAAAATATATATCCTGACAAACATGCAGATTTGTGCTAGAAAGAACAAACATTTGTAAAAGTACAACCCTTTGTTTTTCTGTTAAACTCATTTGGAAGTGATAAACACCTGTTTTAATTCTACCTTATTTTCTCCATAATTTAGTTTAAATTGGACACATGTGGTGTATTTTACTACCCTAACGTACTCTTAGATGTTGAGGAAGAGTATTCCTGGTGTTAATTATGTTTTATCCCATGTCTAGGATGAAAGAGACTAACTTAATTATTGAGCCTATTAGACACTTTATTTCAAATATCATGTATGTACAGTGTTTTGCAGTTTAATACCACTGAGCCAAAGTGGACTCTTTGGAACTAAAAGTAAAAACACATCTTTATTCCTAACTGATGAGAGATGATGCAAAAAGGAATTTTTAGTTCAACCCAAGGAAACACTGATTATAGTCAGTTATCTTCTTTCCAGTAATCATTCAAAGACAATGCAAACCATCACTTTTTGTATTTGTTGGAACTACGTATCATAAGCGTGGATGTACATAACATAGGTATATATATTAGTGTGTTGAATGAATTAACTGATACAATTGCATAAATCTGTTAGATCAAGCTAAAAACTCTGAAGTTTTAAATAACTTTTCCCTTCTGTTTTGGAATG
Source organism: Numida meleagris (assembly GCF_002078875.1). Classification (NCBI taxonomy): domain Eukaryota; kingdom Metazoa; phylum Chordata; class Aves; order Galliformes; family Numididae; genus Numida; species Numida meleagris. Next base: position 39,960,947 of record NC_034438.1, on the reverse strand, counting down.
TATGTGAGATCATCGTAATGTATTTGTATTACTGGTCATGTGCACAATTAAATATGACAGATGTAGAATCGGTTAATAAATTGACTTCACAAATTAAAACATGTTGGTGGATAATCTTAGGTTTATATGCATTATACTCCTTTTCCTTTTTCTTTTTTTTTTTTTTTAAGACAGATGTACTTGAAAACAAACTGTTATCAAGACGAAAAACACCACTGTTAAATACCAAACATAGCCTGAAAAACAGCTATGCTGAGCACCAGTGTTATTGAGGGGAATCCACTACTTTTTAGTTTCAGATTCTCAGTGAATCAATATTCTTGGAATGTTTCTTGCTATAACTCTCTAAAGGAAATGTCATTTCATTTAATTTTCCTTTGATTTTACTCTAAATCTAGCTTGGGAATTTCTTCTCATGTGAGAATTGCCAACTCCATGCTGACAACAAAGAAGAATGGTTTTGCACAGCTTGAAGAAGGATTTCAGAATGTTTCTGGATTACTCTCATTTTAAAGGTTAGTGCTCTTGTATGAGTGTGTCTCCGTCTAGTTAAAAAATTATACGGTAAACTTTTCCGAAACTTTCCATATGCTTCTAACTTCTTCAGATTATGTGATGCAAATGTGTAAAGGCATGAGACTATGTGCAAGAGAAAATATTTTGTTGTGGATAATACTGAGTGCTGTTCTACTTAGGTTCAATAAAAGTTTTCGTTATTGCAGAAAGATTGCATAAGATTCATCTTCATTTCTTCATGTATTGGCTGCACTTTATGAAGACTGCACATATGCATTTCTAGAAATATCTATTATAATGATTATTTTGATCAATCTCTTTCACAAATGCATGCAACAACACTGCTTACCATGAAGACTATATGTAGAAGTATCTATAAAAAGGGGCACAGGAACATACTTAGGAACAAAGAAGGTGAAACTTGATTACTGACTCTTGTAGAGCTATGTACCTAAATAAAGGCATTTCAGAAGCTTCACAGCTAATTGTTGATTATATTCAGTTTACCAATATGATCCTTCCACAAAGGCAGAAGGATAACTAAGGACATAATATGCTTAATATTTGCTTAATGTAAGTTAACAACAGAAATAGAAGGCCCATTTCTAGTGACATTTTAAAGTAACAGTCTTATGTTTAATTGACGTCATGAGTGTTGCTACAAAATATTTGCAGATCCCCGTTTCTGCTGATATTTTTTGACTGATCTGTTTCAAATGTTTGACTCTTCTAAACAATACTTTTATATTGTGGGAGGAACGAATGTAGTTCCCTATGTAGGACAAAACCGCAGAAGGTGCGGTGCTAAAAAAGACACCCTGCCTGGCAGTGTCTGCATTATTGCACAGGTCTGACAAAGTTGATGCAGATTACCTGTACTGTGGGATCAACGTATTGATTCCTTTGAGCATCAGTGAGATTTGTCCTGTGTGACTGTAGAGGATGGAGTAAGAAATGCTTTGTGACCCTTTTTTAACTTAAAGTTCTGTCTGCTCTTGTGCACTGTGTACACTGAAAAGAAAATATTCTCCTTTTTCTTAGAGGACTCCAATTCCATTGAACTCCTCAGTGTATGCGTTCTTCAGCAGCACAGAATAAGAACACTTGAACTTGTTAGAGTGAGTAGATTTACTGATGAATATTATGCACACTGTGTACTCATCTTTTTAGGAGAGAAAAAAAGCTGAAGTATTGCATGGAGTGCATTGGGGAAGATAGCAACAAGTGTTGAAAAGTATTTTAACAACTGCTTATGCCACACAACATGGCAAAACTAGCCCAAGTTATCTTCTTCCATATTAAATCTCTAGTGTTGTTCTTGAAATCTATACCAGTGGTTTTCATTCTTTGAAGTGACTAGAGATATTCTTAAAAAGTGCAAGCACGTAATAAAAATGAAGAATGCATTCTTACATAATGAAGACAAAATTGTCAGCGTGATACTGAAATGGCAATGATTCATCATCTTATTTGGACTTGACTTTCTAGGAACAAGAGAGTAGAATTTGAATGTATTTACTAGGAGAATTCTAAACATAGTCTATTTAACTAGAGACATGCTAAGTCTAGACAAGAAATATGAGGGAATATAAAAATAAACTTTTACAATAGTAGGCAACAGCTTCTAAAAATCTCTCTGTTTAGAAATTTATGTCCTTCTAAAAGAAACAAAAGAAAATCAGAGAACAGTATTTCTGACAGAAAACAGTCAGAAATATTTTGGTCATTTAATAATCCATTAACACAGCAACAAAAGAATTAATCTTCCTCTATTTCTCTTTACATCAGTTTGCAGATAGTCCAAAACAGTAGAAATCCCAAGTTGAGTAATTAATATGCAGTGGCTATCTGCTGTTCAGACAAACTTAGAAAAATATCCAAAAGCCAAACTAGAAATACTTTTCTTCTTGGATAAACAAGTAGGTCAGTTCCTAGGAATTCATTAGAATCACAGAATCACTAAGGTTGGAAAAGACCTCCAAGATCATCTACTCCAACTGTCCACCTACCACCAATATTTTTGCACTAAATCATGTCTCTTAGTACAACATCTAAATATTTCTTGAACACCTTCATGGATGGTGACTCAACCATTTGCCTGGGCAGCCTGTTCCAGTGCATAGCCGCTCTTTCAGAGCAGAAATTTTTCCTAATACCCAACCTGAATCTCCCCTGGTACAACTTGAGGCCATTCCCTCTAGTTCTATTGATAGTTACATGGGAGAAGGCTGACCCCCACCTCACCACAACCTCCCTTCAGGTAGTTGTAGATACTAATAAGGTCACCCCTGAGCCTCCTCTTCTCCAGACTAAATAATCCCAGTTCCCTCAGCCACTTCTCATAAGGCTTGTGCTCCAGACCCCTCTCATCTTCATTGCCCTTCTCTGGACATGCTCCAGGGCCGCGGCAACTTTCTTGTAGTGAGGGGCTCAAAACTGAACACAGTACTTGAGGTGCGGCCTCGTGAGTGCTAAGTAGCCTCTCTAATTCTATGATTCTGTGAGTACAGAGTGATGATCATAGTATCATAGAATCATAGAATGGGTTGGGTTGGAAGGGACCTTAAAGATCATCTAGTTCCAAGTCCCCTTCTGTAGGCAGGGAACACCTCCCACTAGACCAGGTTGGTCAAAGCCCCATCCAGCCTGGCCTTGCATGCTTTCAGGGAGGGGGCATCCACAGCCTTGCTGGGCAACCTGTTCCAGTGTCTTCCCATCCTCATAGTAAAGAATTTATTCCAAATATTTGGTCTAAATCTACCCTCTTTCAGTTTAAAACCATTTCCTTTCATCCTGTTGCTACATGCTCTTATAAAAAGTTCCTCCTTAGCTTTGCTGTAGGCCCTCTTCAGGTACTAGAAGGCCACTATAAGGACTGTCTGGATCCTTCTCTTCTTTAGGTTGAAGAGCACCACCTTTCTCAGCTTGTCCTCATAGGGGAGGTGCTCCAGCCCTCTGATATCTCTGTGGCCCTCCTCTGGACCCGCTCCAACAGCTTGATGTACTTCTTGTGTTGGGGGCCCCTGAACTGGGTGCAGTACTCCAGGTGAGGTCTCACAAGAGGAGAGTAGAGGGGGGCAGAATCACCTCTTTCAACCTTGCTATTTTGCTCCTGCTGGCAACACTATTTCTGATACAAGCCAAGATACCATCGGCCTTCTTGGCCACCTGGGCACACTGCTGGCTCATGTTCAGCCAGGCATCAACTGACACCCCCACGTCTGTTTCTTCTGCACAGTCTTCCAGCCACTCTGCTCGAAGCTTGTAGTGCTCCTTGTTCTTGTGGCCAAAGTGCAGGACCCGGCGCTTAGTCTTGTTGAACTTCATCACACTGGCTTCAGCTCAGCTATCCAGCCTATTCAGATCCCTCTGTAGGGCCTTCTTTCCCCTAGGCAGACCAACACTGCTGCCTAGCTTGGTGTCATCTGCAAACTTACTATTAGTTCTTGACTGGAAATTGATTTCAACTTTTAAACATCATCTCTTGTTATAGGATGAAGATTACTAGCCTTTCTAAACTAATATAGGTTGCTCTAATCTCTGCTACTACATTTAAACTGTTATATATATTCTACTGTCTGGCTAAAGGTGATGAAACAACTTGTTCTGGATACACTCTGCAAACAATCGGAAGAGAAGGAGGTTATCAGGAGCAGTCAACATGGATTCACTAAGGGGAAATTGTACCTGACCACTGTGGTAGCCTTCTATGATGTCACAGTTGGCTGGGTATATGGGAGGAGAGCAGTGCACATTATGTATCACCACCAGGTTTTTGACAGTGTCTCCTGTAACATCCTTGTTATGAAACGTAGAAGATGTGCAACAGATGAGTGAGCGGTGAGATGGATTGAAAACTGGCTGACTGGCAGAGCTCAGAGGGTTGTCACTATGGCACAGAGTCTGACTGGAGGCTTGTAACTTGCAGTGTTCCCAGGGGTCAGTGCTGGGTCTGGTCTTGTTCAACATCTTCATCAACAACCTGGATAAAAGGATAGAGTCCACCCTGAGAAAGTTTGCTGATGATATGAAGCTGGGAGGAATGACTGATACACCAGAAGGCTGTGCTGCCATTCAGAGAGACTGGACAGGCTAGAGAGTTGGACAGAGAGGAAGCAGATGAGGTTTAACAAAAGCAAGTGTAGAGTCTTGCACCTGGACAGGAATACCAGCATACACCAATACAGGCTGGGGGATGACCTGGTGGAGAGGAGCTCTGCAGAGAGGGATCCAGGTGTCCTGGTGGACAACAGATTGGCCCTTGTGGCCAAGAAGGCCAATGGTAACCCGAGGTGCATTAAAAAGAGTATGGCCAACAGGTCAACGGAGGTGATCCTCTCCCTCTACTCTGCCCTGGTGAGGTCTCACCTGGAGTATTGTGTCCAGTTCTGGGCTCCCCAGTACAAAAACACAGGGATCTCCTGGAGAAAGTCCAGCAGAAGGCCACAAAGATGATAAAGGGCCTGTAGCATCTCCCCTATGAGGAAAACCTGAGCGACCTGGGTCTGTTTGGCCTTGAGATAAGAAGACTGAGAGGGGATCTGATCAATGTCTATAAATACCTAAAGTGCAAGAAGCAAAGGGACAAGGCCAGACTCTTTTCAGCAGTGTGTGGTGATAGGACAAGGGGAAAAAGCCACAAACTGGAGCATAGGAAGTTCCACATAAAGATGCGTAAGAACTTCTTCATAGTGAGAGTGACAGAGAACTGGAATAGGCTGCCCAGAGAGGCTGTGGAGTCTCCTTCACTGGAGATATTCAAGACCTGCCTAGACGCCTACTGTGGGAATATGAGAAAGACTATTCAGGGCAGAAGCTGCAGAGCAGGATAGGCAGCATGAGAAGCAAGGTTGAGAACAAAGGGAGCAGAATAGGCAGCATGAGAAGCAAGGTTGAGAACAAAGGGAGCAGAATAGGCAGCATGAGAAGCAAGGTTGAGAACAAAGGGAGCAGAATAGGCAGCATGAGAAGCAAGGTTGAGAACAAAGGGAGCAGAATAGGCAGCATGAGAAGCAAGGCAGAGAACCAAGGACATCTCCAGAAGGAGAGAAAAACCAAAGGAATGTCTCATGGCTCTGATTGGGCAAGTGCCTGTATGCACAGATGAGAAGTGTTTGTGGAATACCTTGTTGACTTGTAACTGTGGATGGGAAAGTTGTCAAGGTGGATAGGAAAGCTGAGAATAGAAACTTGAGAATGTATATAAGTGTTGTGTGAACTTGTAATAAAGGATTTGGATCCACCATATCTGAGTCCGTGCCTGGTTGCCACAGCCTACCTGTGCAGCCTGCTGTAGGGAGCCTGCTTTGGCAGGGGAGTTGGACTCGATGATCTCTAGAGGTCCCTTCCAGACCTCACAATTCTGTGATTCTGTGAACTGTTCCCTGACATAACATCTACTTGAAGCTTTGCTGTGTCCTTTGCTGTAGAAGTCCTGAAGATTAAAAATATTCCTTGTTAAGTTCAGAGAAAGGGGGAGTGGAGGAGAGGATGTCTTGCTTTGTCTTTAATTTTTCCTTCAATTTCTAGCCAGACTTGGGTTGGTTTTCTTCCATATAATAAAGTTGGAGAGTGATCTTTTCAGGTCACAGTCATATAGACTGATCTTCCCCATGATCAGGACTATCTGTTCCTGATCTAGTGATTAAATATAGAGACTTCCAGGTGATGCTGTCCTTGCCCAGCTATCACTTCAGACAGAATATACTAAGTATTTTCAGTTAGTTCTCTTATGAAGAAGGAGCCTTAGTCTGCTACCTTAAGGCTTTAAAATTAAAAGGCAAGGACACAGAATATGTCACTGAGAATGCCTAGTCTGTTCCCAAGGTTGATGAAAATATACTCAGATATTAACGTTTTTTATTTTATATATTCTACTAGATACATTCCCTCTTTGAAGATTTTAGCTTGAACGTTCTGCTCTATTCACACAATTTTTTATCTTTTTTTTTTCTCCTTAATATGCTAGTTGAGGTTAGTCGTGCTAACATTGTATAGCATGCTCACATTTTCTAGCTTTAATCAACAGTATTATATATATTAAGTCCTGATCTTGTGAATATGAATACACTAGTCCTTTATGTTATGCTTAATTCAGAAGATTAAGGCATATTTGACTGAGACAAAATGCTTGCTTAACGCAGTTGGCCTTCTAGAAACTTGTCTAGATCCAGCTTATTTCCATGGCATAGTATCATGCTTGCAGAGGTGTACGTAGAGTAATTGGAAAAGAAAATGGGAAGAAAAAGAGAGAAAAGAGAATAAGAAAAAAATTTAAGGTATTCAATTCTTCTAATTATTTACTTATTTTTTATGACTTCTCAGCATTCAAATAGATCAAGATTTAGTCTCTGATCTTTCATTGCATGCATCCCCTGTCCTTAATTTAATAGTGCTACAGATGGAAGTTGTGTGCATGAAAATATATTAATCATCTTCATTTTATTACGTCAGTAGAAAATGTGACAAGACCAATGTCTCTATCTTTTCTCACATTCTGTACTATATTGAAAAGACATTTAGCAGATGTTGGCTGTGAGATGACCTGCCATGTCTTAGCTGAAAAGAGCATAAATAACCTTCTGCAAGGACAGACCACATGATACCCTCGCAGGCCTTTGTCTGGTAACCAGATTTTGAAAGCCAAAACTAAGCAAAACTGAGAGTGTGCAGAATAACATGTAGGATTTTCTATTCCTGTAAAATCATGCAAATAAGTTCTTTTCAGAGATTGCTCTTCTGCTTTAAATGAATAGTATATATAGATGTAGAAATTGACATATGTAGGAGTATATATGTATATAAATAGAAACCTGTATCTAATATATTCCTATCAAATGTGTGTGTGTGTATAGATGTTCATAATAATTTTAAATAAACTGCTTGCTAAATGAATTAAAACTACAGATGAGCTGTGAATCTGATAAGTAATATAATGATTGCTTTATTCCTCAAAGCAAATGGCATTTGTGTCTTCTGTACTGATGCAAAACTCCTTGTGCAAAGCTGAAGGAGCACACTAGACAGCTGCTAAAGTGTGTTTGGAATTCCACAAAACATAGATCTTATCTCAGGGCAGGAGCTGCTATAAGTGATAGAGTATCTCAGGCTGCAAATCCCTAATCATTTTTATATATATTAAAGACTATGGAAAGCAAGAGCTCAGATCTACAGCCAGTAGTCCAGAAAAGTCAAACATTTCAATATGGATGTCCATCTGATTTTGGACTTAAAATAATAATCAAAGTTTAAGTATTGCTGCTATTAATTGTATTCCAAATTCAAAAGCTCTGTTACTGCTGTTAATAAAATCAGTTTTTTTTTTTTTTTTAATTACATTCTTGGTTGTGATATCTCAATGATTGACAACGAAGAGCAAGTCTTACACTTTTACAAGACTGTTGCTTTCACTATCCCACTTATAATACCCAAAAGTTTTTGGGCCTGTTAATACAGCAATCTTTCTTTTCCTAAACACCATAGTGCAATATGTCATTATTCTTCATTTTTGTATATGAAAACAAAGCGCTCTCTCACCAATAAAACCTTGAAGACTATTAATTCCTGTGGAATAACCCTTGTACAAATGCAGTGGTTTGTGTCACATTGGCTTTTTTGAGTGCTTCCTCCCAGTGGCAGAGGGCAAAGGTATGCAGGCTGGGGAGTGTCTGCTCCTTTAGAGAGACCTGGTCAGGGACTTTTTGCAAGACCACAATGGAAAATGAGAAAAGGAGGCAGTGATAGGAACCAAGTCTGAGCAGTCACACTGAGGGCTTGAGAATTTGAGCATGTTTATTCCAGTAGGGCTATCTGATTGAGGACTTCTAAGGTGGGAGATAGTCACAAGGAACAAACCTCCTAGTCACACTAATTGATGGGCTAACAAGGTATAGGTAGCATTTCCTGGAAGGAGGAACTTTGCAGATGGTAATATTGTGAATCAAGGGGACTGGTCTGGGAGAGGAGAGACTGCAGAGTTCTGCAAACCCATGAAGGGAGTGAACGAAGAAGATGGAGTAGGAGAAACACAGAGGTAGGAAAGGGTATAAAATGGCTGGTAACATGTGAAGCAGGGCCAGTTAGGGTGCTTGTCCAGCTGAGCCCTGCTCATGATCATGAGGATCCTTCCTGCCATCCTGTGTTTTCTTTCATTAAATCTTTGCTTAACTCCCTCTGAGTGTTTGCACTCCCTCTTGTATATGTATGTGTGCTGCAAGGACTATATGCCAGCCAGTGGCAAGACCTGGATGTAGGTGAGTGAAACTCACTGGAGTCAGGTTGGGGAATGGACACTCTGGCATGGGCCAGCTGCTGGAGCAAGTTCAGGGCCTCACCATCAGTTGCTGGTGAGACAGGTGTGTGTGCAAGTGGAATTGGTGCCAGCTACTGGAGACAGGCTGTGGGGTGATAGCTATTGGGGCAAGTGGTGGTTCTAGCATCAATAGTTGGAGGGGCTGTAGCTCTCTGGATCTGAAAGTATTCTGCAGATTTTGATCCTGGAATGACAGCTATTGGAGGGACTGGTGTGAGTGAACTGAGTGTCAGCTACTGGAGTCAGGCTAGGGTACAGGCCATGGACTGTGGTGCCAGCTACTGGACCAAGTTGGGTCCTAGCATCATCAGCTAGTGGAGCCAGGGGGCAGGAGCAATGTGTGCTCCCAAACTTGCTGGTGGGGACTGGCTTGAGTGAGGTGAGCACAGAGCTCCATACTGGAGGCTGAAGCTGGGTGATGGGTCACAACCCATGTGCCTGCTGCTGACTGCTTGAGGGCAGAGGGTTCATATCTTCCTCTGCCCAGTGTTCATGCGGTGTGCATGTGCATTCACCTGCAAACATTCAGCTGGACCAGCCAGAAACCAGCAAGGGCATCAGAGCTGGGCTAGGGTATCAGGTAGGTGGTCGGATGATGATGGTAAGCTCAGGGGACTTTCAAATGTGGTTGGCCTAAAGGATGGATGTTTATGTGTGTGTGTCAACAGTGAGTTTCAAGCTAGATTAGCTGGTAAGTAGGTAATCTGTGAAGTGGATAAGAGGGCCCAGGGGTGCTGGGTGGACAAGGGGGCCAGGCCAGTACTCCACGAATCCACAAATGTGTGTGTGAATGTGACCATGTGTTGTGTGTCCACTGGTACACTTCTATCTCTACCAGCTCAAGAGGAGGAAGGGTTCTTGGCTGGCAGTGGCTTTTTACCTGAGTCCCATGGTAAGTGCTGCTGAAGGCAGCCTGTGGCTGGGGGAACCCGTGTGACTGGTGGTGTCAATGTCCTGTCCTTGGCTGTATGTGTATGTGTGCCTCTGGCAGATTTGCTACCAGCTAAATCTACGAAGGTGAAAGCAGCAGCCACAACCTCCAGCCTGGGCAGGGATTCCATGTGCCTGGGTATCAGACTGGGCACCAGTAGCCATGCAGAAGTGGTCCTGGGCCTGAGATGGATTGCTGGAGATAGTATCTGCATGCTCCATGCTTGTCACTGCTACCTCATCTAACAGTCAGGGTACGCGGCACCAAACCTGTCTGCTTTCTGCAACAGTTGCTTCCAAGTTTTGCTTTAATACCTGGGGTTTGTGTTACTGATATTAAATAAAAATTCTTTGCAATGAATTTTAAATCAAACAAAAGCTCTCACCAGAGATTTGTTAAAAGCAGAGTAACAGTTGTTCTCTTTTTTCCCCCTCCTTTTTAGTAGAAGGGCTTTAAATTATATATTAACCAAAAAGGTAAACAGAATAAAATGGGTAATTAAATATTAATGGAAGATGTAGTGGAATTGTCCTGTGCAGCACTTAAAACGGTCTGAATGATTGAGCTGTGAATTGCTCTCCCTTAGGTATTGAAAAATTCATCAGCACTATTTAATAAATGTTCATATTCGTAGCCACTCATGTTTACACTACAGCACTTACAGTAGAGTGCTTACTAAAGAAAACATTTTAATGGAAGGTGAACTTTCCTGTATAGTGAGTCACCTTAAATTACACAAACTATGTGGCAGAGGAGACAGAGAAATCTCTGAACTGACAAATGAGAAATCTGCATAACTTAAGAGCATCTTTTGTTAAAGAGAGCTGCCCATGGATGGTAAAGGGCTTTCTGGGTCCAAAGCTATTTTGATGCTCTTAAAAATTCATCTTGTTTGCATTTAAAAACTATTTAACCTTTCCTGCCTGTGTGAAATCATCCTCCAGGATGACTTGGGCTAAGGATGTGATTATTACTGTAAAATCACATGTCTAATGTAGAGGAAGAGCGGTAAAACAAAACTTGCATCACCAATCAATCAGACTTTGAAGTTCTTCTCCAGCTGACACTCTGTGGTCTCAATTTGCATATGTACCATATTAATATTATTTAAGTATTCATTAGCAAAGGTACTGGGTTAATTAATGAATTCACACGAAAGCCATAGAAAATGAAAAAGAAAATGCTGAGCGCTTAGTGTACTAATATGGAAATTAGGTAAGAATGCTGCATGAAATAAGGATTTTTTCTTAGCTGAGATGCAGCAGTGTCTCCATTCTGGAGGCTGCACACTGCTGCTGTTAACCACTCCCACTGCTCACGCATGCCAGGCACAGAGGGGAAGAAAGCAACAGTTTCTAGTTCTACTAGGAGGTTAGTGTATATCTGCTTCTAGAAATCCAGTGACTATGGAGTATCCTACCTCTGTGTCCTCCCTCTCTTTCAGGGTAGGGTTTTTGAACTGTGTGGTACATGTTATTTCTCTCATTAGTGTGTTCATGTCTGCAGCTTAGGGGAAATATGAGACTGCTCATAGTGTGCATGTGCAGTTTTAGCTGTAGAGAGGCGTGATCTTTTTTAATTAAGTTATTAATCCAGCAGAGGTTCCTTCTGACTTTTGAACTCTGATTTTGCTCATTACTTCCCTTCAGCAATAGCTTAACTGATGACAGCCTGGTGTGCTGCACACTGGCTGCTCCAGACATTCATTAGGGAAGTTTTGACCAAAAGTTTTGGTTCAAAGTGAAGTTGTCTTGATTGTGCTACACAGGTTCATGTGATAGCTTCACTCATATTTCTGTGGCAGATGGCTGACATTTAGGATAGAAGTATCTGTTAAACCAGAAGGTTATCTGCAAAGCTGCAGTAGAAAAACTTATTGCAAAAAGAGGGTACAATAAGCTGTAGTGAAGAAACTATAAACTTTGCAGCTCAAAGATCTGCCTGGTAGAGTGGAGCAAGGCACGCAGAGGCTATGAAATCCCATCTCCCTCACATACTGCAATTGGGATCAGTACATGTACCTGCAAAGAAGTAGGTGATGGTTTCAGGCATCATTTGAAGTCACAATTTAACATGATAGAAGTTGAAAATATTTACGAAATTGAGAAATCTTGTTTGCTATTTGCCCATCTCATAATTGGCTGAAATTGACAGTGCTTAAAAACTATGCACAGAGAATCTTTTCAAATAATCAAGATCTTTCTATAGCTGAATTCAAAAACTCAAAAACTCAAAACAAAACAAAACAAAACAAAAAAAGAACAAAAAACAAACCAGAAGGGAATAAACCAGGAACATTAACATATATTAATAGCACTCTCTGTAAAAAATCCAAAACCAGTCAGGATTTCTTCCTCAGGTGTGGCTCAGGATTGCATCTGGGAACAGATTACAATAAAATATTTGTTAAGGGATAAAAAACTGTTTTGTATTTACTTTGGTGGTTTTGTAGACATGCTAATGTAACTGTAGATCCTAGTAATGTAGTGTAACCTGTAGTGGTAATGTGGGAGATTGGGCTGCCACACAGTACTGCCTACGTGCTATGCCAGCATTACTACCAACTGCCTTCACTTAAATTAAATGAAAAAAAAATTCCCCTAATTTGGTGTGAAGGTTAAAAAAAAAAAAACACAACAAAATGTTTCTTAGTATCCCAGGTTAAAAGTTTCCTTGTGATAATGTTCAACATAACTGAGTAAGCTGAGTTGTTCTGCCTGCAGTACTTGCTGGCATGGTTTAACTGATTTCAGTAATTTCACTCAGCCCCAGCAAGGAACACAGGTCCTCTAATGCTGAAGATAGAAGCTCACTGGGAGATTTAGGTGAAAAAACTTAAAGCTCAAGCTTCAACCAAAATTACACCATGGGTGGCAGGAAGATTGCTTCCAGAGCAAAAACCTTAATTTTTCAGATAGACAGAAAAGATGACTTTCTGCAATACTGTTGTTTGATTTCCTCCATCAGTAGCTACACATTTTAAAGCCCATGAGTTACAGACAAGATATCACTCTAATTTCATAACAGTCAAGACAAGGGATTACAGATCATCTCCATGCAGGCTCACTGAGGTTGATTCCTAGCTGCAGAAGGTGTAGGATTGTATTGATAAGAGAATTCCTGAGATATGTTATTGAGTAGATGGTCATTTTATTTACAAATATAAATTATGGAAGACAGGCTACCTAGTATACATTTGTAGATAAGTATCAAATGAGATGACAGTAGGGAATAGTAAGAAGATAGTATGTATGACCAGGTCTGTTCCCTATCCCAGAAGAAAGAAATAATAGATTAAAGATAATGATCTGATTTTACATTAAGTGAAGGCCAGTGGTATCCTGGGGTGCATTAACAAAAGCGTGGCCAGCAGGTCGAGGGAGGTGATCCTCTCCCTCTACTCTGTCCTGGTGAGGCCACATTTAGAACAGTGTGTCCTTTTCTGGGCTCCCCTGTTCAAAAAAGACAGGGATCTCCTAAAAGAAGTTAAGTGGAGGGCCACAAACATGACAAAGGGCCTGAAGCATCTGCTATGTGAAGAAAGACTGAGTAACCTGGATCTGTTCAGGGGATCTGATAAAGTTCTGTAAATATCTAAAGGGAGGTGGGAGGCAAGCAGATGAGGCCAGGCTCTTCTCACTGGTGTATAGAATCATAGAATCATAGAATCATAGAATTAGCTAGGTTGGAAAAGACCTACAAGATCATCCAGTCCAACCATCCACCTACCACCAATAACCCCACTAAACCATGTTTCTCAATGCTATATCTAAATGTTTCTTGAACACCTCCAGGGACGGTGACTCAACCACCTCCCTGGGCAGCCCGTTCCAGCGTCTGACCACTCTTTCAGAAAAGTAGTATTTCCTAACATCCAGTCTAAATCTCCCCTGGCCCAACTTGAGGCCATTCCCCCTTGTCCTGTCACCAGCTACAAGAGAGAAGAGGCTGACCCCCAGCTCACTACAACCTCCCTTCAAGTAGTTATAGAGAGCGATGAGGTCTCCCCTGAGCCTCCTCTTCTCCAGACTGAGAAGACTGGAGAAGACTCCAGACTCCAGCTCCCTCAGCCGCTCCTCATAAGGCCTGTGCTCCAGACCCCTCACCAGCTTTGTCGCCCTCCTCTGAACACGCTCCAGGGCCTCAATGTCTTTTTTGCAGTGAAGGGCCCAAAACTGGACACAGTACTCGAGGTGGGGCCTCACTAGGGCTGAGTACAGAGGGACAATGACTTCCCTACTCCTACTGGCAACACTGTTTCTGATACAAGCCAGGATGCCATTGGCCTTCTTGGCCACCTGGGCACACTGCTGGCTCATGCTCAGCCAAGCGTCGACTAATACCCCTAGGTCCGTTTCCTCCATACAACTTTCCAGCCACTCTGCCCCAAACCTGTAGCACTGCCTGGGGTTGTTGCGGCCAAAGTGCAGGACCCGGCACTTGGTCTTGTTGAACCTCATCCCATTGGCTTCAGCCCAGAGATCCAGCCTGTCCAGATCTCTCCGTAGGGCCTCTCTACCCCCAGGCAGATCGACACTTCCTGCCAGCTTGGTGTCATCTGCAAACTTACTGAGGGTGCTCTCAATGCCCTCATCCAGGTCATCAATAAAGATATTGAAGAGGACAGGCCCCAGCACCGACCCCTGGGGAACACCACTCGTGACCAATTGCCAGCTGGATTTAACTCCATTCACCACCACTCTCTGGGCACGGCCCTCCAGCCAGCTCCTTACCCAGCAAAGGGTGTACCTGTCCAAGCCACAGGCTGCCAGTTTCTCCAGGAGAATACTGTGGGAGACAGTGTCAAAGGCTTTGCTGAAGTCTAGGTAGACCACATCAACAGCCTTTCTCTCATCCACCAGATGGGTCACTCAATCATAGAAGGAGATCAGGTTGGTCAAGCAGGACCTGCCCCTCACAAACCTATGCTGGCTGGGCCTGATCCCCCGGTTGTCCTGCAAATGCCGCATGATCTCCCTCAGGACAATCTGCTTCATAACCTTCCCTGGCACCGAGGTCAGGCTGACAGGCCTGTAGTTCCCCGGATCCTCCTACGACCCTTCTTGTAGATGGGAGTCACACTGGCAAGTCTCCAGTCTTCTGGGACCTCTCCAGTTGACCAGGAATGCCGATAGATGATGGAAAGCGGCTTGGCTATCTCCTCCACCAGCTCCCTCAGTACTCTCAGGTGGATCTCGTCTGGCCCCATGGACTTGTGGCAGTCCAGGTGGAGTAGTAGGTTTCTGACCATTTCCTCCTGAATCATGGGGGGTTTTTCACTCCCCATCCAAGACTTCCAGGTCAGAGAGTAGAGTGCTCTGAGGACAACTTGTCTGGCATTGAGAACCTCAGCCTTTTCATTGTCCTCAGTGGCCACACTCCCAGCCACGTACAGTAAAGAATGCAGATTCTCCTTGGTCCTCCTCTTACTGTTAATATATTTGTAAAAGAGTTTCTTGTTTCCTTTAATCCCAGCAGCCAAGCTTAGTTCAAGCTGGGCCTTTGCCTTTCTAATTTTCTCCCTGCACATCCTAACAACCTCTTTGTACTCTCCCCGAGTTGCCTGTCCCTCCTTCCACAGGAGGTAGATTCTCTTTTTCTCCTGGAGCCTCAGGAAAAGCTCCATGTTCATCCACGCCGGTCTCCTTCCCCGCCGGCTCATCTTGCGGCTCAGGACAGCCTGTTCCTGCACCTTCAGGACTTCCTTCTTGAGGAGCAACCAGCCTTCTTGGACCGCTTTACTCTCCAGGACCAAATCCCAAGGGACCCTCCCTACCAGTCTCCTGAACAATTCAAAGTCTGCCCTCCAAAAGTCCAAGGTAGCAGTTTTGCTGTCCTCTCTCCTGGTTCCACCAAGAACTGAGAACTCTACCATTTCTTGGTCGCTCTGTCCAAGGCAGCCCCCAACTCCCACATCTCCCACCAGACCTTCCCCGTTTGTAAACAGCAGGCCTAGCAGGGCACCTCCCCTGGTAGGTTCTCTCACCAGCTGCAGAGGGAAGTTATCTTCCATACACTCTAGAAATCTCCTAGACTGCTTCTTCTGTGCCGTGTTGTATTCCCAGCATATATCAGGGAAGTTGAAGTCCCCCGTGAGGACAAGGTATGGCGATCGTGCAACTTCAGCCAGCTGTTTATAGAATGCCTCATCTGTCTCTTCATCCTGGTTAGGCAATCTATAACAGACCCCCACCAGGATGTCTGCCTTGTCAGCCTTTCCTTTGATCCTAACCCATAGAGATTCAACATTGTCTTCCCCAGTTGCAAGCTCAATAACATCAAAACAGTCTCTAACATAGAGAGCCACGCCACTACCCCTCCTTCCTTGCCTATCCTTTCTGAAGAGCTTGTAGCCATCCATCCCAGCACTCCAGTCATGGGAGCGATCCCACCATGTTTCTGTAATGGCAACTAAGTCATAGTTTGCCTGCCGCACGAAGGCTTCCAGCTCCTCCTGTTTGTTGCTCATGCTGTGGGCATTGGCATAGACACACTTCAGTTGAGCCCGTTGCCTCACCCCTAATCCCAATGCCCGCCTAGGCACACCTCCTGCAGGGCTGGTTTTATCCCCTTCCCCCTTCCTCTCTAGTTTAAAGCCCTCTCTATAAGCCCTGCCAGCTCCTGGGCAAGGATGCGTTTTCCCCTTTGAGACAGGCCAGACCCATCAGCAGACCTCAGGCCTGTTGCCGAGTAAACCGCCCCGTGATCAAAGAACCCAAAATTCTTGCGTTTGCACCAGCCTCTCAGCCATGTGTTTATGAGATGGGTTTTCCTGCCCCTTTCAGTGTCCTTCTCTGAAAATGAAGGGGTAGAAGAAAATACCACCTGTACTCCTATTCCCTGAACTAACCGCCCTAGTCCCCTGAAGTCATTTTTGATAAGTTTCAGGCTTCTGTCAGCAGTCTCATTGCTGCCAGCCTAAACTGTTAATAAAGGATAATAATCAGAAGTGTGGATCAAACTGGGGAGTTTTCTAGAGATATCCCTAACCCGGGCCCCAGGGAGGCAGCACACTTCCCTACGGGTAGGGTCAGACCGACATATAGGGCCCTCTGTTCCTCTCAGAAGGGAGTTGCCTACGACGATCACCCTTCTGTCCTTCCTGGCAGAGGCAGTCTCAAGGCATGGATTTGACCGCCTCACCTTGGGCAACTTTGGCAACCTTGCAGGCAGAGCTCCTCCTGCATCATCACTAACCTCTCTCTCAGGTTCCAGGGCCTTAAACCTGTTACACAGAGGCACCTGGGGAACCAACGTAGGCCGGGATGGGGGTTGCCTGCATTGCCGAGCTGGGACCTGTTTCCATTCCTCCTCTTCTCCCAGTTTGTTTCCCTCAGCTCGATCATGGCAGGCGAGAGGATCTGTCACCATCTGGGGGGTATCACTCTGGTGTCTTCCCTGCAGAGTTACACCACCAGTCTATCTCCCACTCACATTCCTGATGGATCTTAATCTCTCTACCTGCTCCTTGAGCTCCACTACCATGCTGAGCAGCTCATCCACCTGCTCACACCTCACACAGGTGGAATCCCTGCCACCCTCCCCCAGCAGCAACAGGCTCGGGCACTCCCTGCAGCATGAGACCTGAACTGCTACATCTCTGGACAGGCCTTCCGTCTAGGTCACCACAGTCTTCTTGAGGTGAGCCCACTGCCTGGTGGAGACCACGTTTAAACTTGAGGTCTCAGAGACTGCAAATGTGAGAGCAGGTCTCCTGATGAAAGAGGGACAGCGCTTACACACCCTGCTCCTCAACCCACCTCTCACACCCACTGCAGTACAGTATGGGCAGTGTGGGCTGTTCTCACGCTCTGATTACTCCTCCCTGTTCTCAGCGGGCAGCAAAGCACCTCGCTAACTGTTCATGACCTGTGGGCAGGAGCTAGCAGGTAGCTCCCCAAAGCTACTAATAGCCTAACGGCCAGAGGTCAAGGTCACAGGTAAGATTAAGTGCCAGCTCCCCCCCTGCTTGCTCAGCAGCTCTCCCAGAAGCTGCCAGCCCCCTGGCACAAGCACTGCATTTTTCCTGGCTTCAAAAAGCCCTAAAAGGAGCTAAAAAGAACCCTTGCCCAGTGTAGTCTTACCTGCCCCGAGACTGGTCTCTGTAGCAGTGGAGCAATCCCACTCTGTTTTGTTCAGGATCTTCTGCAACTTTATCCTGAACCATTTTATGAGCCCCTTCCCAGTTCTCAGTCTTTCATTTATTAAGCATCAGACTTCATCTTGCTTTCCTTCATATATAACTCTTGGAATATGAGTTGTTTTCTCTGGAGAACAGATAATAAAGAGTAATGTACTTGTATCTTTCATTGTGGTTCTCTGCTGAAAACTTCTCCTCTTTTCTTGTATCTCTTAATTCCTCTCCTCTTCTGCTGTGCATTATTAACATTGCCCCTAAATTATTTACTGTAGCTCTGTAAAATGTTATTAGTAGAGTCATTTCACTGGTGAGGAGAGCTAAAAGCCATCTTGCAGAGGGCTGAAGGAGAATAAGAGAAGAGACAGAGAGGCTAAAGATTTTTTTTTTTTTTTTTTTAAAAGGGTGGTAGGTAGAATCCTGGTGAAATCCACAGAGTAAGAGGCAATGCTGTCAAGAGAAAGCACTGAAGTGGGGACAGTACTGCTGAAGAGAGGCTGAGGATAAAAGAAACAACTGGCACTGGAGATTAAAAATAATGGAATTATATTAATTTGAATGAAGCACTGATATAAAAGCGTGGTAGAAAATACAGATGAGGTAGATATTGCCATTCAACAGGCAGAAGATGAGCTTCGACATAGTAGAACATTCATGAGGGTAACCTGAGAAAGGGAGAGATGAAACAAATGAGTAGTATTGTTTAAGTTTTCGTGTAGAGGGCTAGATCTTGGATAGAAGAGACATGATGTAATAGCTTAAAACCCAATATTTGTAAGTGTCCCACAAGGAAGGAAACACAATCTTTTTGGCAGAGTGGAGCTTTGGAGAAGAATGATGGAAAAAAAGTTCATAATAAAGATGAAAACCTGATTCTGTAAACTTCATTGATACTCTAAAATACAGTCCTGACAATATCTCTATTAGAAAATTAAAATGTATTTTCTTGCAGGAGAGAAATGGGAAATGATACTGAGAAAGTAATATGGGTAGTGAGGTTAAAATTACAAGTACAAGAGGTGAAAGAAGTGGAAAGAAGGCAAATAAATGACAAAAAAATGATTTTTTTTTAAGAACAAGGAAATGTCTGAAAATCAGAAACTTCTTGTGTTTTTTTTCCTGACGTAACTAATTTTCTGCTAGGATTTAATGATACTTATCTTCATTATCCTTTAATATTATTTTGTGTTTAGGTGGTATCTTCTACTAAACAATTATAATAATGACATGATTTTTAAAGGTTTGGTTTGCGGTTTGGAGGTTTTCTTGTAGATATTGATAGACCATTTACACAGATGATGGGAATAATTATCATCTTTTCCATGTACTAACAGACAGAATCTCTAAATCAGACATCGAGTCTTCAGGCTAAGACAAGAAAATGTAGATTTTCCAAGCTTTATGTAACTATAAATTGTACAAATCCATTTATTCACTAATAGGATTTATCCTTAGCTCCCTGTGGACAGCATTGCAAGTTTATTTACACATGACCATCCTGTAAAGGTTAGGGTACTCCTGTGAGATAATTAAAATTATTTTTGTGCACATGTATTGTGGTTTTTTTTTTTTTTAATTTTCTCACCAGCATGTAATTAATTTTTAGGTAAGCAATAGATTTGGCTTGTAAGTAACTACTTATGTCAAAGCATGGCATGTGACACGTTCATTGAATCTTTGTTAAACTGCACCAGCCTAACCCTTTTTTCCCTCCTCTGGAAGGCTTACCATTAACCTAATACAGTACTTGTATGGGATTATGCTTCAGAATTGCAGATTGAGAGACTGCACATAGTTGCTTCAAAGGAATGAAAGATTGGACTGAGAATCTACATATTTCTTCATATTATTAAAAGAGACTGAATTTAACAGATCACTTTTGATCTACATTTAAAAACAAAACAAAACAAAACAGCAACCCTCTGCCCCAAGAAAAACAAGCAAACAACCATAAATACTTTTATCAAAATTGTTTTGAACAAGCCATAAAAACACAGAGGTGTACTATCTATTTGCTGTAACAACCAATTTGGCCCTCAGAGTGGAATCCTTTATGAAGATATCTGCATATGTCTTTGAAAAAAGTGAGACATACTAAATTGTTTGTCAATTCTGTGGCCAATTTATTTTAAAAACACAGTCCAAATCTTATACAAATAGTAAACGCATCACATTTCTTTCACTTCTAATGTAAAACATAAGCAAAACCTGAAACAGTTTTAGGCAAACACATACACTTGAAAGCTTGTCTGTAAGCTACTATGAACATCTCTTTGTTGCGCCAGTAAGAGTAAAAGGAGTTACACGAGAACTATTTTCTACATCTTTGTTTCATGTCCAGACTTGCTGAGAAGTTTCTTCCAGTATCACACACATTCTGCTAAGATTGGAAGCTTCCAGCATATAAAAGCGGAGTGCCAGTAAGTTTCACATGACACTGTTCAGGACAGCATCCAGGAAACAAACATTTGGAATAGTTATCATTAGAATACTGTTTATCATATTGATGAGCAGTGAAAGTTTTGACTTTCCTGTAAACAGGAGGACCTGAGGAGACAAGATTTTGAATACAATTGTCCCATCATTGTAGCAATGTTCTGCTATCCTATCAGGTAAGCAGATAAGCAGACCAAAGCCTGAGCCTTTTTCCAGAAGGGATGGACTGTTTGTTGTGATGGGTGACATTTTAATTTCATGACCAGCTTATTTCTCAGAAGGAACAAGTTCCAACAATTGTTTTGATATAACTGTTTTTCTTTTTTTTTTGCATATGGCTTTTTCTAGTCAGACAAAATGAGGGAGTGAAAAATAAATCTAGAATGCTTTAAAGATGTGGTTTTTTTTCATTTGATTATATATTATAGCATGTTCTGAGTTTTTCTAGAGTTCTGTTCACAGCCCTCCACAAAAGTTGTTTTTGTAACTCTGTTTTTTTTTCTGAATTCATGTGAAATTAAACAGTAAAAAGCAGAGATTTAATAGAAACCAGGTGTTACTTTTATAGGTGAAAATTCAAGAAACTGCAGCCTTGAAATGAAAATCAGCCTAATATGCTGTTTCAATACATCTGTCTCCACATGGCTGGGTATTTCAGGAGCTGTGTGGAAGAATGCTACCACAAATTAGGTATGCACTGCAGACAAAAGAACTGAGAATAATGATCTTCAGTGTTTGTTCTCCCTGTGAATGTCCTTGCATTCCTGCTTTATTTCACTGAGGATACTTTAAGAAAGTAGATTGTTGTTGATAATAGATCTATAATATTAAGGAATTAATCAGTTTATGAATTAAAAGAGGTAATGTATTGGGTGAGTATGTTGTGCAATAACTTGATCAGGTCTAAAGGTAATTTAGCTCATCAGGAGACATTAAAGTACTTGATTTGAAACTCATTAAAAATGCGTTACATAACTAGTGTGTGCAAAGGATTTCTGTGGGCCTCTAGGTGCTCAGTAGTGGGATATTATTCATAAAGTGTATTTTTCTTTTGCTCCTAAGTTTGAAAGTTGTGGAAGAAAATCTGTTTTGTTGCTTATGCTGCTTCAAATATGTGTTTTTTTCCTTTTTTTGTCTTGCCTACTTGTCATTTGATACTCAGGAGATGATCTTGAAGATAGAGCAACATAGAGTTTCTGTAAATTCTCTTGCTTAGGGAAATAGATAATAAAATTCTTGCTAACTTCACTGGAAGCAGAGTTACTACAAAACCCATCAGTCTAGGTGCCATGAGCAGACAGAGACTTTAAGACAGATTAACTATTAATTGAAAAGGGAGCAGAGGTCTCTCATAAGAATAGGTCACTAATACAAGTATCTCTATAAACATAAGAACAAAAAATGCTCATGACAAGTGAAACCTTTGAGAGATTTGATGTATCATCCTGCAGTTCTAGCACAAAATAGCTCAGTTTTAACTCTCATTGTTTTAGATATAATAGGCTATATCTATCTCTGGACAAGGTTATGAGCAAGAAAATGGAAACTGGCGTGAAAGGAAATTTCTTGTTTCACTTAAAGAATTTCTGTTGTCAATGTAGGTAGAGGATCATGCCATTTTTCAGGATCTTTTTTTTTTTTCTGATAAAGGAAAATACATACAAGAAAAAGATATCATTTCCTCTTCTTTACCTAGTTTATCCTGTGAGATTTTTCATTAAGAGTAAGATCTACCATTGCTGAGGATATATAATGTTGGCAATTAACATCACTATTTTGTATGTTCTTCTGAGAATAAAAGAAAATGTAGACGAATTACTTATCCCTGCTGAAGGCAGCCACCATAACACTGTAATAGCAAATATGAACAGGCAGATGCTCCAGAGAGGTTAAGACATTTTAAATCATGTTATATGTATATTCATGGCACTTGCAAGTGTGTGAGTTCAGTCTTTATATTAGAAAATGTAATACAATCAAATATGATAGAGGTGGAATAATGCAATTGTATAAATGTTCTTGGCCACTAGGAAAACAGTTAACTAGAAACTAAACAACTAAATCTCCACAGATTTTATGAGCTCTCTTCCACAAAATGGGAAGATGTCTTCGGAGCTCTTGGACAGGCATAGTATGATCCTCATGATCTCAGCTTTATTTTGTTTGATAAAATCACCATGACTGTTCTGGACAGATAAATGTGTGTGTGTGCCTTTTTGAAGATTTGACCCCGAAGTAAATGGGAAAGACTTGGCATACACTGTTGTGATCTGCAAAATACAAAAGGGAATAAAATTTGTAAGTCTCCAGTTGCGACAACTCAACAGTACTGCATTTATCTGCTTGGGAGAAAAATGCTAAAAACAGCCAGTTACACTGTATGCTGAATGGCATAAGGCAGCTGGATAGATGTCCTGGAGTCCCACAGTGGCTGGATTTTCCTCAGCAGAAATGAACAACTGAATGGCATGTCTGTCACAGCCCTACTGAAATGGGAATTCAGTGCTCCCTTGAAATACTCCACTCTTTATTCCACAAAGCATATTTTTAATGCAGCATTGAAAGAGGAGACCCTATCTCGTTGAAAGGGATCTCATGTCATATCTGTATAAGCACTTTATTGCAATTTTTCACTGTTCAAAACTTCCAGTTTGAAGAAGGAAGAGGTATTCTACTGGTGAGAACAGAGTGAATTTACCAAGCTCAATGTCTGCTTGCTGCATTAATAAAAATCAAATGAAAAAAGGAATCTGATTAAATTATGTCTGCTTTTTTCCTATGCCAGTGGAGCTTAACTAAGCAAACAGAAGCAGTGAAGTAAATCAGTGTTGGTTTATTAAAGATCAGAATTCAATATCTCAATAGTTGAAGGGCTTATGCACCAGTGTTCTCACTGTTTAGCTTTTCTGTGCAAAGAAAGTAAACACAATGGCACTGTGGGGACTCTTGTTAGGAAAGTGACACTTACAGAAGCATAGTTTTCTTGCAAGAAAAATGCTAGCCTATCTCTTACTTTTATCCTGTCAAAAAATTATAATGGAAACAAAATTCTTAATATTGTTTGCTGACAGTGATGTTATCCCGTGTAAGGGAAGAATTCTCCTTGAAATATCCTTAATTCTGTAAATGGAAATATCCCTTACCTTGGCTACTTTTAGTATTCTTATCTACACAAATACAGATTCCCCCTTACATTGATCTTAGTGCACCATCAAGATAGCAGGGTTCTTGTTGGGGAAGAAGCTAAGGATGTTTAATCTAGTCTTTAGGACTCACAAGGATTTTAGATTGCAAGATTGCTCTCTGAATACTAGGGGTCTCACCTTCAGAAGAATTTACTGTAGTCATCAGGGTGAAAAAGCTGCCTGTTAACTTCTTTGTGATCTAAATAAAACTTAGGTTTTTAAACAAGAAAACCAAAACACCTGCTCCTCATGACAGGGATTGGTTGGCGGCTTTGTTATGATGAGACCAAGTACAGACGGAGGATTTCACATGTCCCATTCATACCCACATTTCACAGAGCATCGAACTGTGCAGAGCTATGCTTCCTGGTGCTATCAGAGGTGCTGCTCAGGTCTCTGTCAGAAAGCAAATCTTCAGTAACTGTACTTAGCTGCTGCTTCTGTCTATCCTGTAAAAGAAATAGAGGTGAGCTGCATCCAGTCTGAGATGGTAAGCAATCAAGAACATATATGCAATGGTCTTTGGAAGTGCAACTCCTTGTGCTCATGTCCTGGGAACCCCTTTGGCTCATGTGATGCTTTTTGTAAAAAGCCCTTATAAACTGCTTTTGCATGCTGCCCAAAAGGTGGATGGCATGAGAGAAGCATGAACTTGTCTGCTCCTAATAACTGAAAAAATTATTTTCCTCACTGCTTGAATGCTTCATGCTTCACAATTTGAAGATATCAGAGAAGACTATGTAGGTGGAGACAGCCACGCATTAAGCTATTTTCTTGGATAATATCTAAATCCACACCAGAGGTGAGTTTGTTAGGAACTATCCTTCTCTTTAAATAGCTGATTTCCATAAAGTTAGGATAAATTATGCTTTATGTCACATATGATAAAACCAAAGGTCATCTTCAGAACCGCAGAATTTGGGGCATCACGGGGAGTCACTTGGTCTAGTCACACAGGAAACTTCTGTCCAGACCTGGCGTATAACAATGCCTACCCTGAAATCATCAATTACTGCTGATAAACACAGATGTATTTTTTAAGCACTGATGATGATAAACTTTATTATCACTGACCAGAAACAGTAAATAAGAAAATATAAGATGATTCCTTTTCCTGAATTGTGGGAAAAGTTAAGAATTTTGGTTTTAACCAAGTTAAATAGCAAAGAAATACAATTTTCACTTTCAAGACTGCATGGATTTGTGTGGCTTGAAAAACATTAACAGAGGACAATGATTTTCAGAGCAGATAAATTCAAATAATAAATTCTCCTTTTATATGCTTTTGGCTGATGTGTTTCTTCTTACAGAATGAGAAGAATTTGGACAAGATCATGGAAGATGAGATTACTGTTAATTTTGAGAGTGTTGGATGGCAAAAGAATCTATTTGAGAAGCAAGAACTGTCCAAAATCCAAATATGGGCAGAGGCAAGGAACAAGCCTAGAGTGGTGGAGGAAGAGGAACAAAGATCAGTTTGTATCTCAGCCTCCAAAGGGCCAGTACTGGGGAGACCTTGTGTATCCTGAAGTTTGTTCTAACTTGGAGTTAGAACAACTAACTAGGAGTGTTAGTATCCACTTGTTTTTCTTAGTGGTGACCTATGTACAGAGGGAAGAATATGTTTTTCTACTGTAATACAAGAGAACAAGTTAGTACTTATTTGCATGTTCCCTCATAAAAGCTAAAATGTCTCTATGTCAATAACAGTTTTTGGTCTTACAGAGGATTCCAGTGCTTGCCTTATTCATTCAGACCCTTTCTAGGCACTTATAAAGTTATCAGTCAAGTCTATGGTTTCTTGAAGGCCAGTGAAAAAGGGTAAGTGAAAAATCTCAGTTGAACAATATAAAGCAATAAACAGAGCAGAGAAAGATTAAATTGCCTATAACTTCCTGAATAACCTTAAAAAGAAGATAAACTTTCGTCCTTGGATGACAGAAGACATCTGAGTTATCTGGCCCTCTGCACTTTTTGATCAGAGGTAGAGATTCTTGCTATTTGTTAAAAGGGAAGAAAGAGGAGAGGCTAACACTGTGAGTCTGTGTACAGTGTTAATGACTGTGTCAATATATAAATTGTTCTTGCTCAATATTGGAACATTAACACTACTTATAAAAAGAAAAAAGGATGCAAAAGCAAGCTTGATCCAGTGAGGTCATGGGCACGCTTTACAAGAATTTCAGATCATCTCCTAAATACTGTGATGGTTCCTTTGAAAGCACCTGCTCCCATTAAGAAAACTGTATATTAAATTTCTTTAGCAGAAGCTGGGCTCAAACCCAGTACTGACTATACAATCTATTACTAAATAAATGCTGGCTGGTGGGTAGCCATATTGACCTTTTGCTGAGATGCCAAAATCCTCTTGCCAGCATTCCCACCTCCTGCTTAATTGGCACTGTATAAAAAATGTTTCCAAGGGAGTGTACAACAGCAGCCATAGTTGCTTGCAATATTAACACAGCAAAAGAAGCATGTAATTTATTCCTCTGAAAAATGGATGCATAACAAAATCCAGCATAATAAATCTCTTTCAGCTAGGATTATGATGACTGTAAGTAGGCAGCCTGTGATATATTAGTGTGGCGCTTGTTTAATCCAGGAAACAATTTTGTTTTTTTTTACCAAATTCAGAAGCACTTAGGTGGCACCGCAGCCCACCTTTTATTAACAATTGAGTTTGTCTTTTTTGTTGAGGCCAATTCATCCTGTTAGTAACATCCAGTGTAAACAGGAACCCATTAAATATACCATAAAGATATATTTACCCACAATACATCACAAAGAGAGCTTGGCTGCTGATGCTACCAGTTATCAAAGAATCACAGAATCACAGAATTACAGGGGTTGGAAAGGGATCTCTACAGATCATCACTTCCAACCTCCCTGCTAAAGCAGGTACCCTTCAATAGGTTGCACAGGTAGGCATCCAGGTGGATCCTGAATATCTCCATAGAAGGAGATTCCACAACCTCTCAGGGCAACCTGTTCCAGTGCTCCGTCACCCTTACTGTAAATAAGTTCTTCTGCATATTTGTATGGAACTTCCAATGTTCAAATTTAAGGCCATTACTCCTTGTCCTATTGCTTTGCATCACTGAGAAGAGCCTGGCCTCATAGATATTTATAAACATTTATCAGATCGCTTCTCAGTCTTCTTTTCCACAGGCTGAACAGACCCAGGTTACTCAGCCTTTCATCACACAGTGGATGCTCCAGGACCTTTATCATTTTGTGACACCGTATGCTAAATGTGGCCTCATTAAGGCAGAGTAGAGGGGGGGCAGATCATCTCCCTCAGCCTGCTGGCCACGCTCTTTTTAATGCACCCGAGGATACCATTGGCCTTCTTGGCCACCAGGGCACACCGCTTGCTCATGGCCAACCCACTGCCACAAGAACACCCAGGTTCTTCTCCGCAGAGCTCATGTGGTTTATCCTCTCCAGGTGCAAGACTCTACACTTGCCCTTGTTAAACCTCATCAGGTTCCTTCCTGCCCAACTCTCCAGTCTGTCCAGGACTTGTTGAATAGTAGCACAGCCTTCTGGTGCGTCAGCCACTCCTCCCAGTTTCGTATCATCAGCAAACTTTCCGAGGGTGGACTCTATCCCTTCATCCAGGTTGCTGATGAAGGTGTTGAACAAGACCAGACCCAGCACTGACCCCTGGGAACACTGCAAGTTACAGGCCTCCAGTCAGACTCTGTGCCATAATGACAACCCTCTGAGCTCTGCCAGTCAGCCAATTCTCAATCCACTTCACTGTCCAGTTATTATGCCCAACAAGGGCATAATACTCATCAATTTACTGAGTATTATTGTTGACTATTGAAAATATATTTTAATATTTCAAAAATACGAGAGATTTCATGAAATGAAAAATGAGAAAAAATAATAATACTGGGAAAGGCTATGTTAGAACTTTGCACTGAGAGAACACTTGTTATGTGAAGTATTCTTGGATTTCAGTGTATGTTTTTAGGTTCGTGTTTACTTTTCACTAACATAATGGTAGCAGTGGGGTGATTTAGGTCAGTATATTTTAGTATATTTAAGAGTTATTAGTTGGGTTGAAGTTCTGCATGTACTCTATGTACCAGTCATCTCAGGCAAAAGTGCTACTTCACAGTAGGCACAATAGCTTCTGTAGAAATCATACTTAATATTCTGACTGAAGCAACCTATTTTATTTCAGAGATTTTTTTAATAGATTCAGCTGTCTTTAGTCTGAAAGTAATAAAGGCCATTTTCATCTACCTCTGCTTTTAAAGTCAGTCAACAAGTATGGGTATCGATTATAGGGAAAAATTACCTTTGGAAGATATCCTTCACTGTCACAGGTGAAACAGGAGAAGCATCACACAATTATTTAGTTCCTCGGAGACAACCAGCAAATGCTTCAAAGATATCCCTAGAGGGGAAAATAGCATATTACAGCAGAAGTCACAAATTTGCCAGTCTTATGGACAAATTATAAAATTCCGTGATTCAGCCACAATAGAAAATTCACCATGTATAGTAAGATGTGTCACCATTATAAAATGTCACTCTTTCTTCCTGTGAAACTTAAAAATTGTACATTTGAAGTGTTTATGAAGAGTTGAAAAACCTCATGTTATATTTTTGTGAGCTTTGTTTTCCTCCTTTGTTCTTTCTTTTGTGTCAACACATGGAAATTTTTTTGCTCAGTCTTGATAACTCTGTGGATCTAATATGATGAAAAAAATTACAATTTCTATTTACAATGGAAAATAGTGAAGAGTCTAGGTCAAAGTATTCACTCAGTGTAACACATCCATCTGGTTTGTGATTGTGTCTCGCTCACAGCTAAGAAGATATTACTGTACCTTGTTTTGTGGATCAGAACAACCTCCTTAGAGACAGAAGGGTTTACCTTTTGCTATTGCTGTCTGTAAGTAGTAATTAGTACCCTTGGTCTTTTAACCTCCACCTGACTGACCAGTTACACTTCTCTCCATCTAGGTCTGCATCCTGCTGCTCTGTCATTCATGGCACTCAAAACCTCCCATTGCCTTAACTGTGGCAATATTTCTTCAACATCTAGAACTTGACCTCAATGCCTTTAGCTTCAGCATGAGGATGTTACCTCTTGAAGCCACTAGGGAATGGGATTTTTACTGATCAATTGTTGAGCTAGCAATCAATTGGTAATTGACTGTTAACCTTCATGAGGTGACCGATGTGCCGAAGTCAGGCACACAGTTAAATATCTTGCTGATCCAGTGCCTGCTTGCATGTGGTTTTTGTGCATGAATGTCAGCTTTACATTATTCAGAGCCACGTTAAAAAAATCTTCTGTAAATGAGCCACATAGAAAAGAATAAACCTGTAAAAGGGATAGATTTACAGTGAGCTACCATTCTGTATTTAAGAGCCCCCCTCTCTCTGTTATTACTGAGGCAATCAAAGGTGCCTTGAAAGATTGCTAAAAATGATTAAGGGTGCTTTATTTTAGATTGATAACTGCAGTGGCAAGTTTGAGAAGGAGAGCAAGTAATTGAAGTAGATGGGATCATTGTGTGCCTGCCTAACACGACTGGCTTAACATTTGTATTTTAGACTGTCTCTTGCCTAATAACAGCATGTAGTGAAATAAAGGGTTCTCTCTAGAGGTAATTGTTATATGGCAGGATATAAACAAGACCCATTCTGCAGTATATTTACTACAGTGCATATTTATGAGTTGGGTTTAATTAAAAGTTGGGAACACTAGAGCTATTTTTTAACTAGACGCCTATTATCTAGTGTCAAATGCTTGCTTTTAATCATGCATTTTATACCATCGTGACCTAGATCACTGCCTGTGACATAAGAGATTGTGTGTTGTCTTTGCTGAGAAGATGTAGCCCAGCTTGATGGATGTTTTCTCATTCCTAACCTCATTACTACTGGCTTCCCATCCATCTAATAAAATGCTATGATAGAGAGTGGGAAGGTGCTATTAATCATAATATTCCAGCCACTCCAAGCAGATTCATTAGAAATACTGACTATATATCTCACACACGGAAAGTCAACACGCAAAGTAGGTTGCCGCTTCTGCCTGTGCTGCAGACGTCCCCTTACTCCTTCCAGTCAAGTCAGGATTTGCTTTTAATGGCAAAAATTATACTTAATGAAGTTCTGGGTGGCAGGCTGCTTTGAGCTGATTAACCCAATAAATATTCCAGCTTTTATTAGTTTTAAGCAGTGCTGTAGCCTGTTACCTAACTCACATTGTTGTTCCAGCTCTGAGAATGCATAATTGCTAACTAATGAACTACTGTTTTGACTGAGGCAAGGAAGTGAAACATTCTGCTTTGCTGGTGCTTTTCTAGTGTTTTCCTTAAGGAAATATATCCTGTTTCTCAGCCAGTCTGGGCAAGGTCCCTGAAGGAAGCGTATAGGAGGAAGGGGCAGAATCTATCCGGTCTCCCTGTCACAACCTGTGACTACGAAAATAAAAGTGTTCCAGAATTGTGCCTGGAGGAGAACTGGACTGGCTGCATCCTCTGAAGTCCAGGCTATGAATTTTCACTTTTATTTAGATTTGTAGTGGCACCTACATGTCTGAAGAGGTAATGAGAGCTACAATCTTAGCCAAAAAAAAAAAAGGAAACAGCAAGCACTTTTAATGCAATTCAGCTCTAAAAATGCAGTGTGGCTGTTGCTGTTTCAGATGTTTGGATTTTCATGTGCTTCCATGGCAGCTGCTCAGAGCTGCTTACATTCTCTTGTGCTGTTTTGTTTGGTGACAAATTTCATGCAACCATTACAAGCTTGTAGTTTAAAAGGATTTTTGTGGGAGATCCCCAGACAAAGTTGTCTACCTGATATGTCTCGGTGCTGCAGATCTTACAGGGAGAGGTCTCTGTAGACTGAGTTTGTTGGCAGCCATAGTATCTAATTTTATTTTCTTTCAAGTATCTGGTAATTAATTAATTAATCATACAAAAAAAAAAAATCAGTGGCCTTTCTGCTGGAATTGAAATGAGATGTGTATCAGTCTTTGGAATTATTTTATTTCACTGTGGGTGACACGGGTTGTCAGGGAAGCATATGGGTGTAAGCAGACTGATGGAAGTCATCAGTGCATACAGCCACCAGGAATCTATCGGGGGACATGAGTGGCTTCCTCTGCCTGTGCTCAAAGGCCATTTCACTCCATTTCAGGAAAATGAGATAGTGTGTGAGCTGGGAGTATTCTTTATGAAATCCTTGAGGGGGAAATGCAATTGTGTTTGCATGCTATCTACAAGCAGCGTTTTCATTATGATTCACTGTGATCTCTGGTACTTAGTGTCAAACTGTTTCAGAGAAAATGACTGATAGCTGTTATTAGTAATCTATGGCTTTATGAATGTACAAATTAAAAGTAATCACAGAGAAAGGAGTTTTGTACATCAGTTAATATAATCCATTTATTTTGAAACATGCACTAAAGAGTGGCATTCATCTTTATTCTAATAGAGAGTCATGGCTTTGTGGTAGTATTCTTAAGTAGATGATTGTAAAATATGTAAAGAATTCACTTTAACAATATAATGAACACTTTCTGGTTCTTGAAGCATTCCCAAAGTTATACCTAGGAAAGAGCAATATCTCCTGGAGCTGCAAGGAGCAATTTAAAACTGTCTTTCAAATGAAACTCCCTTTGAAGCAGCCAGAGGATGTAGCTCAGTGGACTGTAAACATCTCATGTGCCCAGGAGTGCAAATATTAAAGGAACGGTGCCTCCTTAGACCACTTTCTACCCCTGAACATCTAAATCCAAATCAACTGGGGATAGTACATGCCTGGAAAAAGACTATGTAGATAATTACTGGGAAGATAAACATGCAGAACACAAGCTAATTAATAGTATCTATTTCAATTCTCTCTGTACTCTGACAGTTTAACAAGTCTGCAGAGTTTGCTTTGAAGAAACTCATGGTTAGGAAACATTTTATGTTCTGCAGAAAAGGAAGAGCCCCAGAATTAGCATGAATGAAGGAAGAGGATGTGATGCCAGAATCATACCTTCTTTGTGATGTTGTTATTCACAGGCTACAAAGAAAGTTAGGGCAAACAAGAAAAGGGCACCCCACAATGTGTCACTGTTTGGTCTGTAATAGGAGAAATTGTTACTGATAAAGGCATTTACTGGAATTCTGCTGATATTTGAAGGATTTGCAATGATATGCACTGTTCTGTTGTGTTCCATTTTTGCTGGTTATGGAATAAAAGACAAAGAACTTTGTACTTATGTACCCTCAATCTTCATAAAGAACACAAATCTAAATTTATATTAACCTCAGGATTTATTTGTCTTTGGAAAATGAAGATCCTACTTTGTTTGTTACGTCATTTTGTCTAAAGGTGAACATTAAAAAACTTTTATGATTCTCACGTAAAATAGTACCAACATGGAGCAAAATAACATATTCTTTGGGGGAAAAAAAAGAAATGAAATGGTTTTTCAGAAAAAATGGGGAATATTACGGGTAATAAGGGAGCATGAATTCAGAATGTCCATATTATTTGAAGTTTAAATATAAATTCCATTGTTTATTTTAATATACTGTCTTTATTTAGCATAATTGCTGAATAGTCATCTCTAAAGGCCATAGAGTATAGGTGACATGGCATGCCATGCTGTAAAAAAATGTATTTTGTAGATCCAAACTGATACAAATTGATATTTAATCAAAGAACAAAGAAATTGGAGAAAGGCCACGTAAACAGATAAGAGTATTAAAAGGACACAGAAAAACAAAGTAGAGATTCAGTCTTCTTTGTGTTAAATCCTTATGTCCTAGCTTCAAAACTGATATGTAAGAGCCATCAATTATTATATAACAGGTATCAGAGTAATTTATCTTTGTGTGCAACTCTGTACACTGGATCTAGCAGCATATTACGCTTATTTCAAGTAAGACAAACCTTTAGAATAGTATGAAGTTTCTTTCCTCATTTTACCTCTTGTATCAGAAGCACAGAGCTCTTCCAACTCATGTTATACAACTGTATTTCTCAGTCTCCCACTATATTGTGTCAGTCTTGTTTCATGACTTAGTAACATGCAGTAAAATATTGTAAAATGCAATTACATTGAGTGGAAAAAAGAACAGAAGAGTTTCCTTGGTATCAGATACAATGCCTATCTTTATAACATCTGTGTCACACAGATGTCTTTGCTAACCTAACAAGCTCTGCCTGTGGCTTTTTTTTTCCTTGCACCACTCCCATGATCTGATGTTTTGTGATGATTGTCTTCATTAGTAATGTATGTTTCTGGACTTGAGTGACATTGAGAATTGTATCCTTAACATCATTGTCAAAAAGAATTGCTCAAAACACAACTTTTGCTTGTGATTTTTTTTTTTTGTGTCTAGAAACCATAAATGTTCACATGGTCAGTCTTAAATATTCCATTGATTTCAGTCAGAACATTGTGCTGCCAATACTGGAAAACTTCCTTTAGTACATAGGTTGCTCCAAAAGCAATGACTTCTATTTATTTCCAAAGAAACTACAGGAAATACAAAGAGAAAATAGCACTGTTTGATAGATCATATTCTCATCTATTAAACACTCTTTTTCAGTGTAGTCACCATAATTAGCCAATCCTTGCAGATGAATTGATTGAGGTGCTCTTAATTTCATGGTGTGCATGGCTGTCCAGAACATGGCTTATCTTCCATGTCACTGTCACCACTGCTGAAATGCACCATCCACTTCCTCATTGTGCTTGCGTCCACTGTTTGATCCCCATAAAAGTTCAGTGTGTATCGGTGAATGTCAGTGGAAGCCATTTTTTCTGCATGGAAGAATTCAGTTCTACCCCTTCGCTTCATACCCACTTCCATGTCAGACACCATTCTGTAAGACTGCCCTTCTGCTGCCATCTGTCACACAACAACAAAATGTAGTGGAATATATGTGGGAAGGTTCAACCTCTACTGCCAAGGGAACATGTACAATATTGCATGTTTTAACTGTCAGCAGCATTTTGGCCTGTGTTTAAAGTTAGTTAAGGTCTTAAGAGTGGTAAGTAAATATATATATATTTCCATGAAGTAAACATAATTTTAGGTGTATTTTTTTTCTGTATTAAGGCTTCAATGAATAGTGCACAGCCAATCCTGAGTGAGTGAGAGATGTGCATATCTCGTGTAACTAGTGATAGAAGTAGAGGGAATGGCCTCAAGTCGCACCAGGGAAGATGAGATTCAGGCTGGATGTTAGGAAATACTACTTTTCCAAAAGAGTGGTCAGGCGCTGGAATGGGCTGCCCAGGGAGGTGGTGGAGTCACCGTCCCTGGAGGTGTTCAAGGAACGTTTAGATGTTGCGTTGAGGGACATAGTTTAGTGAGAACTATTGGTGATAGGTGGATGGTTGGACTGGATGATCTTGTAGGTCTTTTCCAACCTTGGTGATTTTATGATTCTAGGATTCTATATTTAACTGCCCCTACCAAGGGGAAAACTTAGTTGATTTCTGTAGTAGAGGAGGAAATCCTTAGGGAGGAAGTACTTCCTCAGTCCTGAGCAACTCAGAAGAGACATAATTTGCTACTTCCTTTGGTAGGAAGTTTTTTATATTTCCTCTTCAGTTCCCTTTCCTCCACCTTTTTTCTGTGCTCCTCTATAACTATGTTCCCTCTCAGCCTGGGAGATAGATTGAGCTGAGTGAGCTTTATGTGGGTTCTGTCGTATTTCTAGTTTCTGCTTTCTCCTGTCAGTGATGGATCAGTCAGTGTCTCTCTCATTTTCCCCTTCTTGTCCCTTTTTCATATTAATGGGAACTGGTGGTGTCTAAAATTAGGAGCTAACCTGACATGCCCACTTGGGCAGAGTTTATGGTAATGCTCATTACAGAGTGATGCCTACTTACTTGTACTATTTATATGTATGTGCAGATGCTATATGACATTAAATTTCCTTTAGATTTTGAATACTTCTTATCTGTTAGTAAGTTTTATATATCTGTATCTTTTACTAAATGGCTGGACCACTTCTACAGGTGTTTAAAACTAGAAACAGAAGCAAAATCTCAATTACTTTCTTGTTCCTTCCTTTCTCATCACTGTAACTCACACACCTGCTCTGTAGCTACACGATATGTAATCAAAAGAGTGCAGGTGCTCAGTATGATTGAATTGAACTCTTCCATTTAGTTTATTGCTTTTCTAATTCAGGAGTGATGCACAGTGGGTGTGATTGAAGAGATCTCTCTAATTATGGAGATTTCTTTGTGCAGTGCTGGAAGATTTTTTTGTATTATTTACACTGTTCAGTCTGGCAGAAATATTTCTGTCTGCCAAGTACAATTACACTGCTCTTTGATTGGTGAAGATCAGCAGTCTGTGATATCTCTGAAAAGCCAGTGTGTATCACATTTCAGTAGCAGACATATTAACGTTTGAGTTGAGGAGTGCAAGTGATGTAACAAGATTAGATGGCACCGATATAAAGAATTAACTTGTGAATAACAAGAAACTGCTGGATGACAACTGTCAATTATTTACTGCCCCTGTCCGAAGTAATATTAACGGCTGGGAGCCTTCACTCAGCCTCACCATCCCTTCCCTCATCCACTAGCTTGGTGTTCACTTCTGCAGTTTTACAGTAGTAACATTTTTTTCAAGGCATTTTGCCCTGAGCTGTTATTAAGTGATTATCAGAAAAAGTGAACAAGCCTCTGACACATCAGAGGACCTTATTAACCGGAAAGGATTAATTAGTCTCAAAGAATTTTTTCCTTGCCATAACTGTTAAAACATCACACTCACTTGTAAGGGTTTTTTGTTTGTTTGTTTATTTATTTTCCTAATAATAAACAATGCAGTAAGAAACAATTCAATAATGGTACTATTGTATATTTTCCTTTATCTTTGAGAACAGCTCCATATTTTTAAACTGTTCATCTAAAATTGAAAGAAAATATGATATACCTGAGGCAACAGCTGCATGAGTCTATCATGACCATGGAATCTGTTATGAACTTAACTCCTTCTCCAGTATTACGCAAAATGAAATCCTTGTTTTTCATATAATTTTTACTTTTAAAATAACTGAGAATTTTTTTTGCATTCTAGTTTTACTTCATTTTTACAGGCAAATTTTTGTTTTCTCACTCCCAATGGATTCAATTAATTTTTGGAAGTGGGCAGATGGAGCTAACTAAAATAAACGATACTTTAGGTAAATGGATCTAGATAGATAGAAGCTACACAACCTCCACCTCAACAGGAGAAATATAACAAACATGTTATGTGACCCAGACTATGCTTAGTTCTAGCTTCAGCTAATGCAACTAAATTTAGCCTAACTAAAATATTCTCTGCAGCTTCAAATGGGTAAGATGCATTTCTTCTAAACAGATTTTGCAGTGATTTTGCTTACCTTTAAGACCAGCTTAAAAAGGTTCACTGGCAAAGAGCATAAATTTGAAAGCATAAATCAGATAATTATGATTCTTGAACTCACTTTATCTTTGCCCTCTTTCAGTGTGTAAGACTAGTTACTATTACACATTGTAAAAATGCTTAATCAAGATTGTGGTGCTATTTTAAACTTCTAAATCTGTTCCAGTAACATACTACATGCCACCACATAAATATATGAAATTCAAAAACACAGCTTTTTTAAGTTTAAATCTAGCTGCCCAGTTACTCTTTTTAGTAACTTTTTTTAAAAATCATCATTAACCATGTGCTTCATAACCATCTTTAATTTACTTGTACTCTTTCAAGACAGCCCACGTCTTGATGTTCTTCTGAACTGAGGGACGTTGAGAACTGTGACTCAAACCAGTGGAGAGGTCCTCTGCTTCTGAAGACATCAGTCTTCTAGTACACATCTTAGTACCTTTTTGTTAATATATGTTCTTTTGTTAATTTATGTGGGATTGTTTCTGAACATGAGCTAACACTTCTACGTATACAAGGTCTGCTGATTGCATGCTCACTATGCTTTTCTACTTTTTGTGGATTAAACTACTTTTTTTTTAATATTGAAAGATTTCACAGCTGTAAGAAATGATTTAGTAGTTGAATTGTAAAGGATATGAGGAGATAGAGGAAATACTCAAAGGACTTCAGCTGAATATACCTTATATTACAGTCTAGCCTTGTTTTATGTCAAAGGAAAGAATATTTGCTTGTGTTTGTGAGGTACAGATAAGAAAGAACAGAGATCTCTGGCACATATCAATAAAGCAGAAAGAAGTTGCATAGTAGCAGTAGCAGTATCTAGGATAACAAATTGGTGCCCGCTAGTAAGGGGACAAGACTCATAATTCACAACCAATGAAGCCACAAGTGAGTTATAAAGGTCTTGTCCTCTTCCAGTGGAGATAAATGAGTCCATCTAGTACAACCAATCATATGATCTGTTTAGATAGGTCTTCTTTGTCCACAGTCCTTTCTCATATAAAATTATTTCAGTGAGAATCACAATAAATAGAGAATAAAAGAAATCCCACTCACTTCCCCACACTGTCACTGAGCAGCTGCAATCTGGTGCTGGAGTGTTGAAGATGTTCCTTGATTTTATTTTATTTTTTTTTGCTCATAAATCCAAATTAAAATCATTAATCATTATGTTATTTAGAGGCATACGTAAAAGGACTGTGTAGGTTGGTTTTGTTTGCTTGTTTGTTTTCCTTAACTGGGTAGCTGCTCACTGTTTTTTCTATTCTTGTTATTAGTTATCTACTGTTACTGTTCTTGTTTTTCACTGCCACCTAACCCCACTCCCCAAGTATGATTAATTCTCTGGTGTTTACATAAACTTTTCCATTGTCTGTAGATACAGGATCAAAAAGCCTGTCCTTAAAGCAGTAGACCCATAGAGTCTTAGGCTACTGTTTTTACACAAGCGTAGGGTCTTGTTATTGAAGCCTTGATTATTCCAGGGACAAATGTATAATGAGGTAAAGAAATGGAAGTGGGCAGTCTTTTAAACATCAGAATAACTATAGTTCTTTACACAAGATGTTTAGCAGAATAACAACCCTGTGAGATCAGCCATTATTTGTATAAAATAAAGCAAAACAACCACCTTGCCAAGCTCATAACAATTTTATCTGGTATTTTTAAAATTATCTAGTTGGTCGTTCATTTGTAGTGCTTCTGACAAATAGGTCATATAAACTGAGTTAAATGGCTGTGATGGGGTAACCTGTGAAAGAGGTCAAAATTACGACTTTAAGAAGTCATTAAAATTACAGAAAATGCAAGCAGAAATGGTAATAATTGAGATTCCATAATGATTTTTTATTGTAAGGTCCTCTTTCAGTTATGTGTAATTTTGACAACTTTACCATCTGAGACAGAAATTTTTGATTTTGATTGCCTTTCTAAAACATAATTAGACTTAGAAAATCTGAATACTCTTACCCTAGAAATGTTCTAGCTATTTCTGGGAACTAGCATCTGCAGTCACTTCAGTGAGAACATTGTGTATACACTTTTATGTAGTACATATTTGGTGAAGGTGCTTTGTTTCAAGTGTGTCTTTTTGTTGTTCTCAAAGAAGGTTGCCTACACTTAGAGATGAGTTGGACTCAGTGATCCTTGTGGGTCCCATCCAAGTTGGGATATTCTATGATTCTATAGTTCTATGAGCATCTTAGTTTTCATGTGTTTGCTAGAGTTATGTTAAAATTTGCTGGCTAAATTCTCAATAGATTCTGGCTACAAAATGACCTCCTTGGAGCTCTTCTGTGATGGCTGGTGGTGAATGCGCTAGTGAAGGTCTCAGCCTGGGGGCTTAAGGCTGGTTCAGGTTTTTACTGCTGTTATTGTTCCGTATACTGTGTGTTGGAAGGCACAGCAATAATTTAAGGAGACTATTTTTCCTGTACATTATTGCTCCCATACTGGTGTTCAGATTGTGTGAAATAGAAGGAGGAATGTC
Organism: Numida meleagris; assembly: GCF_002078875.1. NCBI lineage: Eukaryota > Metazoa > Chordata > Aves > Galliformes > Numididae > Numida > Numida meleagris. Next base: position 39,922,524 of record NC_034438.1, on the reverse strand, counting down.
TCTTCCACAGCTTGAAAATAATGCTGGGATCAGAGGGACAAATGAAGATAGGGAAGCATTATGGGAGAGAAGGGACCCAGAAAGGAGAAAAGATGGGAGAGAAATTTAGGAGGGATGGATGGAGGAGCGAGCACAGAAATAAGCCAGAAGAATAAAATGGTAATGGAGGAAGCAGTATGTGCGATTATGAGATCAGGAAGGGACATGAAGTATTTCAAGAAGGAGGTTTAATATCATGCAAGGGGAGGGAAAAGACAAGAGGATAGACAGAGATAGGATACTGAGCTTCTTCAATAAGTTAAAGCATTTCTTTCCTAAAGCCTAGTGTCAAGCTAACAGTTTGAGTTCTTTGTTAAACAGCTGTTTCCTCAACTATTTATTATCAACAAAATCATGACCTTTTATAATGCCACTTACTAGGAACTGGCTATAGTGCTAAGTTTTTTGGAAGAAAAAACTAAATGACACAATGGCCAAAAGTTTGAATTAAACTACTTTAGTTGTAGTCTGTCTCCTTTTCAAATGGATCACTTTATTGCATGAAGAATTGTTTACTGCTGTACATTATCATAAGAATTTTCTAGGAGTGAGTGAAGAGGGATCATTAAGAGTCTGTATTTGGCTTTAAACCTCACATTTACGTCTCAAAATGGCCTTGCTTCCTGTGGCTAGCAAAGTCTGCTGTCCCCCAGATTATTCATTTACAGTCGGGCTGGGAACTTATTTATACTGTGCTATGCTAGACTAATTGTTTCTTTAACATTGGTTTTAAATACTAAGCTAAATATTGCTATTTGTATATAATATGTGTTTAAAATAAGGATTACTGCTGATAGTGCACATGTGTGTACAATCACATACCATTTAAATATGTTTAATGTTATTTGGGATGATTTATAAAATCCTTGAAAGCAACAAAAACTCTTCTATTATAAAACTGTCTCCCATGTTAACTCCCTTGGGCCTTTTGTAAGTTTCAGAGATCTCTTGGAAGAAAGCAATGTGAAATGGACATAAATAGCTAAAAAGACATTAGTATTTCATCCCAAAATACGTTGAGTATTCTTTTGATAATCAAAATTAACAGAATCTTCCTGTTACATTCATGGTAAGCACAGTCAGGCCTTTCTGTAGACACTTAAGTTTCAAGTATCAGTAACCTGTAACTGCCTTATTTATCTCTATCTCTTCTCATAGCCCCAGTGTGTATGCTGGAAATTTCCACAAAGTCTAAATGACATTTTGGACCAAGACAATAAAAGGTGTTTCATTTTTGACTTGTTTACAATTCACAGGAGAATATTCTAGAATCTTTATGCACCTACAAAGCTGCTGCAGGCCAATAAAGAATACAAGCATTGACCAGGAGATGTTACCCTGACAGTATTCCAGCAGGAGAATCTCAAGAATGCCATGCTACTACAGGCTGCGATTATTTAGGTGCTTCCAGTAGCTGCAGTGATTTTGATCTATTGTCTTCTGAATTAGTTTTGTTTGCTGGAGCAAATCTTACTACATAGAGTGCAAATCCTTGTCTCAGAATCACAGCCGAAAAATTACAAGACAATTGAGAAGTAATCACTATAAAAGAAAAAAACTGTGATAGTTATATGCTTCCAGACACCAGCCTCAGCCCTCCAATTTGCTGGTGGCTTGTAGGTCAGTGCAGAATGTGTGGACCTAGACTGAACTTGACTTCTGGCTGATTCATCTTGGATGCTGTTCTGAGAGACAGGTAAGGATGCAGTGGACTTAGGGTTTACTTTTCCCTAATCAAAGTGAAGGACCAGTGATAGGTCCCGACATCTAAATGTCACTGTCTCGTGATGATGAAAATAATGCACAACTTTATGATGCCTGCTTTTATGCCTGACAGTGGTGACACAGTGATTGAAGATATGAATTTTCCCATAGAAATAACATTTCTATTTATTTTTATAGGTAATAAGAGAACTGCAAATGACCTTCAGTGATGACCAGTAGTAACCATCACTGCTGTAGATGGAGCAATCTACAGTCACATTTGTTTCAAGCAACCTGTCCAGGGTAGAGTATGTCCCAAAATGGTAGCAGTACAATAACCGTTTTTAGTAGTTTTTGTTGTTGTTGTTGTTGTTGTTGTTGTTGTTGTTTTTTGTGAAACCATTAACTTCTGAGTATAAACTAGCAGTTCATTAAGGATGCAGCTTCTATGGAGTGTGTTATATCCTCTAGTTAAGAACCCTATTGTTTCTCTTCTTATGTTCTTTCTCCACTATTGTGCTTACTTTGTAAATATGGCAGGAATGTAAGTATAAATTGGAGCAATCAGAGGGAAGAGCGATAGGAGTAGAGGGAATGGCCCCAAGTTCCACCAGGGGACATTCAGGTTGGAGAGTAGGAAAAATTTCTGCTCTAAAGAGTGGTCATGCAGTGGAATGGGCTGCCTAGGGAGGTGGTTGAGTCACCATCCCTGGAAGTGTTCAAGAAACTTTTAGATGTTGTACTAAGGGACATGTTTTAGTGGGGAAATATTGATGGTAAGTTGATGGTTAGACTGGATAATCTTGGATGTCTTTCCCAACCTTGGCGATTCTATGATTCTGTGATTCAAAGTGATGGTTAAAAAGTTTATATCTTCTCTGTCTACCTCTCTTTTTCTCTCACACAAACATGCCATACTCACACAGTGAAAAAACATTATTTTTGCTAAAATTATTAATTTCCTAAAAAAATTTTTATTAGGGAAGGAAAATGATGTGATTAGAGGTAATTTTCATGTTTGAACCATAGATACTTCTTTCTCTGTTGCTCTTGTGTTCCATTTTTTAAAAAAGGAGTTTTAATGATTCCTTCTTGAGCATATCAATCTCACCATCAACTTTGTCACTTTTCTTTTTTCATGTAAAACAGCTTTCAGACATTATACATCTTTTCCTTTGATTTGAAATAAGTAGTGTCAGTGTCAAGTGATTAGTGCCATAGAAAAAATTGGGCTGTAAAGAGGAAGGAAACATTAGGAGTGCTTGAGTATAAGAAAAGGAAAGGCATAATGCATGATAAATCAGGTCTTCTAAATTACTGATATTAAAACTCAAGAATGAAGTGGGGAAAAATAGGAAATTTAAAAATGATAATTATTTAACATGTACTTAGTTTTGTGGAAATTCTGGCATTTAGGGCCAAAGTCTAGACAGTTTATATACATAAATGATTGGCATATTCAAGTATATATCCAGGTAGTGGCAATTTAAAAAACAAATGAACAAAACGAGAGAAATTTATTTGTACTCTTTGGAGAATTGGTAATTTCTAAATACATATTAATCTAATCTCTTTTGAAGTTTATAGCTTTCATAGGCAATGCTGTTTTCTAAATCACAGAGAGCCAGATTTTTGAAAGATATACTGTTGGCAAATAAAACACATTAAAATATATTCTGAGGTTGAAAGTGGGTTAAAACTGACAGGTAGTTTAAGTTCATGAAACTAGTTTAGCTGAACGGCGTAGCAGATTATCTAATTCAATCTCACTTTGCACAAAAGAGAAATTAAATAAGCAGAAAGTGCCAAGAGAGTACAAAACCACAAAATTCTTATTAGTTACTAGCATTACTAGCATTTGATTTATTACCTTCAATTCCAATTACATTGTATCATATTGTGTTATCTCACATTCTGCTATTATGTTTAGTAAATATTGGTTTTCTCCCCTTGCTCGTTGCTGCTGTTTTTGTTCTTAGGCCCTAAGGTTCTGGGGCGTGAATTGGTGGATCCTTCCACCCCATTAGTCATGGAATTGGGCTGAACTGGCCCAAAAACCACTGACACAGTTTTATTTAATTGTTTCTTATTATTGTTACTGATCTAATATTTAAGTTATATATTTAGAGTTAAGCCAGAGTATACATGGAATTGGGAAGTAAATATAAAGTTATTTAAATTTAATAGAAATATTAAATTGGATGGAATGTAAAGTAAGCTGGAACAAAAGCTTTTTTACATATGATTCTGCTGAAAACATTTCAATGTAAATAATTTTGAGACATTCATTTTGTTATCTTTCAATACTGGGACTTATTCCATCTATAACATTACTGTTTTGACAGATCAAACTTGTATGTTAAAACCAACAATATACAAATCAATGCCTTACTAAACAGGAGTCCTCAAGAATTTATCAATGTTGGCTTCATTTTGTAAATGTCTAGATATCCACTGGTTAAATACAAAGCTAAACCTTATCAGAGTCCTAAACGCTTTGTGCTTCCAAACTACTTTTCTTCCATCCTAATGGCTTGATGGAGTCACTGCTGTGATGCTGGCAACACACATCATTTCCATTCAACTGAAGAGAATACTGAGCTGAAAGATCCTCACCTCATGTTTCTTTCTGGTCAGTATGTGAACTTTTTAACTTCATATTTTTCTCCATCAAGACAGTTCTGTGTTTGGAAGAATGCCAGGCAACTACCCCAGTATCCAGTATGTACCTACAGGCCATTAGCCAGATCAAGTCAGATATTTATTTTGAAGGCTTAGGCTGAATCAGACAACTTCCATAGAGTAAATCCCAGCTTTGTTATGTAGCAACCTAAGAGGTTACTGTTGGTTTATTTCCTTGATTTCTCCCTAAACTGTGTGTTAATTTTAGCATTATGATTTAGTTTCAAACAAAACTCCACCGAAAATTCAGGAGCCACTGCAAGCACTGGTGACCACTCCTGTGAACAGTGGTGGAGTGGAATACAAACTTTATATCCAGTGGCTCATTTGAGTGGATGTCAAATTAGATTTTCTGTTGATTGCTTTGGGCATAAAATTGGTAGTTCTTTTGGAAATTAGTTAATCTGACAATTAAGAAATTGTGGGCTAAGTATTTAAACATAGCAAAAATGAACCAGGTGTTTAAAAGCAATTACCATAACACAAACACTTCAAAATATAATTAAATGCAAGGAAATCTTAGCAACTATAGTAAATCTTTATCAGTTTTTTCAAGAACTAAAGATCATTTCATACCTTTCCTCCTGTGGAGAGAAATGTTCTTGCACAGACTGTACTGAACTACTTAGCTTTAGACTGCTAATACAGAGGACTGCGGTCTTTGCATTTTTTCAGAAAGAAGGATGTTTTCCAATGTCTGATCTGACTGTTTAGTCTCTGTCTCATGAGCTGGCTATGTTCTTTCCTGATTTATGGCCTTAGAAGTCTCCCCACTCCAGAGGAACTCCAATTCCAAATATATTTCAGGAATACAGGCTTCTTCTGGTATACACTTAGCTGAAACCATGACCCAAAATACTAAGTCCTACACGTTTTTTTGGTGCACCTTATTTGCACTGTTTTTCCAGTTGGTGAGTAAAGTAGGGAAAAATTTTTACAAACTTCTACTCAGAAGGGATGAATCACATTTCCTATATTCTGTTCAATGGTAGCTGACAGTGCAAGCAATGATTTTATGAAGCTGACACCTCAACATGCAATAATGCTTCATACTGACATTTTATAATACAGAAAATCTAGAATGGTTTAATGTGGATCAATATTATTGCTTCCTTTTTCAATTTTTGCATAGTGGTTTTAAATTTTTTATTCTAGAGAAAGTTGACCTATCTTGGTAAAAGTTTTGGTTTCCTTGGAGACCAAGACTTTTCTCTTTCTCTCTTGCTTTCCCTGAAGTAGTCATTCCATCAATGAAAGAGGAGAGGTTGATTTATTCTTACAAGTATAAATCAAGTGTTGAGAAATGGAAAAGTTATTCTAATTTTTGCAGTGCTAGATGGGCAAATAACACATGTACATTGGAATATTTCCAGAAATGGTTATCTCCAAAACTTTTGTGAGTTGTGATGCACAATCCTAGCATGAACAACAACTTAATGTAAATGCCATAGCATATATACCATATATCTATCATTACTAATGTTAAATGGATTTTGTACCTTCTTTTAAACTGGGGAATTTTATTTACTTGGTAAGCTACCATGTAATGTTTTCCAATCTCAACTGTTGTATTTACACTACAAAAATCATTTTGGCCCAACAAACTGAATAAAAACCAAAGTGTTTATATTTATTTTTATCACTCTTCTATCCTCTAGTTCTGTGTGTATGGATATAATGAAGATCCACATGTATATTAACATATATATTCTCACCGATCATTAAAGAAAGGCTGGGTAATATAGGCAGTTTCAGAGTAGTCCGCCACTAGTGTACTATAAACATATTTAATTATTCTATCACAAAAAAAAAACAAAACAAAACAAAAAAAAACCAACTAGGTGAACAAAATAAATACACCTAGAGCAGACAGAATCTCTGCGACTCTAATTGCCAGAGCACAGTAAGAGCTTTCAAATAAGTCCTCAAATAATAAATTGATATGGGAGAGAATAATGACACCCAGGTGTTAAACCTTCACCTGAGAGTAGCACTGCATGCTCAATGACATAATTGCCTCTATTACCATATTCTAGTCTAGCATGGGGTTTTCAGTTATAGAACTGGATTGAAATGAAAGACAAAACATGTTCAAATCAGAGGTGAGATTTGAAGCAGGAATATATAATAAAGTCCAGGTAACTAAATTGCTACTTGTGCTTTGAAAGCAGGCTTAGATATTATGTTAAAAATTATATTTAAATACTATTCACAATCTGACATGCTCCCACAAAAGCAAGGGTTAAGAAAATTCACACTGGGAACAAAAAGAGCGTTTGTTAAAAGGCTCTCAAAAATGCAGTATTTTTTCTTATTTTCCTGTGAACCTCCCTCTTGCTTGTGGGTATTTTTTTCCATGTAATGGATCACACCGTGGAAGGTTCCTTTAGTAAAGGAGTTTATTTCCTCAATAATTGCTGTTCTGAGTGTAATTTTGTTTATCACTGTAACAAGTATGATCCAACATAGAACATGAATGCTGTATTTCCAAGTATATTTTGTATTTATTTTTTGCAAAATTGTGGCGGAACATGGGAAGGAATGATTTTGTAGAGTAGTTTTCATCATGTATGGTCAGTGTTGTGGACATTACCTTACCAGTTGCTGTTGTAAAATGTAAAGTGCCCACAGAACAGAACTGCCTAATTATTGATGTTAATTATGCTGGTGTTTTTTTTTTTTTGTTGTTTTTTTTCCATCTTCAGAAAAGATTATAACCAGTAGAAGCAGAAACAGGAAAAATGTTATCAGTTTTATCATCCCATAACTATGGTGATGTTGAGGTAATTTCTATTGAGAAAAATAAATCTGCAGTAAGCAGAGCTGATTCTGACTTTCCTAGGTGTTAGCATTATCATTTGCAGAAGTCAAGCCTCTAAAAGAAGTACATGCAAATTTTGACAGATAAGAAGTTGATATTTGCACTGCAGCAGCATTTACATCTAAGAGTTAAAATGACATTCACATTATTCTGGAGGGTCAAAGATATTGAAATAATGCAAACTTCTCTTACTCACTCCCAAAGACACCTTTTAGTCTGCTAGAAATATCTGTTGCAGACTACTGAAAATTGGATCATTACTGTCAGAATTGTACCCGCATTGCAGAAACTTCTGGTGGTATTAGATACAGCTTAATCACACAACCAGCAGGTTTGTCCTTGTCTTCAGAACTGTTAATATAAATTAGGAGATGACAGAGAGAACTTTTTGGTAATTTGTATCAAAAGCAACAGACAATATTTAACTGCTCTTGATACTAATACACTCCTCTGTCACCCTCACAGAGATTTCCCAATGGCTTTAGGGATTGGAATCTAGATTATCTGGGCAAAAGAAATGGGAGAGCTGTAGCCATGGGATTCATCTCACTCCAATAAGAAATCTAAGACATTCCCTCTTGCCCACTCCAGTAAGAAATCTAAGACACACTTTCTGGCCCCTATCATTTTAGGACTACCATGGCTGCAAATTCTGCCATAGATATTGATCAGGAAATGTCAAATGTTTTAAAATACAGCTACTCTACAAAGGGTTTAGGGAAGTACTGCATGCTGCTGGATGAATTTTCTGACTTGGACTTTCTCTTAAAGAGAAGATGTTAATGAGGACACTGAATGAATCGAATAGTTCACTGTACTCTGAAGGAAACAGAAGTTATATCCTATAAAATCACAGAATCACAAAATCATAGGGGTTGGAAGGGACATCTAGAGATCACTGAGTCCAACCCTGTTAGAGCAGGTTCCCTAGATTGTGTTGCACAGGAAAGAGTCCAGGCAGATTTTTAATATCTCCAGAGAAGGAGACTCCACACCTCTCTGGGTAGATTGTTCCACTGCTCTGTCACCCTTACAGAAAAGTTCTTTCTCATGTTTGCATGGAACTTTCTGTGTTCCAGTTTTTGCCTGTTGCCCCTTGTCCTGTTGCTGCACGCCACTCAAAAGACCCCTCATTGGACTCCAGCACTTTAAATATTTATAAACAGTGATGAGATTCCCTCTCAGTCTTCTCTTCTATGGAAGTTCTTCTCTGACATCTCTCTCAGCTTACTTGCCTTCTTTGTTGGCAGGGCTCTGAATCTCAACTCTTCCTTTTTGTTATCTTAATGCATTGCTGTCATGCCAAGGGATCCTGAGGTGAAGGTGCTGAGGAAAAGGTGATGTTAGCTGTGTAAGGATCAGAGGAGATAAAGGAATATACATGCACAAGTACTTCTTTTTTGCAGATGGCATGCTTATGTACTCTTTAGCTGCAGGCCTGTTCATCCGTTATTAGGTGAGGGCTGCTCCAAGAAGGCAAGCAGAGCAGATGCATTATGAATCTTTTCTTTAGGAACCAGCTGACTTTACTCCCCTCTCATCACACTGGAAGCCAAGAACATAGATAACAACTGAAATGTGCAACAATATAATAATTTGAGATTCAGTCTTATAAACTAGATGGAAAATGATTCTTTATAGTTAAAGTAAAATGTGTTTGCATTAATAGATGTTATGCTCAAAAAGTACCAATTGGTATTTATAATGGGTGGGTAAAAATAATAGAAATTAGGAAAAATTTCTTAATAAGCAAGAAAAAATCTCCTTTTATGTCTTTTAGTTAGGTTGTCAATCAAAATTGCATAAAAAATTCAATGCTGTGTAGATTCACATAAATACTGATACCAGCTATATACCCTTATACATAAAATTTGAAAAGAATGATGAAGCTACTTCTTTACGAAATAGCTTTGGGAACATTGTGAGTTGTATCTGAAACTCCTTAACAATTTCTGTGAGATAATAACTTAGAAATTTTTATTTTAGAAAATGTTCTTATCTCCTCTGTGGCCACAGAAATTTTCCCTATGGAGAATCTCACTGTTTTGCAGTAGTCTAATGCTTGTGCACAAAGGACCGGGCTCTTATTGTACATTCTTCTTTGAGGGTTCTCAGGAAAACTGGAGAGAAAGGTATGCAACTTAAATTCTACTTCTTGGCTTGTGAGTGGTGCTTAGCATCTCTCCCTGCCTTGATTCTTCTTTATGTAAAGTAGCAGCAATAATATCCACTTACGCAAAGAATTCTCAGGCCTGTAGCTGAAAACACTTTATAAGTGTCTCCTGTGTTAATACTATTATTACATACAGTTAAGCCCCATCTTTTATCTACTGTTGTTTAACTTTCTAAATCTGTTCAACTAATGCATCTTAAATATATAATTCCAGTCCTGCTCTGAAGTTTTTCTCTTCTGATTTCTTGTCATTTACATGTCTGTCTACTTTTCTGCTCGCTACTAAACCTTGAAATGTTATTTGCTCTATTACTTGAATATCACTCTCTTTCAATCCTTAGCTGGTCCAGTGGTATTTCTCATTTTCATCTTTACCTTCCAGTTTCCTTTTTCAGATTCTTGCTGTCTTCCTCCTTTTGTCCCCAAGAAGAACAGACCAAGAAAAGTCCCTTTGAGTACAAGAATGTTCTGTTGTTCATTGTATTGCTCCACTGTGTTCTCAGCATTTGTTAAGTATATCTTCCATTTCGATTTATGAACTCAGTTTTAAGGGTTGCTAAAATAGCTTTTCCATTTCAATGCAGGTTGGATAAGTGGTGAAGTTAAATGATGTTATTATTCACAGATAAATTTCTGGGTTTGAGCTAGATTTTGAATATATAAATAATAATTGTAAAAGGTGAGTGCTAGGAAAGCATATGGAAGAAAATTTTCTACTTGGTTGTCCTTTTAATGGGACAATGGGAGTTCTGCATTCAATACCGCAATGCAGCCTTCAGGATCTGATTTTTTCCAAATACTATAAGCTCAGGGCCATGTGCAAAAATGCATGCATAATTACATACATAATCTCAGTGTACGTTTACTGTGATTGTAAATGCAATTCGGGTTGCGTGCATGAAAATGGTCAGTTGTGTTTCAAAACCTGAGCATCATATGAAGTCAGAGTAATTGTGCGCGCTGATTAAACACATAATTGGGCATATATTTTTGCAAGTGGCCTCATGCTTCTGTGGTTTGAAAATGAGATCTTTTGAGCTAATTGTTAATAGGTATCTCTTTTTATTTTCTTTTTAAAACAGCATTGCCAAACTTGGTGTGTAATATATTGAGTTGACCTTGTGCTTGTTATTTTCTAATTTAGACATCAAGAGAGGTGTTTCCCAATGTCTTCTTTGGGAGGAATGGCTTCTTCTATCTGGGGCAGATTTATATGCAAAGTACTCACAAGAAAAAAAGTACTACTGGTGTCTTTCCTGATCAGAATCAACATTTTTATTTTGTTGTTCTACATCTTTATAGCCATAGCTTTAGAGTACTGATGGTATAAAAATAATGTTGTGTATAACAGACCAAAACTAGTTCTTTTATGTACTAGATAATAGAAAATGTGCCCAATTTCATGTGACAGCAATCTGATCTGGAAAGTGGACTGCATGTCTGTGCAGCTGAACAAGCTGTGGCACTCTCTTGGCAGTGTCCCAGATCTTGGCTCCTGGGCAGCAGCAAACCTCTTGAGACACCCTATCAAGCTGGCAGAAGAGACCTCAGTGCCTTTTAAAAGGGTGTCAACCACTATAAGTACCTGTCTTTTCTTTTCATGGTTGTGACTGCAGGCTACTAATATGGTTTATTCTTGGGCATAGGTGTAATGGATATTTCGATATGTAAGAGATAGATGTAATAAATCTATTAAATTGTGTAATAAATAGTGTAAGAACAATGAAATGAGCCCAGAAGGAAGACAGAGCTAGCTAAAGAGGGCTTCAAGATAGCTGTATTGGATTTCATTCTGATATAACCAAAGTTGTTGAGAAAAAAAAAACAACAAAAAAAACCCATAATAGTTGTCTTCAGAAAAGTTGCACAGAAACAGTAAAACACCTGAGGAATGGAAAACGCAATGTCTGATATTTAAAATAATAATAATAAAACAATAGCAAAATTATAGATCAGTCTTATTGTTTTCAGTCTGGGTAAAATTTGGAGTGAAATTGTTCCTACAAGATGGTACTTGGACCTGTAAATGGAACAGGTAACTGGATTCACTGGTCAGAAGTGACCAGCAGAAGAAAGTGTACCCTCTGTGGTAAGGGAGAATGGAGAACTGGCTTCAACAGACATAGAGAAGGCTGAGATGTTCAACGAATTCTTTGTCATAGTCTTCACTGGCAATCAAACTTCCCATGCCTCGCACATCCATTAACTTCTAGGTGGGGCTGGATGAGCAAAATCCCTCCTACTGTAAGAGAAGAGCAAGTCCAAGACAGCCTCTTGAGACTGAATACATGTAAGTCAATGAAGCCTGACGACATGTGTCCTAGGGTCCTGAAGAAACTGGCTGGTGTGGTTGCACAGACACTCTCTGTGTCTTTTCATATTTGAAAAGTCTTTGCTGTCAGGCAAAGTGCCCAGTGACTGGGAAAAGGGAAACATCATTCCCATATCCAAGAAAGGGAGAAAGGAAAACCTAGGGAACTATCTGCCGGTGAGCCTCACCTCTGTGCCTGGGAAGTTAATGGAACAGATTCTCCCGGAAGTAATATTAAGGCACATGTAAAATGAGCATGTGATGAGAGAAAGCCAGTACAGATATACCAAGGGCAGATCGTTCCTCACCAATTTGGTGGCCTTCTATGATGGAGTGATGGCACTGGTGGAAAAAGGAGGGACATCTATTTGGAATTCTTCAGGGTTTTTGATATGGCCCCACACCATGTTCTTATCTCTAACTTGGAGAGATATGGATTTGAAGGCTAGACTATTCAATAAATAAGGAATTGGTTTGATGGTCATAGGCCATATGGTTGTGGTCAACAGCTCTATGTCCAGGTGGAGGCTGGTGACTACTCATGTCCACCAGGGGTCCATCTTGGAACTGATGTTCTGTAACATCTTTACCAGTGACACAGACAGTGGGATCAAGTGCACCCTCGGCAAGTTTGCTGATGACACCAAACTCAGCGTTGAAGTTTATAAGAGAGAAGGAAGGGCTATCATCCAAAAGGTCCCAAGCTAGTTTGAAAAGTGAGCCCATATGAACTTAATGAGGGTCAACAAGGCCAAGTGCAAGGTGCTGCTCTTCTGTCAGAGCAATCCCAGATGTGTCTACAGACTGAGATAAAAACTCATTGAGAGAAGTCCTTCTGGTAGATGAAAATCTTAACATGAGTCAGGAATGTGCTCCTGCAGCCTGGAAGGCCAGCAGTATCCTGAGCTGCATCAATAGAGGGCTGGTCAGCAGGGATAAGGATATAAATTGTCCCCACCTACTCTACTCTAATGGGGCTTCATCTGGAGTACTGCATCCAGGTCTGGGGCCTCCAGCACAGAAAAGACTTTTGGGGAAGATGATCAGAGGGCTGGAGCACCACTTCTATGAAGACAGGTTGATGGAACCAGGCTTCTTGAGCTTGGAGAAGACTCCAGGGAGACCTCATTACAGCCTTCCAATATTTAAAGTGAGATTATAAACAGGAAATCAACATTTCGCATGGATGATAGGAGAAGGGGGAATGGTTTTAACTCGAAAGAGGGGATATTTATATTAGATGTCAGGGAAATTCCAGGGGCACTGGAATTCGTTGCTGAGAGAAGCTGTGGATGTGCCCCCATCCCTGGAGGCATTCAAGGTTGTGTTGGATGGGGCCCTTGGCAGCATGATGGTGGTTTGCCCTGAAGTGATATTATTGCGAAGCTTTTGATCAGAGTAATCATCTGTAGAATGTGTACTCTATTTTGTTGTCTGACAGTCTGTGCTTGTTGAATGAATGTATAATCTGGAGCTGTCTAAAAATATATTCCTAATAGTTTACGAATTACACTAATGAAGGTACTCATCTACTGTTCAAGGGAAGTTATTTTCCATTATTACTTCTGAGGAGTGTTCATTATGTCATAGGAGGCTTTTGCTCTATTCTCTGCATTTCAATTGGGAGCCATGAAAACCCATTCTGTTAAGGGATTTAGGCCTTTAGTAAATAGCAAACAATGAAGTATGCTCCATTCTTTTATCAGCAGCGCAGGAAAAGAGCTCTTGACAGCTGCAAAAATTCTGGATCTCCTCTTGGTTGGCATATAGTGTCATGTTTGCCTTCAGTGGCTCAGAATATTGAAAAGGTCAGGGACACTCTAAAGAAGAACCTATGGGTTCATATATATGCATATGTATATATAAAGATATGTACACATTATGACCTGTGACAGGAGTATTAGGTGATTCACTGTGTGCTATGAATTATGAAGTTTAAGTAGTGAAATATCAGAAAATGTTGATAAACAATTGCAGGTTTTTCTGTGTAAAAATATGATGTGTATTTATTGAATCCCCACTGACCAATGGTAAGAACTGAGGTGAGAAACTGATTTTTCAGTACCAAAGAGAAAGCAAAAAGCCAATTAAGAGCTTTCATCATGCTGGGAAAAAAAAAAAGGGAAAGTGGTAGAAATTATGCTCATAGTCGGTAATGTATCATCTACTTGTTGGAAATGATTAACTTGGATCAGCAAGAGTTACACCTGTGTTCTAGAAGACTGATCTTGTCTTACATTATTAAAAGTAATTTGAATGTATTTCATTCCGAACTGTGATATATGGAGCCTGTATACCTATTGAGATTCTCTTTACACATAATGAGAAAAAAAAACTGAATAAAACTGCTGAGAACACTGTGCCAAGGTAGTGACCCAGATGACTTCTTTTGTAACTTTAATATTTTTAAGAATTTTAATATTAGAACATCATATTTTTCTGAAAAATTACTGCTATTTTCATTGCCTGTGAGACAAATTTGCAGATGCTTTTCTCTTGCCTTGCAAATGCTTTAGAAGAACAAACCTCTTATATGTTTAGTTGCTTTTTTTTTCCTCCTAAAAGTTGGCCTTAAAATGTCCTGTTTGCCTTTGGGGGAAATGGGTTTATTTTGTGATTATGTAAAATATTTTCATTGGAGTGGTGATTATTAAAGAGGAATAGAGGGAAAGGAGCTTGGCAAGTTAATAATCAGGAAAACTTTTCAAAGTACTGTTAAAACTTTGTCTACATTCCTAATCTAATGAAGCATGTGCTGTGATCTCCATATATCTTAGAGTCAGAAGACATAGATCAAAGGTAAAGAAAGCTTACAGAAGAGGTGAGAGAAGCATGAGCTGGTAAGTGTCGTCCTAGTGTTGTGACATGAGACAGAGTTGGAATTCCCATGTTCCTGGACAGTCCTTTCACATCAGCCTCAGCATGATGTCTGAATGTCTTGCTTCTTCCCACAGTGATGACTTGATTTCTCATCTAAATCTGAGCCAGTGCAGTCTATAACATGATGGATCACCCACATATAAACTGTGATGGAACTGCTAGACAATCATATCTTCATGTCTACTGTAATAATATCTTTGCCTAGACTCTAGGAGACAACATTCTGAACAACAGCACATTTTAAAGTGCTTAAATTTAGACCAACAGAAAGGACGTGACATCAGGGAAGGGCTGATAGAGAGAAAAGAACAACTGTGATGGAATTAGGAAACACAGTTGTTATAGTTAGAGGCCCCCTTAAAGATGTATTAAGATCAGGCTGGGAAGTGTGCAGAAATGTTTTAAAAACTGATATTGGTAATTTAATCATCCAGTGATATTTTTGAAGCATTTGATTCCCTGGGGTCAAAGTACACAAAACGGGAAATAAAAGCATGCATACAAAGCAAACCAATTAAAGTGAGTTTATAAAATACTTTTACAAGAGCAAGCCTTTGAACAATGGCAGATGAGTGTTGCCCGCAAGCATTAGAAAGTGAGGCTGCAGCTCCATCTCCAACATCCTCTTCTTGCCTCTGACTGAAAAACTGATATGCCATATGTGAGCAATATGACTCCACCCACCTTATTATACCTACAGATAGGAAAACATTTTAAACTTGTAGTTAATTAGCCCTTCCAATAAGATAATAAAATGTATAAAACGTACAGGAAACCCTTGTGGAATCCATGAGTTATCAATCATAATATGAAATGGATTATTCCCCAAGGATAAATGACTTGGCAGGGTAGGGTTGGTATTTTATTAAAGACCTTATTTCCCCCCAGAAATAAAAGGGTCTATTAACTTCAAACACATGGAACCACATGAATTAAATTAGGTCACTTCTCATGTTACAGTTTCAGATTTCATAAAGTACAGCTTGTGGTTATGTCATATGTTTCACATCTAAAGCCCTGGCTGATGACTTCTAAACTCTTCAATGTCATACTTCCAATGATATTTACCATAGCTTGACCATAACACTTTCAAAGCTGGTGTTAATAACACATATGCCAGTTCTGTAGGTCTGACAGTATTTTCCTTCCCAATAAACAACTACTTGTGGTGTGATTGTGGGTGGCTTATCTGTGTAAATGCCTTGCTCTGAGCAGCCTTCAGGAAGAAAAAGGCAAAAGTATGGTCCAAGCTTAATTATAGGCAAAGATAATGGCTCATTGAAATAATTCTTTTAAAAGGGATGTCCCTGAGAAAGATTATTTAGACATGAATAACAACCGATTCATAGGGAGTAAAACACAAATAAAATAACTGGTTTAAAACCCTCTTTGTCCTCTCTAAATTTTGTTTCACTTTCTTTTCTAGAGCCATGGATGCAGAGAATGTGTATGGCACAGAAAGTTTCTTAATCAGAATAGAGTCCCTTGGACATTATTTGTTATGTAACCTGTTGGATCACAAATTATAGGTCAGCAAATGAATAGCTAAACACAAGAAATGTTTGTTATTTATCTTAGGATGTTACGATTCCCAGAATTAGGCTCTATTGAGAACAGAGACAGCAACATGTCCATTCAGCATGCCTTGATTCACTTAATTCATTTTGTTCTCAGACATAACATGAATGTTATGTATTTAGTATAATTAGTTGCAATGCCAAAGTTAGGGTGCATTCATTTTAATCTTTTAACTTAATCACATACTTCAGGAAACTTTCATGAAGACAGAAGTCAGGAGGAGGGGAAGGGAGAAGAAGGGAGAGGCGGGGAGAGGGAAAAGGAAGCTTATATCATAGAATTGTAATAGAATCATGGAATCACAGAATCATAGAAAGGTTTGAGTTGGAAGGGACTTCAAAGGTCAACTAGTTCCAATCCCACTGCCACAGACAGGGTTGCCACCCTCTAGGTCTCCATTCAATCTGACCAACCTGAGAGCCTCACCACTCTCTGATTAAAGAATTTCCTCCTAACAACAAATCTAAATCTCCCCTCTTTTAATTTGATACCATTCCCTCTTGTCAACACTGTAAAAAGTCCCTTGTCAACTTGTTCATATGCTCCCTTCAAATAGTAAAAGACTGCGATGAGCCTTCTCCAGGCTGAACAAGCCCAGTTCCCTCTGCCTTTTCTTTGTAGGTGCTCCAGCCCTCTGATCATCTTTGTGGCCCTCCTCTCGACCCTCTCCAAGAGCTCTACATCTTTCTTTTGCTGGGAGCCGCAGGCCTGGATACAGTACTCCATGTGAGGCTTCATAAGGGTGGAGTAGAGGGGGACAATCACTTCCCTTGCCCAGCTGGCCACCACCCCTCTTCTGATGCAGCTGAGGATGCTGTTGGTCTTCCGGGCTGCAAATGAACACTGTTGGCTCACGTAAAGCTTTTCATCCACTACAACCCTGAGAGCAGGACTGCTCTCAAGGATTTCTTCTCCCTGATGATAGGACAAGAGGCAGTGGCCTCAAGCTGAGTCAGGGGAGGTTCAGGTTGGCTATTAGGAAAATCTTCTTCTCTGAAAGAGTGGTCAGGCACTGGAACAGGCTACTCAGGGAGGTGGTTGAGTCACTGTCTCTGGAGCCTAATATATAGGTGTGGTACTAAGGAAAATAGCTTAGTGGGCAACATTGGTGGTAGGTAGAGGGTTGGACTAGATGATCTTGGAGGTCTTTTCAAACATGAATGATTCTATGATTCTATGATTCTGTGCTTCAGACTGTACACATATCTGGGATTGCCCTGACCCAAGTGCAGCACCCTGCACTTAGCCTTGTAGAACCTCATTACATTCACATATATCCCACTTTTCAAGCTTTCCTAGGAATCTTTGGATGGCATCCCTTACTTCTGTTGTATCAGCTGCACCACTCAGCTTAGTACCACCTGCAAAGTGGCTGAGGGTGCATTCAGTCCCACTGTCTGGGTCATTGATAAAGAGGTTAAAAAGCACTTAACCCAAAGTGGGCTCCTGGGAGACACTACTCATTGCTGGCCTCCACCTGGTCATAGAGCCTTTTACCACAACCCTCTTGTCCGTGGCCATACAACCAATTCTTTATCTACCTAGTAGTCCAGTAGTCCAACTTATCTACCTAATAGCCTTCAAATCCATCTCTCTCTAGTTTACAGATAAGAATGTGATGAGGAATCCCGTCAAAGGCCTTGAAGAAGTCCAGGACATCAGTTGTGCTTCCTATTTCCACCAGTGCCATCACTCCCTCACAGGAGGCCACCAGTCTGGTGAGGCATGATCTACCCTTGGTGAAGCAGTGCTGGCTATCTCAAATCACATCCTCATCTTACATGTGTCTTAGCATGCCTTCCAGGACAATTTGTACTATGACCATCCCAGGCACAGAGGTGAGGCTCACTGGCCCGTAGTTCCCCAGGTCTTCCTTTCTCCCTTTTCTAAGATTGGGTGTGATTTTTCTTTTTCCAGTCATGCGGATCTTCACCTGACAACAGTGACTTCTTGAATATGAATGAGACTGGCTCTATCACATCAGCTAGTTCCTTCTAGACCCTGGGACACACTTCATCAGGCCCCATAGTCTTATACACATTCAGTTCCATCAGGTGAACTCACTTCAGCTTCTCACAGTGAGAGAAATTTTGCATTCCCAGCAACTGCCTTTAGGTTCGGGGACATGAAAGATGTGGGGAGCCTGACTGCCAGAACTCTCTGAGTACATCAACCTTCTCCATGCTTGTAGAAGCCAATTCTCCTTTCTTCTTTACCAGAGGGGGTACACTTTCCTTGACTTTCCTGTTCTAACTAACCTATCTATAAAATCCCTTTTTGTTACTTTCCACATCCTTTACCAAGATCAGATCCATCTGTACCTTGGCCTTCCTGATTCCACCTCTAGATGTCTG
Organism: Numida meleagris; assembly: GCF_002078875.1. Classification (NCBI taxonomy): domain Eukaryota; kingdom Metazoa; phylum Chordata; class Aves; order Galliformes; family Numididae; genus Numida; species Numida meleagris. The sequence continues at coordinate 39,903,982 of NC_034438.1, read as the reverse complement.
GATGGAATCCCTATATTCTTCCCAGGCCCCCCATCCCTGCTTCCACTGCCTATGCATTTTCTTCTTACATTTCATTTTGACCAGCAGGACCTTACTCAGCTATGCTTGCTTCCTTCCTCCTCTTCTTGATTTCATGCACTGGGGGATACAGAGCTCTTGTGTTCTCAGCAGGGTGTCCTTAAATAAGTGCTAGTTCTTCTCCATTCCTTTGACACTAAGGACAGCTTCCCAGGGGATCTCATTCAGTACTTCCTTAAACAGATGGAAGTTCACTGGTCTGAAGCTCAGGGTCATGACTCTGCTCTTTGCCAGGAGGAGCAGTGGTGGGGAATTCAAACCCAGAATAACAGCCAGTACGAACCTTTTTGGAGAGGTATTCGGCTGTGGAGTGGTCGCATTCTGCACTGAAGCAGTGAATTACCTCAGCTGGTTGAGGGGCAGCTCTGTCAGGGAGCAGCTGCCAGGTGCCATTGTCCTCCATGGGGCAGTGGCATTCTGACATCACAGGGGTGGAGCCAGGAGCAGTGGTGGGATCACCTCTGCATGTGTGGAACCTGCCGGTAGGGAGTGGAGCCACCCAGTGGCAGAGTGAACAGGACAGGCAAACAGAACATGGCGCATCAGAAGGGCGTGGAGCAGCAGAGTGTGTGGGCAGTTCATGCAGGGCAGGCGAACAGGGAGGGTGAGGAAGGCAGAGCATCTCTGTCCATTCAGGAGACCAGCTCACCTACCAGCTGCCTCACAGACAACCAATCTATCCGTGGTCTCCACTAGGCAGATAACTCAGCAAGAAAGAATGTGGCGACTCAGATGGAGCCCCTGCATAAAAATGTGGTGGGTCAACTCTCTGGCTGCAGCAAGTGCCTGAGCCTGTGGCTGCTGGTGAAGGGTGGCAGGGATTCCACCTGCATGAGGTGTGAGCAGGTGGATGATCTGCTCAGTGTGGTGGTGAAGCTCAAGGAGGGGGTGGAGAGATTAAGGAGTATCAGAGGGTGTGAGCAGGAGATAGACTGGTGGAGTAACTCTGCTGAACTTTCAAAACAGACTTGGGGGAGATACCTCCCAAATGGTGGTGGACCCCCCTCCATGCAATTGTTGAGCAGAGTGAGGTGATTTAAGGGAAGAGGAAGATTGAGAACAGGTCTCAGCTCAGCATCACAGGCAACCCTCATCCTGACCTATCTCAGTTCCCCAAGTGCCCCTACTTAATAGGTTTGAGGCTCTGGACCTTGAGGGAGAAGTGAGTGAGGATGCAGTGGGAGGTCCACCCTTGAGGTTGTCTAGGGTGAGGCTGTTGACTCCACACCTTAAGACTGCCTCTGCCAAGAAGGACAGAAGGGTGATTGTTATAGGCAACTCCCTGCTGAGAGGAACCGAGGGCCTTGGATGCCAACCCAACCCTACCTGAAGGGAAGTGTGCTGCTTCACTGGGGCCAAGGTCCGGGATATTTCTAGGAAACTTCCTAGTTTGATTCACCCCTCTGATTATTATCCTTTATTGACAGTTCAGGCCGGCAGCGATGAAGTTGATGAGAGAAGCCTGAGGAATGTCAAAAAGGACTTCAGGGGCCTGGGATGGTTAGTGGATGGAGAAAGTGTACAGGTCTTGTTTTCCCTTCAGTGGCAGGGAGAGATACTGAGAGGAGCAGGAAAACCCATCTCATAAATACATGGCTGAGAGGCTGGTGGAATCACAAGAATTTTGGTTTTTTTGACCATGAGGCGGTTTACTTGGCACCTGGCCTGATGTCAGCTGATGGGTCTCACCTTTATCAAAAGGGAAAAATAGACCCTAGCCCAGGACCTGGCAGGGATCACTGAGAGGGCTTTAAACTAGATATGAAGGGGGAAGGGGATAAAACCAGGCCCATTAGAGATGATACTAGGGGAACGATGATTAGATTGGGGGTGAGGCAAAGGGCTCAGATGAAGTGTATCTACACCAACGCATGCAGCATGGGCAACAAACAGGAGGAGCTGGAAGCCACTGTGCATCAGGCAAACTATGACTTAGTTGCCATTCCAGAAACGTGATGAGATCGATCCCACAACTGGAGTGCTGCAATGAATGGATATAAGCTCTTCAGAAGAGATGGGCAAGGAAGGAGGGGCGGTGGCGTGGCTCTCTATGTTAGAGAGTGTTTTGATGTTGTTGTGCTTGGAGCTGAGAGTGATGAGGTTGAATCTCTGTGGGTAAGGATGAGGAGGAGGGCCAACAAGGTCAACCAGAGAGGTCCCAGAGGATTGGAGGCTTTCTAGTGTGACTCCCATCTGCAAGAAGGGTCATAAGGAGGATGTGGGGGATTACAGGTGTCAGTCTGACCTTGGTGCCAGGTAAGGTTATGGAGCAGATCATCTTGAGGGACAGCATGTGTGGCACAATCAGGGCATCAAGCCTTATCAGCATGGATTCATGAAAGGGAGGTCCTGCTTGACCAACCTGTTCTCCTTCTGTGAGGAGACCTTATAGCAGCCCTCCAGTACCTGAAGGGGGCCTACAGGAAAGATGAGGAGGGATTTTTTATAAGGGCATGTAGTGACGGGATGAAAGGAAATAGTTTTAAACTGGAAGAGAGTAGATTTAGACTAGATATTAGGAAGAAATTCTTTACCATGAGGGTGGTGAGACACTGGAAGAGGCTGCCCAGAGAGGGTGTGGATGCTCCCTCCCTGGAAGCATTCAAGGCCAGGGTGGATAGGGAACTTAAAGCAACCTGGTGTAGCAGGAGGTATCCCTGCCTATAGCATGGGGTTGGAACTAGGTGACAGTCAAGGTTCCTTCCAACCCAAACTATTATATGATTCTTTGATATAAAAAAAATTAATAATTATAAAATTCTTTTATTTTCCAGTTCCCAAATGTAGTGAGGGAAGTAGCCATGGTGGATGAGGGAAAGGCTGTTGCCACAGTCTACCTAGACTTCAGCAAAGTCTTTGACACTGTCTCACACAGTACTCTCCTGGAGAAGCTGGCAGCATCCGGCTTGGAAAGATACACTCTTTGCTGGGTAAAGAACTGGCTGGATGGCCAGGCCTAGAGAGTGGTGGTAAATGGAGTCATATCCAACTGGTGACTGGTCATAAGTGGTGTTCCCCAGGGGTCGGTATTGGGGCCTGTTCAATGTCAGTGTGCCCAGGTGGCCAAGAAGGCCAATGGCATCCTGGCTTCTATCAGAAATAGTGTTGCCAACAGGAGCAGGGAAACGATCATCCCTCTGTACTCAGCCCTGGTGAGGCTGCACCTCGAGTACTATGATAGTTTTGGGCCCCTCACTACAAGAAAATCATTGAGGCCTTGGAGCATGTTCAGAGAAGGGCAACAACGCTGGTGAGGGGTCTGGAGCACAAGTCTTGTGAGGAGTGGCTGACGTAGCTGGGATTGTTCAACCTGGAGAAGAGGATGCTCAGGGGTGACCTTATCCCTCTCTACAACTGCCTGAAGGGAGGTTGTGGTGAGGTGGTGGCCTGCCTCTTCTCTTGTGTAACTAGTGATAGGGCTAGAGGGAATGGCCTCAAGTTGTGCCAGGGGAGATTCAGGTTGGACATTAGGGAATATTTCTTCTTCAAGAGACTGGTCAGGCACTGGAACAGGCTGTCCAGGTTGGTGGTGGTGTCACCATCCCTGGAAGTGTCCAAGAAATGTTTAGGTGTTGTATGGAGGGACATGGTTTAGTGGGAAGTGTTGGTGATATATGGATGGTTGGACTGGATGATCTTGTAGGTCTTTTCCAACCTTCGTGATTCAATGATTCTACGATTCGTGCAACTACTTCAGACTCCATGGGCTGCATCATTTCCAGAGCACAGCAAACGTAACATTTTCCAAGATGCAGAATGAATTCCTCCTTCCTCTACAAACTTTCCCTTTCATCAAAGAGCTGGCATCCTGCAAACAGATGGCTTTTCCTTGTAGGTGTAGCCTACATGCTGCCTGGAAAGTCCTGTAGGGCTCGAGACTTCGAGGGTACTTGAGAGCATTGCTTTAGAACTGTGAGATCAGAAGAAATCTTGTCCATTGGCAGAATGCAAACACAGATTCAAGCAGGATTTTGCCCTGTTACTTTAGTTATATCAGAGAACTTCTCTCTTGAACTGTTGGATGCTGGTAAAATCACAAGTTTATCAATACTACAATCCTCTGGAATTTCCCCAGCTATGTGACTAGTAACATCTACCTTCAGTCTTTCTCTCCAGTGCCTGGTATAACTGGGTTTTGAACCATCATCAAGAATATATATATAGTCATATGTACTTATTCATAATATTAAGCTAGAATTATTATCCCTAGAGCAATATCAGCTCATTCATATCCCCATACGTGAAAAAGCGTGCAAGGATAAAACACTACTGGGCAGCAGTTACAGGTGGAAGGGTAGCATGGCTTTGTGCCAAGAGCTTAGATTCTAATATGTGGATTTTTCCCCTTCTGCTTTGGGTGATTTGCTTATCTGCCCATTATGGAGCTCTCTCTGTTTTCTGTTGGCTTACTTGTTTGTTTTCTAGTCTACTTTGTAGCCCTTGCCACTGAACTCCTTTATTGACATTTACAGGTTTCATGTTGTGTCTCTGAGCCATGTAAGTCCTAGCTGTAAATAAAACCACAGTTCATTTGTTTTCTATGAGACTTGATGAAGTGGTGGGAATTTTTACAGTGAGTTCAGCAGGAGCTGGAATGGGCCCCATTTGTACTGAGTTAGTTTTCCCTGTAGTCCAGTTTCTAAGTAATGTTTGTGAAAAAATGCTTCATGGAAAAAGTGATGGCGTAATAATACAATTTGCTACACATTTATTCTATCCAATAGAACAACCATGTAGCTTCAACATTATTACCACGAAAGGCTTTTATTTCACAGCAACAGTAAAATAATCTTACATTATCTGTACAATCCCTTTAACTCTTATCTACAGACTCATAGGATAGCATAACCAAAATGTTATTTTCAGACTTGTATTTTTACTCCTTGGTAGCTTGGAACGCATAATAAAAAATATCCCCTTTTTTGTGTGAAAGACAACGTATTTTCCAGACACTTTCTCTGACCACATTGTCCTGGACAACTTCAAAATCTCTCATTCAAGATTCCATTCAATCTATTTTCTTTCCATAGACATTTAAAAAACCTTTATTTTCTTTTACATGTCACTTTTACAGTTGCAAAAGGATCATAATTCTTAGGGAAAATAATTTCTGTGCCTCTTCACATTCCATGTTTCTCTCTGCTTTAGAAGACTGTAGAACGCAATAGCATCAAATGGACTAAAAATGCAATATTAGAGAATGACAGTATTTCTATACCTCTTCAAGACTTCATAAAATTTAAAAAGGAAAATCTTCTCTTTAGAGCCCTAGATTAGGTAGAAGTGACTTCTCCTCTTCATATATCTCTATAATTTTCTTATAAATGGTTTGGGTCACAAGCAATCCTGTTCACATCCCACATTTTGCATTGTAATAACGTTGATTTTCCCAGTGTAAGTTAGCTTCTTCTAGGGAGCTATTATGTTATAAACACACTTCCCATATGTTAATTCCTATGTTGAAACTTTACCCTTTTGCATAATTTTATCTTTTCCTTTTTTTTTTTTTTTGTTTCTTTTCCCTATGTTTAATAGTTATTCTGTTCTTGTAAGATTTTTCATTATTCTTCATAGCGGAAATTTACTCCACTAGATAACTACTTATACTGATTACTTATAGCACCTTAGGTGTTTAAGTATCTTTATATTTTTATTGTTCTATAGCATCAAAAACTTATGAGAAAGACAATACATTATTTTTAATATTTTACAATAACTCACTTCTTCAGTACTTTATTTCTTTAGGAGGGAATGACTGGGGATAGAAAATACCAGCAGTTCCAGCTTGGACCATAGCCTATTCTTTCAGGATTTGTAGGTGTTGATTTGCCCCCGGCAAAGACAGGCAGAGGCTCTGTATCAGTGCCATAATCATTCATGAATTAATCAAAACATGAGTACCTAGCCTAGTAATTCCTTATTTTCCTTCAACAGACTAATTTAAAAGTACACACAATTAGATGTAGTGAAGGTATAGGAAAGCAGGGACTCTGCTACTGAGGCCAATATTGCAGCATAAGGCCCAGCAGTTGTAGAAGCAGGATTTGACAAAGTGATGCTGCATTTAGGTTCTTTCAAAGTTAGGCTACCTCAGAATGACAGTTTTCTACATGCTAGTTTTGAGCTTGTGTTACACAATTTAGATTAAGATGACATTCTGATTTAAAAATCTAGAAAATTTTTGCCCCAAGTCAGTCCCCTGAAAACAGTCTTAACATCTTCCAGATCATAAGCAAAACTCAGGTAAAGATATTTAATCTCTGAATGCTTTTACCAACATCTTTAACTTCTTCCTAGCATTCATGAAGGTACACAAAGCTTCTCAAGACACACTATGCCAAGACATTAAATATTAAAATTTCCACAGCCTCACACAGATCATTCCATACCTGTTGCTTAGTCTTCTTTCTTATTGCTATGTAACCATGACAATACTTGACCACCTTTCAGAAGCCTTCAGCTTGGTATTTAATTCTCCATTGTGGTGAACTTCTATATATGCTTTGTGAGGATGTAGGAGCTCTGTCAATAGCTGTGTGCAGCAGCAGAACTCATACAGATAACATTGCAAAGGGAACATGAACCAGAAGGAAAAGAGACAAACCAAAGAGGAAAATGGGACAGTGTAATGATTAGAGATAAAAAAATGTCAACGGTTTACGGGCATTCGGCCCGGTTCAGTGATGAAGGGGGTGGGGGATCCACAGGCCCACGCCCCAGAAAAAGGGAAAAGGGGAAAAGGGTAAGGAGATGGCCCTGAGAGCAAAGAACAGTGGCAACAATCTGAGGAGAAACAAACTAATTTACTAAATAAGATATCGGAATGCAAAACAACACACCATAATACAATATAATTACAATTTAAGCTGATAAATCCAATACAGAGAGAGAGAATGTCCCAAAATCAAAGTAGGCCTTACTCTACTACCGACGATAAGAAGGCTGGAAGAGCGAGGTGCTGCCAAGACGAGAGACGGCAGAAAAAAGGGCATGAGGTCTTGTGATCTGCAAGTTTTTATACTGCGAGCTTTCATCTTTTCCCTGCAGCTGGAAAATGGTAACAGAGGAGCAAAGTACCGTGGGGACTGTAGTAGTCCTTCTCTTCTGAGAACCAGGTACATTCACTACATGATGTTATGATGTGGAGTACCAATAACCGAAAATCATAAAACCATGACATTCCACCCCTTATTCCATATCATTACATCATGTCAATATACATTTGCAAACAAACAATAATTAACATGCATTACACACACAGAAATGTATACCTATATATACATAGACTTACTGACTGCACTCCCCCAGCATCAAATTCCCTTGTGGTACACGCTGAACATCCCCATTCTTCTGCATCACCCACCAAGTGGACCCAGGTCCCTAGGCAAAAACAGTGCCATGGAGAGGTTTGCCCTTTCCAGAAGCTGGAAAGACCCAAACCGCTTTTCCCAGCATGCTCTTTACATGTACTACAGGGACCTTATCTCCCTCTACATTATGTAGAGAGCTGGATTGAGCTGGACCATCACGATTGATTGATCCTCTAGTGTTGTCCAACCAGGTGGCTTCGGCCAAATGCTTCTCCCAGTGCTTAAATGTTCCGCCACCCATTGCTTTCAACATAGTTTTTAACAATCCATTGTATCGTTCAATTTTACCAGAAGCTGGTGCATGATAGGGGATATGATAAATCCACTCAATGCCATGATCTTTGGCCCAAGTAGTTACAAGAGAATTTTTGAAATGAGTGCCATTATCTGACTCAATTCTTTCTGGAGTGCCATGTCGCCACAGAACTTGTTTCTCGAGGCCTAATATGGTGTTTCGGGCAGTAGCATGGAGTACTGCATATGTTTCAAGCCACCCAGTGGTTGCCTCCACCATAGTAAGCACATAACGCTTACCATAGCGGCTTCGTGGCAAGGTGATATAATCAACCTGCCACGCCTCCCCATATTTATACTTTTGCCATCGCCCTTCCTCCCAAAGAGGTTTCATCCTCTTGGCCTGTTTAACTGTGGCGCAAGTTTCACAGTCATGAATAACCTGTGCAATAGTGTCCATAGTTAAGTCCACCCCTCGGTCTCTAGCCCACTTGTATGTTGCATCTCTTCCTTGATGGCCCGAGGTCTCATGGGCCCAGCGAGCTAGAAATAACTCACTTTTGTGTTGCTAGTCCAAGTCCATTTGAGCCACCTTAATTTTGGAGGCTCGATCTGCCTGTTGGTTATTTTGTTGTTCTTCAGTGGCCAGACTCTTGAGCACATGAGCATCTACATGACACACCTTTACAACCATATTCTTAATTCGGGCAGCAATGTCTTTCCACAGTTCAGCAGCCCAAATAGGTTTACCCCTTCTTTGCCAGTTATTTTGTTCCCACTGCTGTAACCACCCCCATAAGGCATTTGCCACCATCCATGAGTCAGTATAGAGATAAAGCACTGGCCACCTTTCCCGTTCAGCAACATCTAAGGCCAGCTGGACAGCCTTTACCTCTGCAAATTGGCTTGATTCTCCTTTTCCTTCCATGGCCTCTGCAACCTGTTGTGTAGGGCTCCACACAGCAGATTTCCATCTGCGATGCTTCCCTACAATATGACATGATCCATCTGTGAACAGGGCATGTTTCTTTTCATTTTCTGGTAATTCATTGTATAGTGGGCTTTTGGAGAATGCATGTTCCAAACTATAGACTCATTGTGAGCCCCCTTTATCAGGTGACGCGGAAGAAGAATCACTTTACGTGGGGTCCTGAGCAGCAGCAGGCTTTTGAGCAGATTAAACGGGAGATAGCCCGTGCCGTGGCCCTGGGGCCAGTACGGATGGGACAGGATGTAAAGAACATCCTCTACACTGCTGCTGGAGAGAAAGGTCCCACTTGGAGTTTGTGGCAAAGAGCCTCAGGAGAGACCCGAGAGATAAAAAACTAACCATTTTGACTGAGCATTTTTTCATAAAACCATTGACCCACACAGCCAGCTAAGGTGATGAGATAGTACTCAAAATTGTCAAAAAGCCTGGAAAGAGAGCTGGAAGGAGCAACACGTCCCAACTTGGAAAGTGGTTTGACTAGCTATTTTAGCACTGAAGAAATTCTGCTTGTGGATTGATGTAATTGTGAGGGAAATACTCTCATACTTACCTTAAATCTACCTTTGAATTTCAGTGTGTGTATCTGTTGCATTTGCTACTCAGTAAAAGATAATTTATTCACAAGGCTGTACAATCTATCTGAAAAGTTGACTTGCAAAATCCATCCTGGAAATCCACATGATAATTTAATTCTGTAAAGATGCGATGAGAATGCAAAAAAAAATCTAAGCTGAAAGACATACTATTCAGCTTGCAGCTTGTTAGAAAGAACTTAGTAAGAAAACAGTGTACAGATCCCAAAACCAAAGCAGATGCTAATGACAGTGCAGGCAACTAAGACTCAGCCCAGACATTCCAGAAGCAGCAGCCTAGAAGTCTATTATAGGCCACACAATCAAGGGAAGCATGTTGACAAGTCCTTCTTGGTTTAGCTACAAGAAGCATTGCACTCACAGTCTCTCATCATGATGGGGAATTTCAATCACCCAGATATCTGCTGAGAGTACACTGAGGACTAATTCCTCATCCAGGTATTAGACAAACCAACCAGAAATGAAACATTACTGGGCCAGGTGCTCACCAGTGCAGAGGAGTTCATTAAAATGTTAAGATTACTGGCAGTCTGGGGTGTAGCAATCATGCCCTGGATCTTGAGGAATAGAATCACAGAATCATTGAATCACGAAGGTTGGAAAAGACCTACAAGATCATCCACTCAGAGCCTTCTCTTCTCCAGGCTGAAGAGCTCCAGCTCTTTCTGCCTATCCCCATAGGGGAAGTACTCCAGCCCTCTGACCATCTTCGTGGCCCTCCTCTGGACCCGCTCCAACAGCTTGATGCCTTTCTTTTTTTGGGGACTCCAGAACTGGACACAGTACTCCAGGTGGGGTCTCACGAGAGCAGAGTAGAGGGGTAGAATCACTTCCCTTGACCTGCTGGTTACGTTTCTCTTGATGCAACCCAGGATACGGTTGGCCTTCTGGGCTGCAAGTGCACATTCCTGGCTCATGTTGAATCTTTCATAAATGGACACCCCCAAATCCTTCTCGTCAGGGCTGCTCTCAAGCCAATCTCCCCCCCAGTCTGTATTTGTGCTTGTGATTGCCCTGAGCCAGATGCAGAACCTTGCACTTGGCCTTGTTGAACTTCATGAGGTTGGCATGGGCCCACCTCTGAAACCTGTCCCTCTGGATGGCGTTCCTTCTCTCCAGCATGTCAACTGCACCACTCAGCTTGGTGTCATATATTATATTTCTCTGCTGGAATCACCTGTGGTTTTTTTTGTTTGTTTGTTTTTGTTTTTTTTTGAGCGTTTGGATTTCCCTCAGAACACAGATCTTCAGTTTGTTCCAGCTCATTTATGTACTTTAGTTTTTTTTTTTTTTTTGTAATGAGTATGAATCAATTTCAACAAAGAGATAAAAAGCTAAGAAAAATCAAGGGAAATCTTACCACCTACATCTCTCTGGAGATGGATAGAAAGTTGACAGGAAATATGACATAAGAAACTAAACTGATCATTATGAATACAACAGAGATAACAGACAATACTGGAGAGTAGTGTATTTTTTAAATAAATGACATTGCATAGGGCATGAAGATGTAGTCTCATGAGGATGTCAAACATACAGAGAAGCTGACAGAATGACAGCAAAGGATTCAATATGTTTTAATGCAAATTTCTCTTCTCTTTTTGCAAATGTCTCCTGTACTGCATGCAGCAAATAGCCATCAAACATGTAGCTGTCTCCTCTGAATAGAAGAGATCATGAAAAAAAATTGCCAGGATGCTTTTAATTTATTTGAAATGAAATGAATTTGAAATATTTTGAAAGTGAATGGTAGGTTTACTTGTGCCATTTTCAGGACTCTGGTTAGTAGGTAAGGAGATTGCCTTGCTTGTCTTTATTCTCTGCTTCACCAGAACAAGCCAGTACATACACACCTGAAATTAGGAGTTTTATGCTTTGATTCTGTAGACTTATTACTATTTAGAAAGGAAAAATAACTGAAAACAGAAGGGGCAGGAATTTTGCAGTACATATTATTTCATTACAAAAACATGTTTTCAAAGGTATAGTTACTTTTAGATAGATCAGTCACGTCTGTTTTCAGAGAACAGTAACAAGACGCAGACAGTTTTCACCTACTCTTATTTCAAATGCCACTGATTAGTAATGCCACTGTCTCACAAGCTACTTAAAAATGCTTTCCAGCCTATATAGCCAAAAACTGAATAGTTACAAAAACCTCAAGGGAAGCAGCTGAAACTCAAGTCTTCCTGTCTGCAGCTTGTATGCCACAGCCTTTTTTCCAGTCAGGTGACTTCTTGGGTGCTAGCTCATACTAGGCACCTCTGGAGGCCCTTTGCGTTGGGTGGAATAGCTTCAAATGACAGATTGAAGGACCACCACTGAGACAGTCCATGGCTTTCTGGATGGTAGAAGGTATAGGTTTGACTCCTGAGGCTCAAAGTGTATAACTGCCTGCTTCCAGAGCTGCTAGCATAATCATGAGGGATCCGAGAAATGGACCCTCAACCCATCCTGCATTTTAGGAGAAAATGAGAGCTGCTGTTTTATAATTTTGTTGCTATAGTTTTCTATGTTATTTTTTGTTTGTTTGCTTTCTGGCAAGCATGAAGTAGGCTTAACCCTGAAAGTAAGTCTTGAAACTTCAGATCTAAGTGTAAAATAAAGATGACACTATTGCTTTCTCATATCCTTGGTCCTCTGTACAGTTTGATCTGCACACTAGCATAGGGCTGGGGAATCAGACGCAGCAGTGCTGATGACAGCTGCTATTGTTGGTATGGTAATACCACTTCTTCTGCATGCCATTGTAAAAATATTACATAAAGTCTATTTATCATTTTGTTATCTGTACACCTCAGACTGTTTTACACAAGGAAGTATTATGATCTCCATTTCACAGATGAGGAAACCAACAGTCAGAAAACACGTAGTTCATGGGGTTTGTATGCTAGATCACATCAAACAAAATGACCTGTAAAAAAATATGGTAATTTTGTCTGTTTCTACCTTCTGGAGTGCAAGAAAATCAGTTGAACAGAAAATCTAGAAATGCTTCTATTGATATGATTACACGGTATGTATTAAAGGTAACGTTTTTGAGAGATGTGATACTTGTGATGTGCTAATTATATTTAAAACAATTTAACATTTTATTATATGGATTGTTTTGGGAGCAAAACTTACTAAAGTATTTTAATTATTTTATTTCTCAAGGAGAACACATTAATTAAGCAATGAGTTGTAAATTATCAAGGTGTTTCTTTTTTCTTCTTCTTTATCAGTGACTATGTGGTGTGAAATACTGTGAAATACTGAATGATGGTAGTATTTCTAGGACAAGGGAGAGCAGAGATTTAGGAATTGGATATCTTGCAGAGTCGAATTGACTTTGCCAGCATGAGTCTAACAGCCACACCAGCCAAACCAAGGAAAATCAAACCATTATCATTGAGGGAGACCTTGGATCAAACAGTAAAATAGCACCACATTCATTCCACCTCTCAAAAGATTATCACAGCAGTTGCGCTAGCTGCAGTGTGGTTTTGTGGTTACAGTTGCGCTGCTCTTTGGTGGACTATGGAGGGGAGGGATCAGTTTGAACAAGTTCTGGCCACTTCAACATTATGTAACTTCCTCTCTGACACCTGGACAATGTTACACTGAGTTTAATAAAGGAGCCCTTATGAATAAATGTTCACTGTCATAACAGGCAACAGCTATGCAAATGAATGAGAAAATGTGTGAATGTACAGGGTGTTCTGGTTCATTGATCTCTTTCCAAAAATTTTTGGTCTCAGCAACCACCAGACATTTTTGAATACAAGCTGTAATTTTCCGTGTCCAGCTTTCTCAGTGATCACACAGTGTCCAAAATTTTATCCAGCTATTAGTAAAAACAAAACAACAGCAACAACAACAACAATAAAAACAACCACAATGTGCAGCTTATCTCCCTGAAATCTGTTCTGTAATTTTACTTACAGTAACAGTGATGCCAGTGTTGCAGGAACCATCTGAGATGGCCTATTCACAGTATGTTTGCACTCATTATAAATCTGCTTGGCCGAGATTTTCTTTCAAAAGCATTAAATGTCTTCTTGTGCAGGCTTAGGGTAGTTGTACCCATTTTAAACATCCAGTGTAAACACTCTGTTTGAGATCTGTTGGAACGGGGAAATATGTAACTACATGTAGCACTTAGCAAATTCCAGCTTGAATGTCCAGCTCCCGCTTGTTGAAAATCTGATATAGGTGCAAATATCCTCTGTGAGCATACACATGATGTTACATTAAAAGTAAATGGATGTAGATGGAAAGTCATTCATAAACCGTAAGCATCAGGAACATTTTGTATATTTTTGCTAGCGTGCACCTATAGAAGAGAGCGTCTTATCAGTGAAAATGAGTTATCTCATTGAAATAGTACTTCACAAATGTCCCTTGTAAGCACTCAATGAGCATTTATATGGGAACAGGGGCTAGAGGAGCATGTGGAAAAAATAAGGAACCAAATCCACAGAGGAATACTCAGCTTGTTGTAGCTCCCCAGTGTTACTGGTCAGGATGTCCACAAGGATCAGTGTCTGTGAAGAAAATCCAGTTTTCTCCATTCCATTGCATGCATTTAGTCAGCTTCAAGTTGTACAGTTGTCTTTGTTGTTTTTTTTTTTTTTTTTGAACAATATCTCCAAAGAGCAACATGCCCTGTGAAATGCTATTAGTGTGTAAATCTGAGATCTTGGGAAACTGAGAAGCCTAATTCTGTTGCCGTGAAATCAGTAGGCACATTGACAAGATCGAGCTTTTAGGTTTGTAATTTAGAGGTTAGGTAGAATCAAGAATTCTACTTCCATCTCATTTCAGCTAAGCTACAGTTTCTCATTAGTGTTTGCTTCTTTTGTCTCAGACAACCTAATTGTGCCATTCTTCTTATCACCGAAGTCTAGTAGAATAAATACTAGACTAGTAGTGCTAGTTCCTCTCCCAGGGGGGTGATCTTATTAAATGACAGATAAAGATCTTGCCACATATAAAGGTTCCCACATATACTAATATCAGAAATGTTTCTCCACACTTTGACTAATTTTACAAGTAGTTCCTTTGCCTTCCTAGCATGTTGTGCAGAATTCATTTACAGTGCAGATGCAACATTTTTAAGTGATTGAGAAACAAGTGTGAATGCTGAGAATACATTGTGATACTTCGACTTCATCCACAAGAAAGTGCAACTGCCACAGATGGTGTTGCAGCTTCAAACCCTACTGATGCTGAACAGCACTGTAATGTTAATTTAAAACAAGAATATGAAAGTAAAATAAGGACTTTGCTAAGCAGAATTGGAAAATCTTGAATATCCTGAATGAAAGAGCTTGACTAAATTGACATGCAAATCTTGGTTTTAGGGGCAAACTTTTTTATAAAAGAGTTGGTTGATTCCTTTTAATTAGGTTATTTTTCTCTTTTTTGAAATGTAATAGCTAGGGAAAAAAGAATTTAGGGCTGCATGTATCTAAACATATTTAAACAGGATTGCAAAAATAAATTCATATCTATTTATAAAGGAGTTATTTAGATATTGTAGACATTTCTGTAAAATGTCTGTATCTGTATACTTTTCTGTGTTCTTGTAAATTCTCTGTGTATGTTTCATCATTTTGACATACAAATAGCATTTGACATACAAATGACACCAACTAAAGCCTAAACTGGAACTACTTTTAAATCACTAAGGAGATACAAGGAATAAATTAGACTGTTTGTGTTTCCACATCAAACAATACGCTGCAGTGAAGCTTAAACTTACTTTAAAGAACAGACACTCACAATGTCTTTTTAAGTGTTTTAAAAACCTGTTGTAAAACACTGTTGTACCTCCACAGATGGTGTGAAATGATGCTTCATTATTAAGGAAAATAAGTTATTTTTCAAGCACCAGGTTGAATGATATTGTTTCTAGTTGTTGTTGTCTACTTTCAGGGACTTTGAACAACTGAAAGCATGTGGTTTTCCATGAGGGAAGAACACCAGCTTAGAAACACTGAACATCACCAGCTCACTCTGCTGCATGATAATATGCAGAACAATATACTGACCAACTCTTATATTCATCTCTTACCAAAATGTCCCCAACTTTGTGCTGAAATAGTTGTATCTCTTTACCTTGGTCTCTGAAAAACAACAGGTTGGGATTCAAGAGAATCAGGAAGAGCATTAACAGTGAGACAAGTCCCAGGGGTAATACTTAAGAGGCTGTGCCAGAGCTGTGTTATGAATTAAAAGGTTTCAGTCATATCTTCATCTTGAAGAAGGCACATTTACATTTATCTCAGGCTCACACATTCTCTGAATGTATCTTCTTCACCTGAAGTTTGATGATAAACCTTCATTTATTTGCTCCTAAGACCCCATTCAAACTCCACCACCTTATTTAGAGCCTCATCTGAGGAAATGGTTAGCCTCATACTTGTGATCAATATAATTTTCAGATAAAGTATATCATAGTTGATAGGAATGTGATGCAGAAAAGTCCATTTTTGCTACTTTGAACTGTTCTTAGCACAGAATTTTAATTTTGTCTCTCAGATGATAATACCCTATTAGCCGTATCCAAAGTAATAACTGCAAAATTACAACTTGAAAGTATATTTTTAATATTGAAAACAAATAGGTTTTATTACTATTATTTCTATGAAGAGCAGAAAGTAGCTGTGTTTACCATACACCAAGATTTTGTAAGTGTGGCTTCAACTATTCAATTTCCATTCATGTTGGATTACTAGATTTAGTCTAAATAATTGCAACTGTATTTTAAGTAAGTTATTGAGGAAATGAAAATCTGAAAATGAAGGGAAAATAAATTTAAAGTGTTTACAAAATATTACATCCTCATTCAGCTTTCTTGTTGAGTGTGTTTTGTATAGGAGGAAGAAAGGAAGTAGACGTGTGTGATTCTTATGATAATATTCTAAAACCAAAGAATGTATGTAAAATTGCACGTACTATAGAAGTCAGAGCAAGATATTAAAAATGTTCTTATGATTAGAAAAAAAGATATTATCCTAGGTGCTTCTCAGCATCTTTCTAGGCCTTGGTATTCTAAGTACTCTGCCTTAGAATACAGCAATATTATGTTTGGGTAAGAACATATGAGATAATGGACAAAAGTATCTTTTCAGGGTCAGGAAAAGAGAGCAGAGTCCTTTCATGCTTCAAAGCAGCAATGATGAAAATCTGGGCTGTGAGTTTAAGGTTGGGAGGGAGTGAGTGGATGTAGCAAGAGGGGATGGAAAGCTTAATACCTAGTTAGAGTATTGGCAGCTTTCCGATTTTTCACCACTACACAGATGTGCACAAAAGAAGTGTGTTACTGTGACCTTCTGACTCTATTTAAGCAGCAGGCAGTAGAATAAAAAGGAACCTTTACATTTTCTTTTTGTTAGACATGTCAAAAGTTTTAAAAGCTGTTATTTTAAGAGTCCTTTTTTTCCCACCCTCAAAAGATTCCAGTTGTGCGAGAAAAAATAAAAAAAGCATTTCTTACCATGAGAAACACTATACTTACTATTCCTCCTTATTAAATTTGAAAAATATTGCACATAAAAACTAAGCACCATTTTTTACTGTCTGTAGTGTAAGTGTGTAGCCAGCAGTGCTTCAGTTAGGTCACTTTTCAGTCATATGGACATCTCTCTAGAGATATCTGGGCAACAGAATTCAGTGTATTTGTATGTTTTCAGAAGAGTGCACATAACACTTTAGAGGCACCTGAGGAGCTGCTTCCATTTGACTTACAGCTTTTCCAAGAAAGAATATGATTGTGGTATAAGCCTATAAGGGAAAATATAATCAGTTGATCTGATGATATTTTTAACCTACACTGTAGTAAGAAGGTTTAGACAAGTAGGGCAATTTTTTTTTTTAACTTTAGTGTCTGAAAATACAGAGAATTTACTCTGTCTAGCACCCTGCAGTGCCCTGGCACTCATCTTCCAAAACCCTCATATGCATTGGTCCTTCTTTCACAGCAAAATTTTCCCTATAATGACTGTATTGCTACGTCCAGAGAGCAAACCCTTTGGAGATCAGGTTATCAGTACTTTTATACCCGTCAGTTACTATGCTTTAAGTTACTGATTAAAGGTACATTTTACTCTTCACCTGAATTTTCTGTAAGCCATCCATGAAGTTATTCCTGAGTGGAATATTTTTAAATGCATAAAATGTGTTATTGGTGCTATTGCACCAAGAGAGAAAAGAGGATCTCCTCAGATATAGAGGACACGGCAAGCAGCAAAACAGCAATAGAGAAATATGCAGACATAGAAGGGGGTATGTTTGTCAGATTCAAAGCTAATAAGCATTAAGACATGAAGTTGGAATAGAGAAGGGGTAGGTTAGAGCTTTTCATTTTATGTTATTCTCCTGATGCAGATCCATTCTATCCGTATTCAAGCCTGGACTCAGCAAAGTAGTCAGATCCAAGTTCAGCACTTGAACAGTCCTGCTGGTTTCTTTGGAAATACATTTTCACTTCTCTTCATATTGCTGAAAGAAAGTTTCAAAACTTTACGCCTTCCTTTCTCAGTTTGGCCCCAAAATATTTGGACATAGAGAAGTTTTATTCTGTGATTTGGGCCAGACTTCCTTCATGAAGCCAAGTGCTTCAGAGTGATTTGATAATATTTCCAGAGTATAAATACTTAACTATATATAAAGCAACTCATCCTGCTCTTTTAATCAATGCAGAGAACACCACAAAGAAACAGATTTGTGAACAGCTTGTGAGGCATATAATCAAAAATGTTGTAAACTTAAGTAATCAAAAATGGAAATGTTTTTTGTGTATCAGGTGGTGAAGGACCTTTGAATAAGGATGGGCTAAGAATGTCTATCCACATTTTGAAGAGACTGAGCATTATTTTGGCAGTAATTTGATGTTACTGATGAAGGCTTTGGAGCTGGAATAGCAAGAGGAAAAGGATTTTGCATATCTTTAAGTCTTTCCTATTGAGTCATTTATGCAAACAATCATTCAAAATGAAAACAGCTGATGGCTCCATCTTGTCATATAATCAGCATTAAAAAGAAAGAAAGATTTACCTGTAAAAAGCCTCCTACAATTTATTTCTGTTTTACTTAAGTAGCAAATTTCAAACTGATAGTGTAGAAAGCAACCTGTAAATTCATTACCTAAAAATAAAACAGGACATGTTTATCTACTGTGCAATGATACCAGCTTCAAAGTAAAAGGATTGAGTGTACATTTGGCAAAAAATACACCACATTTTTTTATGACATTTATCTTATTTCAGAGTCTTTGAGCTAGGTCTTATTTGCTGCTATGAACTTCAACAGCAAAATAGGGAAGGTAAATATGACGACAATTACTGCTAAATCAAAGTAGCCTATTCAGAAGTTCCAATAACCTGTTATGCTTGTGATTTTAATGACTAGGCCACATACTTATGAAAGTGTTGCAGGCTGTTCCTACTAACTTATCAGGAAAAATTTTGCACTTTAAATAGTATGGACCTGATTCCAAGATGTATGTAAAACTAGATCTTATCTATAGTAGTAAAGAGTTAAAATATTTTGGCAGCTTCTGAATCATTCTGAATAGAAGGACTGTTTCTGCAGTCTCAGGGGCACACTAGCGCTATATTCTCTGCTGACATTAACCAATGCAGTTGCATGGAAGCTAGTGAAATTCTCTCAATTTAGAGCAGTGAAAGATTTGGTCCGTTGCTTCAAAAATATGAAGGAACAAATTTATACTGTTATAAGATAGAGACTGCCTGTCTTTTTAACATCACTCTCTAAAGTATTGCTTTCTGCGTGAATCATAGAATCATAGAATGTTTTTATTCTTTTGGAAGGGACCTTTAAGATCATCTAGTTCCAACTCCCCTGCTATAGGCAGGGACACCTCCCACTAGACCAGGTTGCTCAAAGCCCCATCCTGCCTGGCCTTGAATGTCTCCAGGGATGGGCCTTCCACCACCTCTCTGGGTAACCTGTGCCAATGCTTTACCAACCTTATGTAAAAAAATTTTTCCTTATATTTTATCTAAATCTAATCTCTTTTATTTTGAAGCCATTTTCCCTTGTCCTATCGCAACAGTCCATGTAAAAGAGTCTGTCCTCTTCCTTCTTTTAGCTCCCCTTCAGATATTGGAAGATCTCTCTCAGGTCTCCCTGGAGCCTTTTCTTTTCCAGGATGAACAGCCCCAGTTCTCTCATTGAGTCCTCATAGGGGAGGTGTTCCATCCCTCGGATCATTTTTGAGGCCTTCCTCTGGGCAAGCTCTATCAGTTCAACATCTCTACTATACAGAGGACTCCACATCTGGAAGAATTACTCCAGGTGAGATCTCACCAGCACAGAGTAGAGGGGCAGGATCACCTCCCTTGACCTGCTGACCATACACACTTCTTTGGATACAGCCCAGGATATGGTTGGCTTTCTGGACTGTGAGGGCACATTGCTGGCTCATGTCCAGTTTGCCATCTACCAGTATCCCCAAATCCTTTTCAGCAGGGGTGTGCTCTATCCTTATAACCCCCAGTTTGTACTGATAGTGGGGGTTGCCATGACTCCGGTGCAAGACCTTGTATCTGGGTTTATTGAACCTCATGAGGTTCTCCTGGGCCCACTGCTCAAGTCTGTCTAGATCATATTTATTTCCTCACTCACCTGCTATTTGTTTCTTTGAGGATCTCTTTTGTGCATCCTTATTCTGTCATGCCCAAATGCTCATTTTTGATTCAGGGGGATGGAATTAGGTCATAATGGGCCAAGAGTTGCCTTCAAGTGTTGCTACAGTTTTCGGCTCATCACTTGCTTCACCACCTAGTTGGCAGAGGATATCTGGCTGTCAATGGTTTACGGGCGTTCGGCCCGGTTCCGTGACAAAGGGGATGGGGGACCCATGGGCCCACGCCCCAGAAAAAGGGAAAAGGGGAAAAGGGTAAGGAGATGGCCCTGAGAGCAAAGAACAGCAGCAATAATCTGAGGAGAAACAAACTAATTTACTAAATAAAATATTGGAATGCAAAACAACACACCATAATACAATATAATTACAATTTAAGCTGATAAATCCAATACAGAGAGAGAGAATGTCCCAAAATCAAAGTAGGCCTTACTCTACTACCGACGATAAGACGGCTGGAGAGCGAGGTGCTGCCAAGACGAGAGACGGTGGAAAAAGAGATGAGGTCTCGTGATCTGCAAGTTTTTATACTGCGAGCTTTCATCTTTTCCCTCCGGCTAGAAAATGGTAACAGAGGAGCAAAGTACCGTGGGGACTGTAGTAGTCCTTCTCTTCTGAGAACCAGGTACATTCACTACATGATGTTATGATGTGGAGTACCAATAACCGAAAATCATAAAACCATGACACTGGCTCAAAATTATGATGAAAAGTAAATGTGTGTTTCAGTGGGAATCTTCATGTATCTTAAAGTACAGGCTGACAGCTTTGGTGTATCCTGCGTTTTAAAAATTGTAGTTCAACCAAGGTTGTTTTATGTAGACATATACCCAAGTTTGGAGGTATTAACATTGATCTCTTTTAATTTTATTTGAATTCTTGATATCAAACAAAATTTTTTTTCTTTCCTATGAAAAAATCCTTGTATTTTCCTATATATTTCTCTGAAACATGAAACAAACTTGAGTTAAGTTTTGGGGAAAGTTTATCTTTTATTGAAAACAGTCCTTTTGTTAATAATTTTTATTTCAGAAAGCACGAGAAAAGATAGCACTTAACAGTAATACTTCCCAACCATATTCATCAAAGAGTCATGTGCCACGTAAGTTCCTTTACAACAAATACACTGAAAAGCAATTCAATCTCTTTTCCCTAAGGTCAAAGATTCAGGAGGGTTTTCAGTATATTTGGCTTCAAACCAATAGAATAATTACTTCACTGCAATTCAAACTCTTCTTACTTGTCTTCCCACTACCTAGCTATTATTTCCATTGCAATTCTGCACTCTAGATCTACCTGAAATCAGTGACTTTTTTCCTGGGCTTTAACAAATCTAGGATTTCTCACCACATGCAATGTGCTGCCTCTTATCTATTAAGCAATGAGAGAATATCATGTATAATATTCTCTAGCTATAATTCCCAAAAAACAATTGAATTTTAAAATGAAAGTTTTAGTTTTATATGTGACAAGCTGCTCAGATCCCAAGGAGATCAGCCAGTGTGTTTCACCTTGCAGTGAAATAAAGTTACATTGATTAAAGCTCTTGAAATTCAGCCCAGCCATTAAAGAGGCACTGAATCTTTTTAACATCCACTTCCTTAATACGGAAGGTAATACATCTTTAAATAATTTGTAAGTGTGTTATATTTGCCATCACAGTTATTGAGAGCTTTCCTTCAGCAAAATGCTGGCTGCAAGCTCCAGATTTCAGCCAGCTGTCACATATTAAATATTTTAATATTGAGGGAAATTAACTTTTAAATGAATAGCAAAGAAGGAAAAAAAAAAGATCCAGAGCAGGAGATGTCAGTGTATAATTTGTCATTTTCTTGTTCAACACTTTCCATTTGGTTTTGATTAGCACTAGACCTCGGAAACCAGAGACAGCGTCCTCACACAAAAGCTGTTTCAAATTATATGCAGCAAGTTTTTAAACACATTAGCAACAAGAACAAGCTGTCCTCATGCTAACTGGTCCTGCTTTGTTCTCGATTATGGAAAATCTCACTTTAACTGCCCTCTAATTTGTTGCAGATAGCTACTGCACCAGTCTTGGCATAGGATTAAACAGACATGAAAATGCTGTTTTCCACACAAATTATTAACCACGCCAAAAGTCACAAAATCACTTTTGGAAAATTTCTTTTTTTCCTCCTCTTTTCTTATTTACATAGGTTGCTCTGAAATAATGCCTCCTATTTATTTCCATGAAAACTACAACAGACACAAAGAACACAATAACATTATTTGATAGAGCAAATTCTCAGCTACAACGTACTATTTTCAACATAGTCACTACCAGTAGCTATACAATTTCACCAGCGATGAACAAGAGCCTACATGGTGTACCCATAAAAATCTGCACCACTGGAAGTAAACCATTGTTGCTGTCACCGCTGCTGAAACACAACACCCGCCACCTCACTTTAGACATATCAACTGTTTTGTCTCTGTAAATGCTCAGCAAGAGTCAATGAATACAGCGGGTGCCATTTTTCCTGCATGGAGGAATTTAGTTCCACACCTTTGCTTCATACACACTTCCATGTCAGATGCCATTGTGTCAGATTGCCCCTCTGCTGCCATCTGTCACATGGCAACAAAATGTAATAGAATATTTGTACGAAGGTTCAGCCTCCACTGCTGTACCACCAACTGCCTCTCACACTGTGGGACAATATAATAAAGTAGGAGGCATTATTTTTTGAAGCAGCCCTCATTTATTACTGCGTTTCTGCCATACATATTCTTCTCCAAAATATTTCTCCTATTCTTTAAAAAGTAGTTGCAAAATTATAAAATTATTTGTTCTTCTGAAGCAAGGATTCAGATTTAATTTTTTACTGTAGGCTGGTTGAAAATATTGTACATAATCTAACATGAGATGAACATCTGTCTATCACAGCATAAAATTATTGAAGCCTAAAGCAATTTCTCAGAAGATACAAGTTCCTAGGATAAAGATCAGACATTGACAGTCAAACCAAGTTCATATTCTCTTTTAGATATTTTAAATTACTTTAAACAAAAATATGCATGAATAATCCAGAAACCATTTTTAAAAAGGAAGGAAATAAATTCTTTCAACTACTGTCCTCTACCAATTAATGTTATATTTGTGACATCATTGACATCCGTCAGTATCACTGTCCGTGGAGTGTCGTTCTGGGTTTATATAAACATCTGGAATTTTTGTGAATGGGATCAGGAAGCACCTTGGATGCTGCTCTTTGTGGTGATTGAGAAGATCCTTCATGATCTGCTCAGAACATGAAGAAATATGAATTTACTCTTTATTACATCTTTGCAGAGTACCTTGGAGAGGATTTTGCTGTGCCACTGTCCCTTTATGTGTAAACTTTGCCTTTATTTCATTTCACTGAAGTCCAATATAGGCTTATGAAGCATGCTGCCATACCTTGCCCTTTAAAAACTGTCAAGTGTTTACAGGCAAGTTCAGCCTGGTTCTGTGACTAACGGGGTGGCAGAACCCATGGACACATGCCCCGGGAAAGGGAAAAGGGGAAAAAGGGTAGGGAGATGGGCCTAAAACAAAACAGCAGCAACGATCTGAGGAGAAACAAACTAATTTACTAAATAAGATATTGGAATGCAAAATAACACAATATAATATATAATTAAAATTGAAGCTAATAAATAAAATGAGAGAGAATATCTAAAAACCAAAAGGCCTTACTCTAATGCTGGCGGCAAGACGGCTAGGGAAATTGATGCTGCCGGGATGAGCAGGAGGGAAGAGAGCGAGCAAAAGGGAACATCTTGTGATAGGTGAACAGCTTTTATCTTTCCCTCTGAATGGAAAACAGTAACAGAACAGCAAGCAGTCCTCTGGGAGATGTAGTTCTTCTTCTCTTCTGAGAACCGGGTACCTGGAACTATTCACGATCCATGGAAATGGAGCATTAACTCTTTAACTCCCAGTGCACTACATGATGTTATGATGTGGAATACCGATAACCAAAAATCATAAAACCATGACAAAAATGAATATTTCTGACAACATGACTAAAAGACCAGTTGTTTAGCAAAGGTGAGAAATCAGTGACAAGACAGTTGATAGGGTTCATTGTTTCTTCCCTGAATCTTTTCAACAGTTTCTGTCCATTCCAGACAAAAAAAAAGTTGGTGTTGCATTGGCTTTTCCTTCCCTTATCTGGAGCTCCAGGAGTGCCTCTTGTGGCTTGCTGAAAATACATAAAAGATTAGTGGCCAAGTTTTTTCACTCTGATACAGAAATATGCATCCTTTCTATTTGAGGTTTAAAGTCAACATCTGTTGCATAGTATAAATATGAACTTGTTTTTCCCCTGCAATGTTTCATAGTCTCTGTGTATTAATTGTCTTAAAGATGGGCAAGGGCTCACAGAGATAATAGCAATCACTCTTGCTCCCATAAGGTGAAATTCCTCCAGTTCCTTCTACATTGTCTCTGCTGGGTTGTTGCTCCTTCATTTCTTGTGGCTTCCCCTTCTTTTTGAACGAAAGGTAATTAATCTTTGCACTAAGTACTACCTGTTAGGTTATGTTAGAATTCTAAGTGACTTATACTTCAACTAATTCTGATAAATTCCATTCTAATTCCCTTAAACTCTTAGTTCTTCGTTATTGACAGTGTTTACTACTCACTCTCAGACTGTTTCCATTAGCTCTCTTTCCATTAGTCTTCCACCTGTTTTTAAGTAGGATATATAAAGAAAGGTACTCCGGGCTAAACAAGATGCAGAAAATTTTTAGGGACTTAAACCAACAGCCATTTCACTAGGAAATGTCTTCTCTGGTTCAGTTAATGATTTGGCTGTCACTTAGCTGTGCTTGAATATAGCTGCCAGCAGATACTGATTATCACATACGTAAGTGGTGACTGTTACCTGCTGTTAGCAGCTTCAGGGAAGATGGGGGCAGTCAATCATTACGAATGAAAAAAAGCTCAGATTGTCTTTTGATTGGCCATGAGTAAGAAAGCCTGAGATGTCTGGCAGATCTGAATCTGTAAAATCTTCAAATTTTTGGAAATATACAAAAAAAAATGTGTTCTCATAGCTAGATTCTCCTTTATCAATGAATGCAAAAGATCTTGGGGTGTGCTTGAGAGCTAGATAATCAGATATAAAGTTCTGCAGTGACATCTAGTTACGTCAGTAAGAACAATACCTTTGGTTTTATTTCCGGTAATAGTTATAGACATGTTTGCCTTTCATTTCTGAATACCTACTTGTTAAGATTTGCAATTTATATGTTGGAGTTAATAAATGCTTTAATATTGTTATTGTTATTGTTGAGGTTATTGTTGTTATGTTTAATATTTTTATTGTTAATGCCGATGTTATTTTTATTATCATTGTTATTATTATATTTTAGTTTGACCTATATTAATGATAATTTCAGAATAAATAGAAAACCAGGAATCATCAGAGAGGTGACCCACTCTTTCACAGCTGCTATGATGACATAATTGCTAGGAAAATGTTGCCCACAATGCTTATCTTTCATCAGCCCAAACAGGTGGAAGTCAGAAGATGTCAAATTCAGATTATTTGATGGGCATGATAGGACAGTCCAACCAAGACTGACAATGTGCTCCACAGTCTTCAAACTGGTGTGAGGCCTGTCATTGTTACGTTGCAAGGGAAAGGTTTTTTTCCTTCTCTGGATTGACTCTGGAAGTTTGATTCCATTAAGGGCTGCATCTTGAACTTTGCCCTTTGTGGAAAATTCACGTTGTCACTCCATGGATTGCTGTTTTGACTCTGGCTCATGCGATTCAGGAAACTGTCACCTTCAGCTTCATATTGGTTCAATAATTCCTGACAGATTTGCATACAGTGTGCTTCCTTTTCCAATGTGAGCATTCATGGCGTCCATCCGGAACAAAATTTGTGATATTCCGGCTTGGTCAGCGTGATTTCCAATGCTCTGAAGCTGATATTCAGCACCAAATAGAGTTCCCTGGCCACAAACAAGTATTTGCACAGATAAACTGTTCGAGACACTCTTCTTTTTGTGGTGTGACGGCCATGCATGGCCATCAGGATCATGGCCTGTCTTTTACATTGCTGTCACCACTGCTGAAACATACCACCAACTGCCTCACTGTGCTCACATCATTGTGTGGTCTCTCAAAATGACCAGTAAGCATCAGTGAATGTCAGTGGGCAGCACTGTTTCTGTATGGAGGAGTTCAATTCCATCTCTTTGCTTTATACACACTTCCATATCAGATGCCATTCTGTCAGACAGCCACTCTGCTGCTACGTGTCACGCAGCAACAAAACAAAACAGAATATTGTCAGGATGGTTCAACTTCTATTGCCACACTATGTACCACCCATAGTGATGTCATGGGCCAACATTATAAAATAGGAAGCATTACTTACGGAACAGCTGTCAAATTTATGTAAAATCTGCAGCATTTATTACTACATCTTTATCTAGTCTTTAAGAGCAATGCATCATGATAAAATCTATTGTAGTTTCAAAATTTTTCTTTCAGATCCATTTGAGTAATTTCTCTCTTCATACTTTGTCTTAATCTTTGTTCTCTTCACTGTTGCAGGTCTTATAGAAAATGGAACTAAAAGATCAGTTGAGTTTAGGGCTTTATGAAGAGTAGGAGAAACCAAAGCAAAGAGATTTATTTCTGCATATCTAGTATAATGTACTTCTAAGAGTAATTCTGTTTGATCTTAACAAGCTTCTAATTTCATCTCTATGCACCTCATAGTATAAAAAGTATCTTTCTTGGTTAATTGGTTCCTTTTTGTGTTCCCAAAAAGATCTTTACTTATTTCTCATATTCCTCCTCACATCCTTCCCGGGGGAAATTTATCTGGAGCACTTTCTACAAATTTTTTACTTTCCTTCTTCAGCAATGTTAACTTAACCATATAGAGGTTCAACATTTTTCTTCTTAATGTTGAAAAAGTCACTATTTTCCCAGCTCTGTTACTTTCTGTCTGCCATTTCCAGGTCGGCTCCAGCCTGCAGTCCCACTTCCTGCTGTGAACCCTGGGCCACGCAGCAGTGGCTGGACTTCAGCAGTGTGGATCTGTTCAACTTTGTAAAACATTTTGCTCTGCAGGTTTTCATTCCAATGTTAAATACCTAGGCAAAGTCCTGAGACTGGCATTCAGAGAACAAGGAGCTTGGCTGCAGCTCTGTGGCCTGGACCAGACTCCTTGCCAGTTGAAATTTATTCATAACTCAAGAGTGGAGGTCCTCCTGGAAAGAAGCCAGAGATCTGTTCTTCCCTGAGGTGAGATAATGGTAAAATGGCAACTGTATCAGAATTAGCAGAGAGAATTTTATCACTCAGAGGTCTCCCTGGCTGCCTTCCACTTGAAAAAGCTGAGCTAGAAAGGAAAAAAAAAAAAACTGTCATTTTTCTCCTCATTTGGCATCAGAGTTGCTTAAGAACTTCAGAAAATGAGTTGTAAAGCAAGGATAAGGCTCTTTTCAACATTAAGATCTAATTTTTCATCTTTGCAGTTCCTTCTACTAGAGGACACTGTGTGAGCTATTCTGTTACTCTGTAGAGGTCACAAGCTTCTCTGGTGTCTGTGGGAAAAAGACAGTCAAATTAGAGAAGTTAGGACAGATCATATCTCCTAGGTCTTTCTATCTCGAGAACTACTAAAACTGATCCTTTCTGTAACAGAAAATGTGCAGCCCCACTCCCAAAACTGATTTCTAAAATAACACATTCTTATTCTCAGTTGGAAGAATAAAAACCATTGTTTTGATTTTTATTCATAATATATTTGAAGAACCACCAGGAAAGAGATGCAGAGCATCCTAGTAGAAGGAAGACTCTTCCTTTTCCAAGGAATGAAATGAAATATAGAAAAGATGCTCAGTCTAAAGATTGACATCTTAGTATGAATTATTCAGCCTTTTCGACTTGTATTTTCAGAAAAGGTGAGATTATGTCACTTAATTTAGCAATGGCCTACATCCCGAAACCTTTATTTGCATCACACATTTTTGATGAAAACCATACTCCAGGCTTCCATAACTTCCACTGCAGCTTTCTCTAGCTTTTCTCTACCTTTTTTTTTTCATTAAAATTTCAGTTTATTCTTGGAATAATTGCCTTGTGAAGATTTTGTATATGTCTATGTGTACACTTCTCCTTTTAAAATCTGAATCCTAAGTGAGCCTGATTTGACCTCTGATACTCTTAGTTTTGTGAACTACATAGCCTACAGTTGTACTGTAAAGGAGAAGTAATATTTTATGAAACCTAGGAAAGATCTCTTAGTCTAAGCCACATCCCCAGCTGTTTGTTCAGGTGGTTTGATACTAGGTGCTAAGTATTTTTTTGACAATGCTCAGAAAAGTTATTCTCACTAAATGAAAAAAGTGGTTTGATTCAATAATAAAAAAACATAAAGGATAAATTTCTGCTCTTAATTATATTATTAGAAATCCTGAATAAGTTTGCTGAAGCTACTTCAGTTCATTTTCTCCCAGATGTAGGAACCTACTCCTCACTGCATTCCTTAGAAATTCTCCTGCCTTGACAAGCACTCACCATGATTTAAAAAAAAAAAAAAAAAGTACTCGAACAAAAAAATTAAGTCTTTTTTGGTTTGTGAGTTTTGTGCATAAAACTGTTCCCACTCTATGTTTAAGGAATATTTTCCAACAGCAATTTAGCAAAAGAATTACTTCTGCCAAGAAGATGAAGTATATTTTCCTTCCTTTCATTCTGTTCCATCAGTTTCTGCTAACTCTTGAGATTAATCCAATACCTCCCACAGTGTTATTCGAGCAAATAATAATAAGAAAATAAAATACAGAATTGTTTTTCTTTTCTCAACTACTTTTGGTAGATGTCCATTTTATCTATCATTGGAAACATTCTGCTGCAAGACAAGAAGAAAACTGTATACTTGCTTTTAAGCATTCATATTTGAGCACACTGGCAGGGAATTTTTTTGTAGTTGTTTTTTGTTTGCTTGTTTGTTTTATGTAAAACCAAGCTTGCATAGCTCAAATGTATAACGTGGTACGTTATATATACAGCAAAAGCATTTTATAAATTTGAACTGGATGTTGAAAAGAATAGTGTCAGCATCACAGAATAAAGCTGAAAGGGTTTTCTAATAATCATCTTCTCCCATCAACTGCTAAAGCAGTTTTACCCCAAAGTTAGGTAAATTTACTTGGAACCTTGGCAGCCTGCCTCAGTGACTTACCACCCTCACTCTGAACATACTTCATGCTCAGCTGGAATTTCTCTTGTTGCAGGTTGTGACTGTTGTCTTTTTGCTGGGAACCTCTTAGAGAAATTTGACTCCATCTATAATCTTCTATTTTAGTTCATTACAACTACTAGTCCTCTATAGCTTTCTCTTCTTGGATCTATATATGCATAACTTCCTTAGCCTCTCTTTTTATGCCATGTACTTCAGCTTCCTAGCCATCTTGGTTGCACTTCAATTCTCCCCAGTTTTTCAGAATTTTGCATATGTTTAGATGCAATGCCCTTAATGTAGTCCAGCAAGTATGGAACAGAGGAAAATAAGCCCTCGTATTTGATATGCTTGGATGATTTTTTCACGTGTTGCTGCTGCCTTGCGGCATGCTGGTTTGTTGCTCTTAAGTTCAGGATAGATTTCTGGTCATTTTAAACTGTTGTTACTCTACTGATTTCAGTGATAATTTACTTGAGATGAAGAATTTCCTCCTTAAGTTATGAGCCCAAAATGTCAGTAGGTGCTGAGCTTTGACACCATGGTAAGTTCCACTGAAATCAGTCAGCCAGCTTGTGATGTTCTACCTGTGCTGAGTTTTTCAATGCAGTAACATACAGTTCAGCTTTATACTTTCCAAGTTTGAAGGAAACTTAGCTGTAGTTTAAAAGATTGTCCTGCAAGTATTGTGTACTGCCATAGACATAAACATTCTTATGTGTAGCAGCACAAATATAGTGAAGACTTCCTTAAAAGTCCTTCTTCTATGTAAGTGTATCTGTGACATAAGATCTGAAAAAAAAAAAATAATAATTTCTGTCTATTACTATTTTTCTCACAACTTTAAACAGAGTTTTTAACTTACTTTTACACTCTGAAGCAGCAGGAGTTGGGGACCAGAATCCTATTTACATTCAGAGATTAATCCTTTTCAATAAAGTACTCACAATGTTACATTATTAATATATATTTTTAACAGTTATATAGTCAGACATTCATATTTGCGATCATTGTTATACAACTAAAAGTAGAATTCTTATAATTTCAGTGCTTCATTCTTCATAACTTAGGCTCCTGGAGGATATGCTGTATATGCTCTCATCTTGAATCAGTGGGAGCCTAAGATTAAAGAGATCATCTGACTTACCATTTAATAAAATTATTTTTACTGTGTTAATGCAAGGAAATGGGAAGCTTTTCTGGAAGCTTTCCAATCTACAATAGCCTCACCTAGCTTTAATTCTGGTAAATATATTTTAATTTCAAACTGATTAAATTTTGAATCTAGAACGAACGTTTCAATCATGAAATAATTTGGAAGTGTTACTGAATATTGTGTCACTGGGGTATCCCTAATCCTTCAGAAACAAGGGCTTCTCTACTGTAACATACATGCACTTCCGTTCTGACTTTGAGGATTCTAGCATTTCTTATGGCACTGTTCCCATCTACTTTCTAAGACCCAAACTCAGATGAAGGTACGAATAGATATTTCAGATGAAAATGTCTTCCTTATTCACACTCCAAACAGGATTTTTTTACTCTGAATTTACTACTATGTTGTCCTAATTAAGCTAAGTAAGCAAATCTGATTTATTGGGAATTTCTAATTTATCTTCTAGGCTCCGCTAATGTAGTCCCTTACAGTTTTTCTCATTTACCTTTTTTTTTTTTTTTTAATTTGTTTGAAAATATTAAAATATTTGAAAGAAATACAAAAGTGATGAGATGGTGCTAATACTAAAACTTGAAAATATCCTCTCCATGAAGAAAAAGTTCAGACAAGAGAATGTCATTTCAATCTCTTCTGCTTTTATCTTCTATAATGCTTCATCAATTATTAATTTACATTTCTTCTCTATATTAGAAAGAGCCTAAAATATTTAAAATATTGGAGCATTATTAAAATAATTAGCAGGCAGCGTGGTGAATGAATTACTCATTAGAGCAGACAATGAAAAATTCTGTTTGTTCTTAGTCTGTAACTATCATACATAGTAGGTGGCTCTCAGAAGAGTTTGCAAAAGTCTAGGCAGCCACCACTTCCACTGTACATCACATTCCAAAAGTTCCACTTATGTTAGTTCAAAGGTGCAGGATTTCTGTTTGCTTCCACCTTTCTCTCTAAACTTTCTAAGGCAGCCAGTAAGTGAAAGGCCTAGTTTTATATTTATGTTTATGAAAGTCATATCTTTGTCTAGGAATTAAAGTAATTGTGGCCTTGTTCCAGGTAAGAACCCTTAATGGAGAACAGTGGTTCTGATAATCTGTACTAAACCAGATGGAGACAGAGACATCCAAGGAATAAATAAAGTAAGGCCTCTGCAAAACTTCAGAAGTAGTGAATTTGATTGACAGGGACTCCTGAGAATTAGACTTCACCAGATTTTCGTTATGTGGGGAGAAAATAGAAGAGATGTCAGGCAGAGCACTAAATAAATGCCTTTTTTTTCTTCTAACTCATTGGTTTACACTTAAACAGATTAAACTGTTCATATTTACTATTATTATTACTATTACTATGATTATTATTTGTTTGGAGTTTGTTTTCAAGTCCAAGTTCAATTTTATTTGAAATTTGATGTGTAGGGTGCAGAATTTTTGTTATTTGTTTTAAAAAGAAGTAGAATAGATTTCAGAGGCTGCTGTGTTCAGAGTAATTTTTCCATCAAGGCCGGGGAAAGTGGAAAAGTCATTCTCAAAGTTCCATTTCTATTCAATTTTGCAGCAACTAGAAAAATGTTCTTAGAACAATTCTTTCACCGGGTTTACCAGACTTTCACTTGAGAAATAAATGCTTGTTACAACACCACAGAGAAACACAGAGACAGGATTTATGACCATAAGCTGTAGCCTCAAGTAACTCATGC
Organism: Numida meleagris; assembly: GCF_002078875.1. Lineage (NCBI taxonomy): Eukaryota > Metazoa > Chordata > Aves > Galliformes > Numididae > Numida > Numida meleagris. Next base: position 39,871,974 of record NC_034438.1, on the reverse strand, counting down.
AAGTCTCAGAAGGACATGCTGAGAGAATCTTAACGTAGAATAAACTCAATCTTGAACATAAACTTAAAACTCAAAAGTTACAACACCAAGCTGGAAGCTTGAGTTCTGGGCCCTAAGCTTGTTAGCCTTAACTGTCTTCCTTCCTGCCACACTCCTCCAAATTGGAACATCTTCACTGAAAACTTTATGGAAACCTGTGACAATTACTTAGCTAAGTAATATTCTCCTGAAATGTGAAAAACATGTTCAGATTCATGATGTATGCTGATGATTGGTATTGAATCTTCCTTCAATTTCAGAAAACTGTCCTAGCCTCTCACTTGATAAGCCATCACAGATCATCACCCAATGACCAAATTTGAACTGGTGCCTAACCTTCCAAGCCGAAAATTTATGCTTCAAGAGAGAAAATTCTTATTGTCTGGAGATGCAGACATAACCATTTTGATATTTTCAGTCAGAATTATTCACCAGATTTCTAAATAATTCAGAGCCAGTCCACTTTTTGGTGAATAAATCATTTAACAACTAGAATTCACCCAGCTATATTAAAAAACATAGTTCAGAATGAATGTAATTCAGAGCTGTTACACAGGCATCAGCAGAATTATATACGTTTTCTCTAATGTAAATTTGATGATGTAGCCTTATATTATCCCATTATCCTAAGGCCTCGCAAGAAGTAAATCTATATTTTTCATGGATTCAAATCAGTATATTATTTTAATAAAATAATTATTTTTCATAAATCATAAAAATAAGTTAGACGTTCATTATCACAGTGAGTGTACTATGCAACATATGGAGTTATTCCAGATATAACGAACCTTATAAGAAAGCTACATTACAAAGCAATGCTGATTCCCCACCGGAAAAAAAACAAAAAACAAAAACCAAAAAAACAAAGACAAAAACAAACCATCAACATTGCTTTCAATGAAAGGTAAAGAGAATACACAGTCGAATATCTTCAATACAGAGTTTTATGAAATACTAAATTCTACTGGCTTCCAGTTTGTACACAGAAAATGACATGCATAGTCAGGTCAGTACACCTACAACTTTCAAAAGTTTTTTTTTAAATGCTAAAATTTGCAGCAAAGGAAATACTTTACTGCAATTTTTGTCTTCTTGTCAAAGAGTTTATATTTGTCTGTAATCTACTTAAACTAGGTAATGAAATACTTCATTGTTGAAAATGTGTAGAAAACTAGAAGATATCTTCTTATTATCTAGTGATAATAATATTTAAAATATTTCACTACCTACCTTATAGCTTATATTAAGATATACCAATATAAAATCTTTGCATAACCGTGAAAAGAGTCAATAGTACTATTCTTTATGGAAATATGCTATTCTTAACTCTGTTATTATTCTCAAAGAAAAATGTAA
>NC_034438.1:39548079-39565579 GCF_002078875.1 Numida meleagris | reverse complement strand
TTATTACTAGATTTGCAATTCAATTACTTGAAGAGCCTCAAGTACCATTGATTATTCATGGGATTCTTGGGCTGGGCTGGCTACAGAACTGCTCATTAATCTCTTGAGTGCCCCTGGGCATCCAGTATGCATTTAGCATAGCAACACTACTGCATCTGTGGAATGTAAGAGGCGATGGCTAGTAAAGTGGCTGTAGCAAGGGTAGGCCTACAGGCAAGTGACAGATGCCAGTAGCAAGTGCTTTCCAGCATAGCAGTGTCAGTCAAAACCAGGTAGCCATGGCTTTCTGCAAAATGCCCTATGGGTTAAGTTAGCCCAAGCCAGGGTAGCTTGTTATGCAATCACAAAAGTGCCTATGTCTTTTTAAGAAAAGGCAGGGAAATATTATATTTTTCCTCATCTCTCTCACAGCTTTCATCTACTGCACTCAAGTAAGTGTTTGTTTTACTAAATCTACTTGTGTAAAATTTTCTCGAGTATGACACAGAGACAGGGTTTGAGCTGCTTGGTGCTGCTCCTCATTCTGCCTTCCCAAAGATCAGTATGATGCATGTTCCTTTGCAGATGGTCCAAGAAATCCTAGTAAGTACCAAGAAGTGGCCTGGAGAGGAGGCCATACCATGCCTTGTTAGCAAGAAATTTTTGTTCAGTTATTGGAGTCACTGAGTAACAATGATGGTAAAAAAAAGGACTTGAGTTTATTGTGCCATCGAAGTAAAACATCCATCACTTTCATATTCATAGTCCACAGAAGTTACAAGGGTTGCTTAGAAAATAATTCCTCCAATTTTATTCTTTTGGACTACAACATCAGAGGTGGATCACGGAATCACAGAATCACAGAATGTCAGGGATTGGAAGGGACCTTGGAAGATCACCTAGTCCAATCCCCCTGCTGGAGCAGGAACACCTAGATTAGGTCACACAGGAACACATCCAGGCAGGTTTTGAATGTCTCCAGAGAAGGAGACCCTACAGCCTCTCTGGGCAGCCTATTCTAGTGTTCTGTTACCCTTATTGTGAAGAAGTTTTTTTCTCATATTAATGTGGAACCTCCTATGTTCCAGCTTGCACCAGTTGCCTCTTCTCCTATCATTGGATGTCACTGAGAAGAGCTTGGCTCCATCATTCTTCCCACCCAACTCTCCTGCCTGTCTATGTCTTTCTGGATGGCAGCACAGCCTTCTGGCGTGTCAGCTCTCCTCCCAGTTTCGTGGACGCTGGTGGTATGGCAGTAGAATTTGAACTTTCCCACAAATATTCTGTTGCATGTTGTTGCCATGTGACAGATGGCAGCAGAGGGGCAGTCTGACAAAATCGCATCTGACATGGAAGTGCATATGGAGCAAGGATGTGGAATTGAATTCCTCCATGTGGAAAAAATGGTATTCACTGATGTTCATCAATGCTTGCTGAACGTTTGTGGAGACCAAACAGTGGATGTGAGTGCGGTGAAGTGGTGGGTGGTGAATTTCAGCAGTGTCAACGGTGTGTCACCTTTATTGGTACAGGTGTTTACAAATGCAGCATGCAGGCTCTTTTCATTGCTGATGAACATACATGGCTACTGGTGCTGACTATGTTGAAAAACAGTGTTTTGTAGCTGAGAACTTCCTCTATCAAACAGTGTTATTGTTCTCTTTGTATCTGCTGAAATTTCCACAGGGATAAATGCATTTTAGTGAAACCTATGTACTTCCACACTTTTTATTGCCATGATTAACTTTATTTATTGCCATTTGTAATACTCCTATACTGTTGAAAAACTAGTACAAAGCTTATAACTACAGTGAATGAATATCCAAATAAACTAATTATAGCTAAAGAAAAAAATTGTGCTTGTTATCTGCCTCCAAATAAAATCCCACTGCAGTTGGCAGATAAGAAAAAAAAAAAGTCTATTCCTCTTTCACTTGCTCACTCTCTCCTGTTTCAGTCTCACCAATTTGCCTCAGACAACCATCTTATTACTTCTACAAGTTTTATGTGTTCTATTTTCTGTCACAAGAAATTTAGAGTTTGCCTTATTAGTCTTCATGATGTGAATGATAAAGTCCTTGCAGGCTTGAACAGTCCAGGTTCTGTAGCCCACACAGACTATTTTTTTACAGAACAGTGCCCAAGACATGCTCATTGGTCAGTAAGTCAGTGTTGAAGAACCTTGGCACAAATATCTGAAGAAGCTTGTGTGACTCTAACTTCACAATATCTGACTCAGGTTAATGTTGTCAGTACATAATTTTTGAGTGTTTGCATTTACTTGAATTTCTCTCCTGAGTAGGATGGTCAAAAATACAGGAACAAAAAATAAAAATATTGATGGACATAGGCTTTTTCACTGTCTCTTTTCCCAGTTTTTTTTTGTGTGTGTGTGTGTGTGTGTGTGCTTAAGTATGTTTCACACATTTTTCTTTACTACATATATATTTCAATATATAGTAGAGAGAGAGATAGAAGGATGAGGAAGGGGAAGAAGTAGAAATAAATATGATATAGGGGCAGTAAGCTCTGTGGTGTTCCTGAACTTTCTAATCAGTATTTTATTTTCATATTTCAACCCTTATATCTTTCTTTAGGTGGGATGAGCAGACTGGTAACTTAAATGTACTTAGTAGGTTGATCATATACTGTCCACACTGTGGATGGTTACAATGTGAAGCTGTTAGTGAAGTGTCTTTTAGATCTATAAGTAAGTACATCTTCACAGTAAATCAGTACAAAAACTCACAGAATAAGGTATTTTTTTAAAAATGATTTTGCATCCTAAATTAAATACTGTACATTTTCTTCATTCTTCATACAGTTCTTGATGTACGGGTCGCCAAAGTAGCTTGAAAACCTTTGTTGGTAATAGAAACCAGAATATAATCAGGTTGAATCTTGTGAGAAAGGTAACTTGACAAAACAAAGCCATTGCTTTCCTACTAGGTCTTTTTCTACACAAGATTCCCTGAGCCTGTGGGAAAAATAATTCCTGAACTAGGAGGTCTGTAACATCATCAGGGAAATGAAATTGTGTTTTAATATCTAGTCATATGGTGACTTCTTAGAAAAATGCAGGCTGAATAGCATATGGGGAGAAAAAACTTGTACATTTCAATGTAAAGGAAGGGAAAGGTAGGATTAGTGAAATAGGCTTTGTGTAGAAAATAATAAAGAGAGTATATTTCTAGTCAGACAGCTCAGCAGTTTTCTTCTAATGAGGTGGAGCTTGAGAAATGCCTCATGATCAACCCTGAAAATACTTAAGTGCTCTAATAAGATGTTACTACTGGAAAAAAAAGTAATAAAGGAAGCATAGCTACTTTGCCTAATTGAGATGGATATCTGTGTGCTAAGCATTCTCTTCTGATTTAGCCCATTGCTTACATACAATGGAAATAGTTAGGTGTTTAATGTTATGCTTGTGTTTAAGTGACATATTCAAGCAGAACCAAAATGTGGAGTACTTGGGAGAACTGAGCTGTAGGACAGCACTTTCTGCATACCTATGTCCTGGTTTCAGCTGGGACAGAGCTGACTTTTTCTTCACTTTTTCTGGTATGATGTACGTCAATGGTTTACTGGCATTTGGCCTGGTTCTGTGACGAATGGGGCGGGGGACCCACGGACCCACGTCCCAGGAAAGGGAAAAGGGAAAAAGGGTAGGGAGATGAGCCTAAAAACAAAACAGCAGCAACGATCTGAGGAGAAATAAACTGATTTACTAAATAAGATATTGGAATGCAAAATAACACAATATAATACGATATAATTACAGTTTAAGCTGATAAATCCAATACAATTAGAGAGAGAGTCCAAAATTAAAGTAGGCCTTACCTACAGTAAGACGGCTGGGGAGCGAGATGTTGCTGGGACGAGAGACGGGTGGAAAGAGCAAGGTCTTGTGATCTGCGAGGTTTTATCTTTCCCTCTGAGCAAAAAATGGTAACAGAGGAGCAAAGTCCCCTGGGGAATATAGTAGTCCTCTTCTGAGAACCAGGTACATACACTACATGATGTTATGATGTGGAATACCAATAACCAAAAATCATAAAACCATCACAGATGTAATATTTTGTTTGTAGAATAAGAACACTATTGATAATACACTGATGTTTTAGTTGTTGCTGGGAGAGTAAAAATCCAGGTATTAAAACCAAGAGAGTAGTGCAAATGCACACTGTTCCAAATGACTAGATATTCAGGAGGTTTTGATAAATATAGTTAGTATATTTCTAGTACTGTTTTTCAAAAGTCTAAGAATGCTCACATTAACTGATCACAATTATGTAAAAGCAATTGGAAGACCAGTTAGGGAGTCAAAAGCCAACACTGAAATTTCATACTGTTTTGCAAGTCTGTAAGTAGCTGTGGTAATGATACTAATTTCAGATTTAGAACTACTTGCTAACACTTAAGTCTTTGTAAGGAACTTAAGTAGGTGTTTGAAAGTTTTGAAATAGCAAGTGAGTGCTACTGAGACTAAAATTTAGTGTTATAAATGGTAGGACATTCCAAAATCCAAAGTACAAACAGCCCCTAACAGTCCAATAGTGAAAGAATTTCTAATAAATGTCCTAGTTTAGGGAAGGTGATGTTCATTTAGGACAAAACAGGATTTTCTTAGTCATGTTTACCTTAGAGGAACTCCTGGGTTTCAGGCTGCCTGGTACAGTTTTTAACTGTGTGAATCTAGGTAAAGTTCTGATATGAACCAAAATACAGTGTGTGTTTTAGAGATCTTTCAAACTTAAGTCAGGAATTGAAATAATTGAAAAAGAATGTTTTGGAGTGGTAAAATGGGCATTATCAGGATCACTGGGACTTGAATAATGTGGCAGGAGATCAATCATCCAAAATGACCGAATAAACAGTGTCTTCTGCTTCCTAAATTAAAGCAATGTTCCCCAATTCTGTTATCTCATGAGCACTATATTGCCACGTTTCTTGAGGTGGAGTAATTTGAAAAACTCCAAGCAGTGAGTTCACTGAGTATTTTAATTGTCTAACCTGATTTTCACCTGGCAATTGACAGTATGCAATGTGGCATTCTCATAGCTTTTAGAAATATTGCTAGAAATCGAGTTTTACACTCTCCTAGTGTCTTTTTTTTTTTTTTTTTTGAAAAAAAAATTCAAAATGTGAATGGAAAATTCATTAGTGACTGGAAAGTAATAGGAATGATTAGATAGCTAAATAGGCTTGGTTAATTTAGATGAACATAGACCATTTTACTATAAATGTCTCTTTTAAAAGGAGTTTGAAGATACAGAATGGTGGCTTTCGTAGTCAGTGTGATTAATGGGGAAGGTGCTGTACTGTTCTGTTGTACTTTGTTGCACTTTTCAGCTCTACTCTTCTGTCTCAATGTATTTTTCAACTCAAGGTGCATTCAAAATAATTTTAAGTAGTCTTACTGTCAAGTCACTCTCATAAGCTAGATTGGAAATATTTTTTTTTCATTCTTCTATTTTCTCCTCTTTCAAATACTTAGGAAGGCAGCTCTTGCTTCCTATTTCCACTCAGCTGGACTCATCAGAGTGGAGTACTGATAGACTGTGCTTATTAAATAATGTTTAGCAGAGCTATGAATTTGTAAGAGAGGATTTTGTACAATGCATATGGCGTAGAGTTATATTCTCCAGCCTCAAGCAGGATCCTATTTACTGTCTATTGGTGAAATGGCCTGCTGGGAAAGTTGTCTTTTTTGAGTTAAGTTGAAGAAGCATTCCACTTGTCTAATCTTGTGATTTGAATCAAGCTCTTGAAGGAGATAGAGCACTTACACCTGTTGTTTGGGAGAAAAAAAGTCTCTGTTTTGAGCAACCTCTCTCTAATTTCCCACTTGAAGCACACAGCTCACAAGGCAGAAAACTCCATGAACTGATCCAGTGTAATTGCACAGTTGTAGGAAAACAGATGTGAAAAGAACAGTCAAAATAATGAAATTTTGATATTTATTTTCCTGTGTGTTATAGCCTACCAAAATGTGTTTTGAGAGAAGTTTCCCTTCATTACTTTGAAAATAATAGAAAGTTTTGAAGTGTTCAAGGCTAATTTTTGAAACATCAGCAGTCTGATCAAGCTGTACTTGTTGCTGTTCATTGCAGGGGAGTTGAACTAGAGGAACTTTGGAGATCCCTTCCAACTCATATAGTCCTATGATTCTATTATTTTTAAAATTTAAACAGTAAATAATAAATTGCAGTCAATTCCATGGTGTCATGGTGTGTCATATTATGTAGTGTTATCTAGTATTTCCACTAAAACATGGACATTTCATCCTTTCTTTTTTTTTCTTTTTTTCTTTTTTTCTTTCTTTCTTTTCTTTTTTTAAAACAATCAAATGCCTATGGAAACAAATATACAGTTGCTGTCATAAACATGCAACAATCAAAAGAAGTTTCCTCACCCCTTCAGAAAGACAAGTAGGGTCAGAGATCATGAGTCTTCTAAGTTTGACCCAGGAGTGTGTTTCTCTAACTTGGGTTGGTTCCCAAGTCTGATTTTACATTACTGTACAGGGGACCATGAGAGAGGTGTAAGTCCAAAGATGCTTTATGGATACCTTTCTCTTTTTCACATAAAAAGTAGCTTATTACTACATCAGATTGAATACATCCTATTGTATGCAGGAGAAGATGGTGAATGAATAGTGACTTGAAATCTCCATAAAGCGCATTAGTTAGGCACTCAGGAATGTGAATTTAGAAATAGATATGGTAGTTTGGTGTTTTATTTCCATATAAATACTATAGGCAGCTTTTGTTATTGTACAGATTTGACTGGTGTGCTATGAAAGGTAAGAGTATCCCTGACAGCATGGAGATGGACATTCAAATAGTGGAGTGCTCAGGATTAAAGGTGTAACAAAATAGTGCTGTGATAATCCATGATGTTGTCATTACCTGAAATTGTTCTGGAATGTCCTGAAATTCAGTGCAGAGATTAGCTGGGAAAAATAGTTGTCACACATAGCATGGCACACGTGATAAATTATCTCTTTAAGAGGAAAACTGTTTTATGTTCTGTGCCTGATCTTGAACTTAAAGACCAAACAGGAATAAAACTGAGTTCAAAGGGATCTTTAACCTAAAAACTGAATATCCCCCCTACTCAAAAAAGGTGGAGAGATACAATGTATCTGTGCCACTTTCTGGCATAGTGGCAAAACCTGCCCATCCTCAGGGACTCAGTAGGCCTTCCTACTGTCCAATGGGGCCACCTGCTGCATTTCTGAACCAGACTGTTTCAACGCAGGACTCAATGGAGCAAAGAAGATTAACTTTCTGAAAATGAAAAGGACGGATAGAAGAAGAGGAACTGTTTATCAAATATGCACATTTCAGATGGAACTTCACACTCAGTAGAAAGATGTTAGATTGCTGTTAGCTCTCCGGAGCGCTCCTGACAATGTGTTATCAGGTCATGTTTGCATGACAGTAGCAGCCCATGCAGGAAACATTAAGTCATATGATTTCTAAGATGGAATCAATCAAGTGAACAGTACAGCTCCTGAAAACTAATTTCACCTTCATAAGATCTGGTTATCTGTGTGGCAGACATGAAGTTTGTCAGCCCCATTTCAGTCTGACCAGGCTCAGTGCTGCATCAAGAATTTTAATGAACTGATACTGTAATATGTATGAAAGATGACACTGAGATGAATTCATAAAAAGCCAAGTCTCCATGAAATATGAGCAATTATGGAAGGCTTCACCCCCCGTTTATCTCATATAAAATGCTCATTTAAAGGCCTTTGTCTTGTTAATCATTTACGAGTATGGCTTTTTATTATCCTTAAATGTTATTAGAACTGTGAATGAAGAGCTGGCACCAACAATTCAGAGCTTTTTCTAACACCAAGGTAACAAGACCTTGCTAAACGCAGAGCGTTAATTTTCTCAGGACTCTTCATAATGTCAAAAGTTGATTAGCTCACAGTAATTACTAAGTATTCAGAAAACATGAACAGACCTCAGAGAGAGTTGACTAACCCTGCTGTGAACTGTGAGATCCTTTTTGTTACTCTAGCAGTGCTCCTGGGTAAGGAATAACTAGAAACAGCTATTCTTTGGCTCCTGGTTTCAGTGAAAGTTTTATTGCTATTTTTGTTCTAAACAGAGAAGATACACTGAGACAAAAAGTTATCTCTAAGACAGAGATCAATTTATGTGTTTCTTCACTCTTCAGTGAGTTTTCATAGAACCATAAAATCAAAGAATAGCTGAGGTTGGAAAGGACCAAGAGAATCAAAAGATCATCAGGTCTAACCTTTTGTGAAAAATGCCTACATGACTTTAGAACCTTGTGATTCAGATTCCACCACATCTCTGGAAAGATTGTTGCAATGGATGATAGTTCTCACTGTGAAAAAGAGGCAGTCTTTTAACAGTAAAGGGAATCAGGTCTTTAGAAGCAAATATAATTAAAGAATTTCCCTTCTACCTATGTTTTCCAATAATTTAAACTAACAGAACAGTTTTAAAAATAAACTCTCCTCTCCCTCTCCTCTCCCTTTCCTCCTTTATTATTTCCCAGCAACTTTCCTTGCCTCTCGCCCTGTTTAAAACTAATATTAATAAATGTAATCTTATTTCTTCTTGAGTGAATGAAATGATTATTGTTTGTTGTTAAGAATTTTGAAGACTATACACTATATTAAACTCAGCAAGTCATTACTGATATAGCGGTATGTCATGGTTTTATGATTTTTGGTTATCGATATTCCACATCATAACATCATGCAGTGTACCAGGAGTTAAAGAGTTAATGCTCCACTTTCATGGATTGTGGATAGTTCCGGGTACCTGGTTCTCAGAAGAGAAGAACTACTACGTTTCCTAGGGGACTTTGCTCCTATGTTACCATTTCCGTTCAGAGGGAAAGATAAAACTGTTTGCAGATCATGAGACACTCACTTCTCTGCCCATCTCTCTCGTCCTGGCAGCATCTCACTCCCCAGCCGTCTCACTGTCAGTATTAGAGTAAGGCCTACCTTAATTTTGGACACTCTCTCTCATTTTATTGGATTTATTATCTTAAATTGTAATTATATTGTATTATAGTGTGTTATTTTGCATTCCAATATCTTATTTAGTAAATTAGCTTATTTCTCCTCAGGTCGTTGCCACTGTTTTGTTTTTAGGCCCATCTCCCTACCCTTTTTTCCCTTTCCTGGGGTGTGGGTCCGTTGGTCCCCCACCCCAACAGTCACGGAACTGGGCTGAACCTGCCCATAAGCCATTGACACGGTTTTTAGAATCATAGAATCATAGAATTAGCTAGGTTGGAAAAGACCTACAAGATCACCTAGTCCAACCATCCACCTACCACCAATAACCCCACTAGACCATGTCTCTCAATGCTATATCTAAACGTTTCTTGAACACTGCCAGGGACGGTGACTCCACCACCTCCCTGGGCAGCCCGTTCCAGTGCCTGACCGCTCTTTCAGAAAAGTAGTATTTCCTAATGTCCAGCCTAAATCTCCCCTGGCACAACTTGAGGCCATTCCCCCTCGTCCTGTCACCAGTTACAAGAGAGAAGAGGCTGACCCCCAGCTCACTACAATCTCCCTTCAGGTAGTTATAGAGAGCGATAAGGTCTCTAGACCCCTCACTGGCTGCATAGCCCTCCTCTGAACACGCTCCAGGGCCTCCATGTCTTTTTTGCAGTGAGGAGCCCAAAACTGGACACAGTACTCGAGGTGCGGCCTCACTAGGGCTGAGTACAGAGGGAGAATGACTTCCCTACTCCTACTGGCAACACTGTTTCTGATACAAGCCAGGATGCCACTGGCCTTCTTGGCCACCTGGGCACACTGCTGGCTCATGCTCAGCTGAGCATCGACTAATACCCCCAGGTCCGTTTCCTCCATACAACCTTCCAGCCACTCTGCCCCAAGCCTGTAGCATTGCCTGGGGTTGTTGCGGCCAAAGTGCAGGACCCAGCACTTGGTCTTGTTGAACCTCATCCCATTGACTTCAGCCCAGAGATCCAGCCTGTCCAGATCTCCCTGTAGGGCCTCTCTACCCCCAGCCAGATCGACACTTCCTGCCAGCTTGGTGTCGTCTGCAAACTTAATGAGGGTGCTCTTGATGCCCTCATCCAGGTCATCAATAAGGATATTGAAGAGGACAGGCCCCAGCACTGACCCCTGGGGAACACCACTTGTGACTGGTCACCGGCTGGATTTAACTCCATTCACCAACCATAGTTACATAAATTTGGGCCATGAGTAAATTGGATGCTGTATATTCTACTAAATCAAGGATACATTACAGTATGCCCATTACAAGCTTCTGGTCATCTGTTCTGCTTAATTAATTCTACAGTATGGAAAACCAGTCAGTTACAGTAACAACTCTATTATCCTTATCATAGATGGTTAACAGATAAAATCTATAGATAGTTATTTAACATGAAATTTGGTAAAGTGAATGAAGAGAAACTCCTCACCTCTTCCTTCCTTAGGCACAAACTTGCAATCTTATGTACGAACTTCATGAAAGATTATCTTCTCAAGTAATTACGTATTGTTGGAAAGTGTGATTGTGTTTATTTATTAGTCAAAGGAAATTCTTGCTTTCAAGGCTATAACCCCACTCAGAAAACCATCATATTAAATAAGCTGGCACCCTTTGTGTAAGTGAGGACTGTATTTCAGGCTTTGATTAATTTGTGTATTTGCTCATACATCAAAGGATCATAAAACTGACTAAGTAGGAAAGGACCTGAAAGATCATCATCATGTTCAGTCCTCGATGGGAAAAGAGAGCCAGGTGAGATAATCTAGAACCCAATCCAGTAATAGAATCATAGAACCATAGAATCTTTAGAGTTGGAAGGGACCTTTAAAGGTCATCTAGTCCAACTCCCCTGAAATGAACAGGAACATGCTCAGCTACATCAGGTTGTCCAGGGCTTATCCAGTCTTGCCTTGAAAGTCTCCAGGGATGGGGCATCAACCACGCAACTAGGCAACCTGTTCCAGTGCCTCACCACCCTCACTGTAAAAGATTTTTTCCTTATACCCAACTTAAATCTACCCTCTTTAAGCTTGAAACCATTTCCCTTATTCTATCACACAGACCTTGCTAAAGAGTCTGTTCCCTTCTTTCCTGAGCTCCCCTTTAGACACTGAAAGGCCTCTATCAGGTCACCTCACAGCCTTCTCTCAGCTTGTCCTCATAGGAGACATGTTCCCTTCCATGGATCATTTTTGTGGCTCTTCTCTGGATGCACTCCATCAGATCCATGTCTCTCCTGTACTGAGGACTCCATATCTGGATGCAGTACTCCAGGTGAGTCCTCACCAGCACAGAGTAGAGAGGCAGGATCACCTCCCTCAAGTTGCTGGCCACGCTTCTTTTGACGCAGCTCAGGTTATGGTTTGCTTTCTGGTCTGTGGCATGTTACTGGCTCATGTTCAGCTTATCAGCCACCAGCACCCCCAGGTCTTTTTCAGCAGGGCTGTGCTCAATCCTTCCATCCCAAAGCTTGTACTGGCAATAGGAGTTGCCTCGACCCAGGTGCAAGACCTTGCATTTGGATTTGTTGAACCTCATGAGATTCATCTAGGCCCACTGTTCAATCTTGTCTAAGTCCCTCTGGGTAACATCCCCTCCTACCCGACCAAATGTTTGAAGCTGTTGTGCTGAGCAGCTATCCCAGAAGACAGAGGCAAACAAAGTTGTTAAGTACCTCAGCCTTCTTCTTCTCTGTTGTAACCTGCCTACCTATGTCACTCACTAGGGGGTATGCCCACCTGGACTTTCCTTTTCTGGTTGAGGTACCTGTAAAAGCCTTTCTTGTTCTTCTTGGCATCCCTTGTCAAGTTTAGTTCAAGCTGGGCCTTGGCTTTCTTGATACCATCCCTACACAGCCTAGCAGCTTCCTTATGCTCTTCCCATGATACTTGTTCATGTTTTCACTGCCTGTGCATTTTCTTCTTGCTCTTCAGTTTGACCAGCACTTCCCAGTTCAGCCATGCCAGTCTCTTGCCCTCCTTTTCTGACTTAATACACCTGGGAATGGAGAGCTCTTGTGCCCTGAAGAAAGCCTCCTTAAAAATCTGCCAGCTCTGCCAATGAGGACAGTTTCCCAGGGTATTTTCTTGACTAACTCCCTGAAGAGCTGGAATTTAGCTTTCCTAAAATTTAGCTTCCTAATTTTATTTTTCACCTGTCTCATGCCCCTCTGGAGCATGAACTGAACCATAGCATGTTCACTTCAGCCCAAGCAGCCTCCGATCCTGATATCACCAATTAGTTCATTTACATTAGTGAACAGCAGGTCCAGTATTGCACCTCCTCTGTTGGGGCCATCTATTACTTGACTCAGGAAGTTATCCTCAGTGCATTCCAGGAGCCTCTTGGATTGCTTGCAGCTCACCGTGCTATTTTTCCAGCAGATGTCTGTATGGTTGAAGTCCCCCAGCAGGATGAGACAGACATGTCTTCAAAACCTTCAATAGCCTGAATTCCACTGCATCCTGGGAGTTTTTTCCAATGTTTGATTATTCTCACCGTAAAAATTGTCTTGGTGTAGCTTGTACCTGTTGCCCCTTGTATTCTCCATGCGGCTCCTTATGAGGAGGGAGCCTCTGTCCTCTCTGTAGCCACCCTCTCAGTACTGGAGTGCTGTGATAATGTCAAGATATGCTAGTGTCTACTTTTGCTGTTTAAAGCATTTGGTATTTGAGGATCTCAAGTGCTTTGAACCTACACACAGATTCTCACTTCACCACCTCAGTTTCCATTTTCACTGGCAGTCATTAGATGCATCCATCCCCTTACATTGTCCAGTTATTTAATAAAGAAGATGACTTTCTTAACGTTCATAGTATAGGGAACAAAAGTCTACTCATATTATACTTAGGTTGCATTTTTATTTCAAATACAATTTAATTTCTTTAATCTTTCTCTATTCCTAATAACAAATTTATTGAAGGAATAAATAATATGATTAATACTGTTCTGGTTTTGTCTGGGACAGAGTTAATTTTCTTCATAACTGCTGGTTACAGGCTGTTTTACACTAAGTCAAGCCCTTTTCAGTTTATTTCTTTTACTGTTTTGCCAGCAAGGAGACTGAGGGCGCACAAGAAGCTGGGAGAGGACTGGACCAGGGCAGCTGACCCAAATTGGACAAAGGGAGACTTTATACAATGTGAAACGATAAAACTTGGGGGAACTGGTCAGAGGAGGAAGACAATTCTTGAGAACTGGCTGTGCATCAGTCAGTGGGTGGTGAGCAGTTGCATTGTGCATCACCTGTTTAATAATTATATACCTATTACTACTATTTCTTTCCTTTCCTTTTCTGTCTTACTAAATCATCTTTATCTCAACGCATGAGTTTATCTTTTTTTCTGATTCCTTCCGCCATCCCACTGGGGAGTGGAGTGAGCAAATGAGTATTTAGTGCTGAGCTGTTTGCTTGTTTAAACCACAGCACACTCAGGAGAATACAAGCCAAACCATAAGATACTTTTCCAAAATAATTCATTGTCCCTTTTTTTCTCATTAGCTGCTCTTGTCTTTCATCATAAAACATTCTTGCTGATCTTACTGTCTGACAATCCTACTGTTTTGCTGATAGGGACAAATTCATCATTTAACTTCATCATCTTCAAAGTAATTCCAAAGCAAAATTTTGATAAAAAATATTTGTTTCCAAGGCACTGTGTTCATTTACTTAACAAGAAAAGTTATCATAGAGGAATAAAGAGGGTATTTCCTGTGTTAGTATCAATACATCATGTAACTTCCAAGAAAACAGAATACAATGATTTCCAAGTACATAATATGAGTACACTTTTTATTCTGCATTAGCATTCATACTTTTTTTAACATTAAGTCTAGTTAGGATGAAATAAGATGCATTATTCTGATATAAGGACACAATAACTGAAAAGTGATTTTACTGGGAAACAGCAGTTGTCAGACGGGATCTTATGCTAACTTCTATGCTTGATAGTGGTATAATCAAGCCTATACCTAGATTATAAAATTCAAATTCTTGTGAGATTGGTTAAATACATTAAAGTTACTTGAAATAAAATTACTTATAATTTTTTACAATATTTATGTTGTTTTTACATGTGAGGATTTGGATTCCCCATAAACGTCTAATGTATGCACAGAAGGTGGAAGGAGAGAGCAGTCAGTGGAAAAGTTTATGGAAAGGAAATACTTGCAGTTAGGAAATCCTGGAATCAACAGACTCTTGTGGGCTGATCTGGATGAATACATGAAAAAAGATGTCACCCCTGGAGGAAAAAAATATCTTAGTTTATTGAGCTGAGGTCCATTATTTTCTCTGCTAGAGAAAGAAAAATGTTAAAGGCAGTTAAGGATGAATGGGAGTTGTGTTAAGTTAGCCATAACTTAAATGAGTGATGGGAGGAAGAGTAAATACATTTTGAAAACCCAAAAGATTCTCCCCTCAAAACAGTCAGACATATCTCCCTCCATGATATGTTTTCTAATGCCACTGTAATTATAGGTAGAGTAATTATACATTTGTATTTCAGCTTTTGGATTGATCAGCAGAAAGAGTTATTCAGTCCTGAAAGAGAGCTGACACCTTTGTCTGTGTTCCAATGCAAATTCTGTGTCTAATAATAGTATTTCATGACTCTTTAACATTTGGCATATTTACGTCCTTAGAAAGAAAGCTAAGGGTTGTCAGACTGTTTCTAACATGAAACCTGCTTGTTGCTGTGGGGTGAAAGGAAGCAGAACAAAACAAAATTGCACTTTAAATGAGCTGAAATACTGTAACTGTGCTACTTTTAACAGCAGAAGGGAAACAGTTAAATAATCCCATTGATTCCTTTGTCTTCCTTTGCAGAATTTTTTCCACAAGAAGTTTGTTCTTGGAAAAAAGTTGCCAAGCCACTGGAACTAAGTGAGTGAGGAAGGTCTTGCACTAAAGATGTAGTCTTCAGTGCACTGCCTCAACCCAGAAAACACACAGAGAAGAAAGTGCAGCTCAAGGAACTGCCACTGCCTTCTCTCCTGCCACTGGTAACAGGCATGTGTAAAGATAAGCCAAGAAAGCAATATTTTGCATTCCACTGTTCTCTGTTTCTTCTGTCCTTCTTTTCCTAGGAAGAAGGAAACAGGTTTCTCCTCAGTGTAATCACAACTCATGAGTTTACAAAGAAGTACTTAAATTCCCTCTCACTATGTACAGCACACATCATATCCTCTGCTCTCAGTGCCAGAGGGAGGAGTTTTAATTTACAGTGGAGTACGAGAGATCAAATGCATTTCACAGTATATGCAGTCTTCTCTTCTGTTCAGGAGGGAGATCTGATCACACGCAGGACTAGTGTTAACTTCACACCCTGATTTCTTTACTGTAGGAAAATAAAATTTGTGGATGACCAGCTCCATATCTCTGTAGAGGACTTGAACTGTTATAATCAGAGCTATCATGGTTGTACAGCTCGCCTAATGAAGAAATATTTGGGATGAAAATCCTTCAGTGTAGTCCAGCCACAGAATCATTGCATTTACATGCACGTATGATATGTAACTATACTGCACCAGTACAGCATGATGTTTGGCACACTATAGGATATGGGATATTTAAAATATCAAATATTGTCTCATATATTTTTTTGCTAGCAAAATGTTAATGAACATAAGTTACTTACATATGATAAAAAAAGTTAAGCTTTGTTGTTATGAATTAGAAGATAATCCTAGAGAGTTTTTCTGCATGCATGTATTTTTTTTACATATGCATACTTTAATTATTGCCTTCTGTCCATCGTCAATCAACCATAGTTCTACAACTTTATAGAATTCACAGAGGCTTTGCTAACTATGACCATGCATTCCTTTGCACCTTCCAAAACTGTAAATGTAATCCAGTGTCAGGCTGTCAGAGCAAGCTGAGGATGTGGGATACTGCAAATCAGAGGTGTGGTAAGAGAGATGAGTGTGCAGCAGATAACTGTACTTGATTAGCTAGATTTAAATAGTGTTGGATGAATTTGCCAGGTGAAAATAAAAATTGTCAGTTCAGTTTAATTTCATGGTGAATCAAACAAGGAAATTAGATTCTGCTAGTCTGTTAGTTTGACATCTACAGCAAGGGACAATTAGAGATGATGAGAGAACTTATATTTATTCCAAAACTCTTGAATTCTTCTTCTTCTTTTTTTTTTTTTTTCTTGATGGACACATAAGATTTATTTGCTGTTGCTTTGCAGAAACATCTACTATATTATTATTTGATTGACAACTAGTGGATTTGAGGAACTCATCATTTTATTAACTTCTTTTTGATAGAGTAATACAGTAAGACTAAGAGGTAACATGGCAATTTCTGAAAGCTGGATTTCATTGAAATAACTTTTAGAGGTCAGGCATTTGAGCCACAGGTATTCTAAACAGAAGAAGGTTGTAGTGGAAGAAATACATAACTACTAGAAAAAAAGAAAGAATACAGTATAATAAAGTAAGGATGAAGGCAATGTGAAAGAATCTTCTTTCACTGTATGTGGATACTCAATTCAGTCCTGATGTTCTTCATTAACCTTGGAAGAAAGGATTAAATAACAAATCAAAACATAAACATGTTCTTTAAAAGGACTCCCAAAATCCAAATTTAAATTAAGTGAACTTCATACTTAAATTAGAGTTCAAACAGCATGTAAAATCAAGCAGAACTAGGGCGTGAAATGATTGTATATGAGGCCATATTTGCTTCCTAGTCTATGGAGTAGAGTTTGCATTTAGAGAGCCTTTACTTTACAAGCAGTGCTGAAATAGATTGAGGAAATTATCTCCCACCTTATTTTTCTTTTTCAGATTGAAATACATTATTGTCTGAATAACGTCAAACAGAGAAAAAGAAAAAAAGTCATTATGACACATTCTAAAGGAAAACCATTTCTCATATCCTTCAGTATCTTACCTTACATAGTAATATGCTTCAAAAGAACCTATGTATTCTTGCAACAGTTCCTCATCTAATATATAAAGAAAATATTATCTTCATTTCATCTTTTGCTTTGTCTATTTCTCCTTCAAGATTTTGAGGCAGCACCAATGTGTTTCTGCATAATACTTGGAAATCAAACAATATCACTCCAAGTAGTTGGGGAGATTTCCTTTGGCACCTGTTGTGCTCTGTTTTTCAGAAGTCATTCTCTGGCTGCCAATATTAATATGTAGTTTAAACTTGTTGTATATGGTTAGTCACATTCTCACATAGCCTCACTTTCATATCATTTGTTTCTGAAGAAAAGGGAGAAATGCACATGCTCTCTACCACATGAGCCATCTCCTACTGGTTTCAACTGCAAACTGTTTAAAATTAGGCCTCATGACATTTTCTAAAAAATGTCAGTACATGCCAAGTCCTGCACAGCTAATATCTGAGTGGGAATGGTCAAGAACAAGCATCCTAGATGAGGCATTCTTCCCTTCCCTTCCCTTCCCTTCCCTTCCCTTCCCTTCCCTTCCCTTCCCTTCCCTTCCCTTCCCTTCCCTTC
>NC_034438.1:39439859-39547964 GCF_002078875.1 Numida meleagris | reverse complement strand
CTTCCCTTCCCTTCCCTTCCCTTCCCTTCCCTTCCCTTCTCTTCTCTCTATAGATGGAGACATGGTAGAAAGCTCCTGAATATGGAGTAAAGGGATGGATAGCAAAGCAGATATTGTTGGGTAGTCTACTATTGGTAATGGCACAGGTGGGCTATTCCACAGGGTGAAATTTTTTGGCATACGTGCAAAAGGTCAGCTAGAGTAGGTCACGTCTTTCAGAAACCCTTGCTTTTCCATTCAAGCTGAAACCTAGAATAAATGCCTTAGGTATTTATAAAGGTCTTGAGCTTGTAAAACTAATTTAAATGAGTAGCAGAAGTACTACAAGGTATTTCTGATAATTTAATAACCTTCTTGCATCTTCACACACCGGTACTTCAGAATCCTGAAATCTAGCGCTACTTGAGAACAGATACTCTAAGGAACTTCTTATGTTCAAAATTAAATTGCTTCAATTAAAACAAAACAAAACAAAAATCAAGAAAACCATTAAAAAACCTTCTTTACCAC
This sequence comes from Numida meleagris, assembly GCF_002078875.1. Taxonomy (NCBI): domain Eukaryota; kingdom Metazoa; phylum Chordata; class Aves; order Galliformes; family Numididae; genus Numida; species Numida meleagris. The sequence goes on along the minus strand of NC_034438.1, from coordinate 39,547,454 downwards.
TTTAAAAAATAAAGTACAATAATGATAAAGAACTTGACAGCAGAATAAATTAGAGTAAACATTTTCAGAAGTGCAGAAATCTTTTATTTTACTGAGAAGGGTAATGGATGTTCAAGTATACTAGATAAATGATAAAAACAGATTAAATATTTAGAAGTCATTCATACTTTAGGAACTGTAGTAAAGAACATACCGGATTTATTCTTTAAAAAAGAAACAAACCCCATTCTACCCAGCAAATCCAACTACATTAGTAAATTACTTCCCAATCCACAGTTAAACAGTGCTGTGTGAATTATTCACAAATATGTCTCACTGTAGAGTTTACATTTATCATTAACACCAGGGGAGGCTAGTTAAATGTATTTACACTAGACCATTTCCTGTATGTCACCTTATTCTTAAGAGGTCTGTGCAAAACAATTTGTTTTTAAAATATAGACTAAAAATACATAAAACTTAATCTAAAAAGCTGCAGCTTAGTTGAAAAAATGTATTTTATTCTGATTTCTAAAATATGGTTATTTGAAGATATATTTATTTTTGAAGATGTTAAAAAAGAGAATTTATCTTTTTAATTACATATTTGAATATATATTTATTCTTTATTACTTTTTACTAATGTTTTCCTATATGTTTATCTCACAGTACAATATTTACTACTTAATATTTAGGTATGGTTGAAACTATCATCTCAATGTATTAAAGAATACTTAAAAACTATTCTCCAAAATATTAATTATCAATTTGAAAACTATCTATCTCAAGTGCAACATAATGCTGTGGTTTGTTACCCACATATACTCTGTCTTCAGAGAAGTAGTGGTTACTTGCAGATATTCCAAATGGCTTCATAAACACAGAAGCACAGACTGCTAAGCAGTGATTAATTTTTGCAAGACCATGTGACATTCCATAATTCTTTAATGATGCCAAAGTGATATATGGCATGAGTATATACACTGGCTGGCTCAGCAAAATGCCCATGGGAATTACCAGGGATGTATCTCCTTGATGAGCTCTGTAGAGGTTTAAATCACCTTGAAAAAACAAGCTATGGACAAAAGACTTTAAGTTGTTATTTTTGTTGTTTGATTGTTTGTTTGTTTTTAGTTCAAAGTTTACATTGTCATTTGTATTTTCCGTAACGTATCATAAAATAAGCTCCTTCTGAACAGTCAGACAGCCAGTTCCATTAAGTGCAATATGTGAACTGAATGCATTTAAAAAACTAAGCATCTTTCTGTAGTAATCAAAATTACTCAGTGATGTGCTCCAAGTTTTAAATGAGCTAGTAGGAGTGACATTGTGATATCAGCTAGAACATACTTTCTACAACACAAGGTAATTGCTTCTAACTGGATAATAATAGATCAGTTATATATATTCTTTTTGATACATTTTCACATTCGAGTCATTACAGAACAGCTCTTTCCACCCTTACTTACCTGAAGCAGTATTGTAATGCCTTGACAAGTCCTACTGACTCAGTGAGAGTCTCATTAGCACAACATTCCAACATAGATAGGGAATAGGTCTTCACTCTGCTTGGCTTCCTTACTCGTACCTAAACATTTACTAATCATTAATTATGCAAAGAATCACTTGATGAGCAAGACACACTTCAGTGAGTGAAGACAGCAATTTCAACTGCATTTACTATAAAGTCTTCAGGGTTTTTGCTGAGTGCTGCTTTGTTCTGGTATGCTTTACACTGAAGTATCACATAGCTGTCATGGTTCATTCATTTGTCTCACAAATTAATTTCAGACTGATCAATTAGAGTTAGCAAGAAGACTGAAAGAATAACAAGTATTTGCTGGAGAAGAAAGAGAGTTTCAAACATCTACGACTTACCTCTGTTCACATGGAACTCCCTGAAAACATTACTCATGATCTCCTTCACCAGGAGAGAGACTCAGAAAATAGCACAAGAGCTCAAAAATCATTTTTTTAACTATCCTTCTGTGTGATTTTTCTTCCAAACTTTCATAATTAACCAAGTAAAGCACTCTTTTGGAAACACACAGAATTATTTTCTTTCAGTTATTCCACAAGATGCACACAGTATCAACATTTTTACTTTTATTTTCCTGGAATGATGACCTAAAAGAGTGAGAAATACAGTTTTAGTTGTTTTATAACTCAAGTAAAGGAGAAAAAAGCACGATGAGAGAAAGCTTTGTGAAATACAGAATCTAAACTAAGCTGGAAGTAACAAAGAAGAGACAAAAAAAATTAGTAGAATTTTTGATACTACAATAATATTTCAAATAATGTAAACATCTACTTCAGACTTCACAAAATTCCTGTCTGTGCTGGAGATAATGGGATTTTAATATGGATGGAACACATTCCACGTGACGGCAGCCTGAGAAATTTGGGGATGTTCATTCTGGAGATGAGAAGGCTCCGGAGAGACTTGATAGCAGTATTTCAGTATCTGAAGGGGGTTATAAGAAAGGAAGGGGACAGACTCTTCAGCGCCGTCTATTCTGGTAGGACAAGGAGAAATCATTTCAAATTAGAAGAGGGGAGATTTAGATTGTTTGTGAGAAAACAGTTTTTTATGAAAAGGGTGGAGAGGCACAGGAACAGGTTGCCCAGAGAGGTGGTGAATGCTCCATCCTTGGAGATATTCAGGGTCAGTCTGGACAGGGCTCTGAGCAACCTGATCTAGTTGTAGGTGTCTCTACTCACTGCAGGGGAATTGGAATAGATGATGTGTAAAGGTTTCTCCTTGCAACTCAGACAATTCTATAATTGTAATAAATCTATGAGCATCCTAATGAGTATGTGATCATCATCCATCATCCATTTTTCTCTGCTTCATACCAGACTTACTGATATGTCAGTACAAGTGAGTGTTTCAGAGCATTTGGAAGTTCTCACCAATAGCTAGTAGTTTTGTTTTGTCACTACCATGGTGATACTGGTTGGCAGTGTCCTGGTGCTACTTCTGGTAGGGTGACAGAAGTGTGCAAGATATACTTCCATATATTTCCTCTGGTTTTAGTATAAATTCCAGCATGGAATTCCAGCATGGAATTTACACTAAATGTGACTCTATTTATCTGTAAGATCACTAAAGGTGATATTTATCTTACAGATTAATAACACAGAAGGAATTACGTTATGATGGTTTTGACTATATTAGAAAGTTTCGTTCTTTTGAAAGATAAAAGCTGAGGTTGTTTTTCAAGATGTTAGTGTTTGTCATTCCTTTTTTTCTTATTTTCTTATATTTCCTCCTAAAATTCAGCAAATGTCCTTGAAATTCATTGTCAAGGGGAACTCCATTAGGAAAAAGTTTCTTGCTTCACTCAAAAAATTATTGTTCTTTTTTGTTATTGATATTATTATTATTGTACGGTATAGCCTGGTGATTAACACATTTACAGCTCAGTAAATGTAATAATAAATAACATTTTTGTTCAATACTAATTCATATTATAATTATCAAAAGTATTAAACAATCTCAAACTTTAAAGACCTACCAACTCTACCCACAAAACCTAAATCCCAGCCCTTCTGCTGTCTCTTATTTATAAGTTGTTTCTTTAAAGCAGTCATAATTCAAAAGAAAAATTATAGTAAATGGAAAACTAGTTATTATTGCATAGTGGTGAGTAGTAAAATTCCACCATAATGCTCATAAAAAATATACCTTACCATCTGACTTCCAGTCTGAAAGACAAAAAAAGTGTAGTGAAATATTTCCACGTATGTAATCTTGTATTCTCTGAAAACAAGTAATTCAGCTCAATGCCAGGGGGATGGCACAAGGACACTACTGTCCATAACAGCAATCCTCATTTATCAAATCAGTGTATTGTACCACAGGTGTTTATTTGTATTATTTCACTGAATATTATGCTTTAGTGTGTTTCATTAAACATCCTGTGACACTTAATGTTCATCACTCATAAATGACAAACCCTCCAGTTTCTTGCCTAGGATTAAGTTTTAATGAGTGAAATTAAAAATTAAATCAATTGTTTCTGTACAGCACTTAAACATCCTGGGGTTTGCCACAGTGTGAAAAATATAAAATAACAGAAAAAGAATAATGATAGCAAAGAAAATGAGTACCAGTTAATTATGCTGGGAGAGTATCTTTTCTGTCAAGTGTTTTGCATATATGCTGTTAAAAAATGCAGCTGCACACTTATCATATTTATTACTAGCAATTCAGTAGAGTGTTCTAAATTTACTTCGATTATTAGACATCACTTACACTTCCTTATCTGAATCTGTGTTGCCAGTGCTTGCTGCTTGGAAAGGTCACAACAACATTGAGTAAGTTATTTTCATCAGAGAGTGGGCCCAGTGAAAATATTTTCACATACAAGTAGGACTATTTTGTCTTTCACTGAAATCTAAACTTTATATAGTAGCGCAAACTATTTGTAATTTTTCCATTGGTCTTCATGGAATAGCTTGGTTTTCCTTAATCACTTCTTATGGGTTGTATGTCTGACCTCTATAATCAACATCACACCTAATATCATCTGGTACTTGAACAACATGGCACTGATAACACTTGAGTGAACCAACCTGTCCTGTACACATTCAGAAAAAGGTAGATAACAAGTAGCGTTTGTGTTGTTTCAAGTAACAATTCAGATTTTGTGAAGTTCCACAATGTCACAAGATGGGGAGCATAGTTAAGAATGTAGAATGTCTTAAATTTATAGATGAACTTCAGTGAATGGTCTAGAAAAACAGAACAAATGAAACAGCTATGAATATGTGCTCCTTTTTTCCCCTCTCACTGGTTTACAGCTTTTCTTTTTGGATAATTTACTAAGATGTACAGCAACATGGACCTTCTTAGTACAAATTGGATGTACTTAATGCAAATGTTCCTTAAAGAGAAAAGGTAAGAACACCCAGATAAAATATGCTAGATTGTTTCTTAAGATGAAACTATGAATGTTTCATTATTTTCATTTGGCTGAGACACTCCTCAAATTTTATGTGTTATACATATTAAAATAGCCATAAATTTTTATTCCTATAATTCATTTTCTTAAACCACTCAACTCTTTAGAGAGTTCCATAGTATCATAGAATCCTCAGAGTTGGAAGGGACCTTTAAAGGTCATACATTCTAACTCCCCTGCAATGAACAGGAACATCCACAGCTGGATCAGGTTGCTCAGAGCCCCATCCAGCCTGGTCTTAAAAGTCTCCAAGGGCGGGGTATCAACCACCTCTCTGGGCAATCTGTTCCAATGCCTCACCACCATCACTATAAAAGACTTTTTCCTTATATCTAACCTAAATCTACCCTCTTTAAGCTTGAAACCATTTCCCCTTGTCCTACCAGAACAGACCCTACTAAAGAGTCTGTCCCCTTCTTTCCTGTAGCTCCCTTTTTGGTACTGAAAGGCTGCTATCCGGTCACTTCACAGCCTTCTCTTCTCTAGGCTGAACAGCACCAGCTCTTTCAACTTGTCCTTGTCTGAGAGGTGTTCCATTTTGTGGATCATTTTTGTGGCCCTCCTCTGGATGTGCTCCAACAGGTCCATGTCTCTCCTGTACTGAGGACTCCACATCTGGACACAGTACTTGGAGTGGAGACCTCACTAGCACAGAGTAGAGGGGCAGGATCACCTCCCTCAATCTGCTGGCCGCGCTTCTTTTGATGCAGCCCGGGACATGGTTTGCTTTTTGGTCTGTGTGGGCATGTTGCTGGCTCATGTCCACCTTCCCATTTGAAAAAGCGTAAATAATGTCAATGTAATGTTTGTTGGTAATTGGTAGTATAAGAAATAGAACCACACACTTTGGTATGAGGATCATAATAGTTTACCAGACTATAGATTAGATTTGATTACTATTTTACCTCAAAGCCTAGGTTTTTCATATTTCAAAACAACTTACTCTGTATTACAAGTAATCAAACACAAAATAGAAACAGAGCCAAATTAGTTCAGTGTTAATTTATTATTTCACAGCATGGTCTCTAATCATATTTCACAATTACAGTAATGTCAAGAGACTGTCTGTGGTTTGATTTCACTGCCTACTCTCAGCCTCCTGATTTTAATTTGAATCAGAGTTGAAAGGAACTGCATTTAGTGATACTGTGTGTGAAAATCTTAAAGACATTTGTGTTCCACAGCATGGACCTGTACAGGTATGACCATGTAGTCCTGTGTTTATCAATATATGTTTATCAGTATCCTCCTGCCTTTACCTTCATCATTCCCTGTGCAGTCAGAAGGATATGTCTGCATGTGTAATTTTTAAAATTAAAATAATTATTTTTAAAAATAATTAGTTACTCTGCTATATTGTATTATGCTGTTCTAGTCAAGTATGCTTGTTTTCATTTCTTGGTTGCTAATAATACCAATTTCTTGTTGACCAGGCTAATGTTCCCTAGCAGGCAGATCATCATATTCACATTTATGTTTATTGACTGAACATAGATGACATGTCATGTCTTACATTATTCAAAAAAAAAAAAAAAGAAGAAGTTAAATAACATCATGTTGCAAAGAAAGCATGTCAAGATCAGAAAACACCTGGATTAAGTTTGATTATACCAACTGAATCAGTTCTTCCGCATTGTCATATATCTTTAAGTTTGTGATTTCTTAAATAACTCTTCTCTGATAAGATCTTTTCTTGTTCTTTTTTTCTTCTTGTTTTTTTTTTTTTTCCCTAAAAATTATTACCCATAGGAATAAATTAATATTTTTTCATTGAGAATGTATACAATATTCTTACCTCATTCACTGTAAAGTTTGGAATAAGCATTTTAGAGTAGACAAAGAACTATTGGAAAAGATGCAGTGAATGGGAATTAAATACCATATGCATCAAATTATATCTTTGCCTTTCCAGAAGGGCTCCTGTGTGGTGGTTTGTAAGCTCTGAATTTCATGGCTGGTTACTATTTGACAGTACGTATGTAATATAAATGTAATATGTGTAAATACTCTGAGTGTATTTACAGGAGACTAGATTAATGCACCATGTGCAACTGTGTCTGATATCCCTAAATTTTTAATAAATAAACATTTGCCTTGAGTTGCTTAGTCAGAAAATATGATGCAAGTAAAGAAAATAGAGGGCTGATCTGTGTAATTTTCCCTGGTAGGGAAGGGAGAAGAACTGCTAGTATCCATTGAACAGCAAAGGCTGGGATGTGCCTGGAGGAGGTGCAGAAGGATGTGTGTAGGTTGGCAACACACAGGCCAGGAAATCTTTTAAATTATATCTCTCAGTTGCTTTTGCTAACTTATTTACTTCACTCCTTCACTCCTTCACTCACAGAAACCTACAGAATAAATGCCCCATTAGGTATCTTTCCAGTGCATGAGTAGGCCTCTCCCTTGTTTCCAAAAAACTCTATTTGAACCTCTTTGGTAACTTCAGTGTTTTTTTTACAAAAAAGTCTAGGTCTCTTTGAAGAAAACAATCCTAAACAAAGCTATACTTTCTAGCTTTATCAAATAAATGATATGCTGTAAATATTTCATTCAGCTTCATTCAAGGTTAAAGGTGAAAGATAGTTGTTCTTGGATGGGTGAAGTGAGAGCTTAATAAAAAGCAATTGATTTATTCCTATCCTGCTGTGGAATTGATCTGAACAATTTGTGCAACAATAATTTATGTTGATTTGATTTATGAGCATAAATACCAAAGCAACAAGATAAAGCCATATATTAATATATATATACTTCCTTAATTACAGACTTTATCTTTGTATATCCTGGTATTTCTTTTAATTCCATGGTCTCTAGAAAATTCCAGTAAATGATTTTTTTTTTTTTTTTAAGACTGAAGGACTGTTTGTGTGTTAAATCCAATAATAATCAGCGCTGGTTAAATGTATTTTTTCCCCTTTCTGTAGAATGCATCTCTTTTCTTCCTTATCTTATTTTAAACAGTTAGTTCCCGTGTTTTGCAGATGAAACAACTCAAATAATAGCCTGAGCATTAAAGGTGTAATAATTAATTACGACACAAATCACCGGCAAATTCTACTTTAATACCCTCTGTATGTACTATAAAGGGGAAACGAAATATTTTTTGCTGTATGTCAACATTCTTTCTCCTTTCACTTCATTAAATCAAGATGATATAACTATCAGAAGACAGGAGTGCAAATTTTAAAGCTGTATTGATTTAACCTTCCCTTTGTAAATATTTCATAGTTCTATAATGTGCAAATGCAATCTTGCACAGAACAAAGGATTGCATTTTTCTGTTAGCACACAGAGGGGGCATATGACAGCATTTATTATGCCATTTAAGCAGTATTATAGAGGAAAACACATGAGGATATTTTGTCATTGTTATAAATGTCAAGAAGGATTGATACAAAACTGTTTCAAGTGAAATTTTCATTAAGAAAGACTGTTCTAAATTTTCATTTTTCAGTTATAGGTTCAGTGTATTTTCTTAGATATTTCCCTTCCTTGTACCCTGATGTACATATGTTGGATGAAAGAGTACTCCTCTCAGTGCTGCACAGTTTTGTTTTTTCTTTGAGACAAGATTCAGTTCTGAAATTTTAACATCCCAGTATTTTTCATCACAGATAAGTGGGAGAAACTTGTAGGAGTGGACAACAAAAAAATACTGCCATATCTAAAATAGTCTTTTTAAAGATTTTTTCCTGAACCAGAGATGCTGCTACTATTTACGATAGGAATCTGATGGTGACAGTTCCAGAAGTGCTACAGTTTAAATAAAAAAAAGGAGAATTGTTGATAGCATGTAAAATCTAGTAGTAGGAAGTTTATACTTTACAATTTCATTCTGAGCTGATTAAAAATGCAAATTTTGTTTTGGAAATTTACAGTGTCATTTACATTTTCAGTTCTTCAGATTTTTAAAAATATGCATCAAAATCAAAATATCCATCCTTATCCATAAAAATGGTAAATGTCAAACCCTTTTGGCTGTCAAAGAGATCTTAAAAATATTTTTATTGGATTGATACCGGTTGATGTGAAACAAACCCTGGCCCTTCCCCCTTGTGTTAATGATTTATTATCTCTTATGTTTTGGAATTGTCAGCATAGTACTTATCTCCACAAAGTTTCCTTATAACAGTACAATGAGCATAATTGAGGATACCTCTTTAAGGAATATTTAGTACGTAAATTATTTGTAAGATATGAACCAGTCCCAATAAACCTACTGTTTGCTTTAATGACAGATTATATCTTCAACTGTATCAAGAAAAATCCTTTAAAATTATACATACATTTTATTTATAACCTCAAGCTTGACTCAGATTTTCCTAGAAGTTTCCATGAAAATGAAAGTGAAACAATCTGTACTTTATTTTAAAAATATGTGGTTTTTGCCTCTCTTTATCCATGTATTACATTGTCATGGTTTTGTGATTTCCAGTTGTTGATATTCCACATCATAACATCATGTAGCGGATATACCTGGTTCTCAGAAGAAAAGGACTACTACAGTCCCCACGGTACTTTTTCTCCTCTGTTACCATTTCCAGCCGCAGGGAAAAGATAAAAGCTCGCAGTATAAAAACTTGCAGATCACGAGACCTCATCCCTTTTTCCGCCCGTCTCTCGTCTTGGCAGCACCTCGCTCTCCAGCTGTCTTATCGTCAGTAGTGGAGTAAGGCCTACTTTGATTTTGGGACATTCTCTCTCTCTGTATTGGATTTATCAGCTTAAATTGTAATTATATTGTATTATAGTGTGTTGTTTTGCATTCCGATATCTTATTTAGTAAATTAGTTTGTTTCTCCTCAGACTGTTGCCGCTGTTCTTTGCTCTCAGGGCCATCTCCTTACCCTTTTTCCCTTTTCCCTTTTCACGGGGCGTGGACCCGTGGATCCCCCGTCCCCTTCGTCACGGAACCGGGCCAAATGCCCGTAAACTGTTGACATACATATACGCAAGCTATCAACACACAAAAAATGTGTAGAATTTATGCTCTGAATAGGGCCTTAAAGGGATGCTTTTTGTTCTAGATCTTCAGATTCGCACGTATGTAAATATGTATATGTGTAAGTCAAGCTCTACTTGAAGTGTGATGAATGTTCATTACATGAACATGATGAAAAACAGCTTTATAATAGTACAGTAAGATGTAGTTAGGGAAATTAGCAATAACAAAAAGCCTGTCTGGTTCTATATGAATCCATGTGATTGAATTCAGTGTGCTTACTATTTGATAAGTACATGGAAAGTCTGAATGTTGGCAAGGTTTCTTCATCAGTTTTCTTCTTTCCCTTATAAAGTGTTCCCATAGCAAATCTCAGCCTTTCAGTTTCACAACATTTACACAGGAAACTTTTGTGCTGTTTTTAAAAAGTTAACTCTTAATTTTTACTCAAAACTTTTTCTGCTTTGTCATTAGGGATATAAAAGACTGAGTACTGTGGAAGATCTTCCTTTCCAGCTCCTAACTAGAATTAGGGAAGTGCTACAGACCAGCTGGAGCTGGATCAAAATGTTCTGGTTAAAAATTTACAATGCAAATATGCCCCTTTGAAGGGGTGTCAATCTGCTTGTACTAATCTCCAGTAACTAAAATACACAGGGATACTCAGTGTTATCAATCTCCTGCCACATCAGATAGACCCTTCTTAATTTAATTCCCACTGGGAACAAACCATTCAGAAAACTTCAGGGAAGAATGGAAACTTTGAACTTCACCATTTTCCCCAAGATCACTCTGAATTTTTTGCAGCTCTTCAGAGTTAAAATTTATTGTTTTGTAATAAATTCAGATATTAAAAAAAAAAACTGTGTGAAGAATATATTCCTGTAAATAAGGCTAAGCTAACCAGCTAAATTTCTTTTAAATTTATTTTTTTATTATTTTAGCATGCAATTAATATGCTAATATTCAACATTTAGGAATGGAAAACAATGAAAATGATGACTAAAAGTAAAACCATCTTGCTGAAAAGGAAAATATTTGGAATGTTTTGGTAAGAGTTGGCATACTGTGAATGTAGGTAGGAAAATATGCCAATAAAGCAACTAAATATGTACCTAAATTTCAGTGCTTTGGATTAATTGATTTTGTCAGATAATGTTTATTGTTAATAGCAATAATTTTAATATTTAAAAATGGGTAAGTATCAGAAGAAACATAAAGAAACATAAAGAAATGTGAATATATAGGATCTTGAGGCGACAGTGATAAATATCTAAAACAGTTAAAATTCCATAAACAATTTGAAAGAAAGGACTAAGAAGCAAAATAAGAATAATGTATGCACGTTGGGTTCTTTGGCTGTAATGAAGGGTAGAGTCTGAAAAAGAAAAAATTCCAATTACTTTTAACATGTAAATTATAGAACTAAAATACCCTAATTAGAGATATAGAAAGTATGCGTGACCAGATTCAATGTTTACATAATGATGTAATGTTAATTTAATTTCTGGTTAGGAATCAAATCTAACCTCTAATATTCATAACTTTTAATTGTAATTATGTAACAAAATGTGTTGGTGGATATTAAGCCTCCTGTGGAATTTTACAAGTTAATTTCCATTGTTTTTCTTCCACTGTCTGTTTCTTTCAATTCAATAAAGCTGAACATAACAAATTCTGATATATCATTTGTTAGTAGGAAATGCAATATAACCAGCCTTCTAATCAAGAGGCAATGCGAATAATATGAATAGCACTGAGTTTAATGGAAAGGTAGAATAAATAAGATGTTAGAGGACTCAGAATAAAGGTGTTGTTTAAAAAACTGTGTTGCAAGTTATTTCTGCAGAAGACAAAGGAAACCAAAGAAAACCTAGCCAAATTAGACAATCTTGAGATATTTTAATGTTTAGGTTAAGTTACCTTGGCATTAATGTTATTAAAGAGTGCCATGTTTTTTTTTAATATAACAAAACTATATAACTCAAATGCAAATTCAAAATGACGTGCTGCAGTTTTTCTGTGTACTAGACTTAGAATGAAAGTTAAAGCTTTTCTTTATAGAAAAGCTCCCAATGGTAGTTGCCAAAAAGAAAAGACAACTGCAAAATATGACCCATCTTAGCACTACTTAAGTATTCTCACACTTCATTAGCCTTCAAAAAGACTCTGAAGTATTGAGCAACCTTAAGAAATGGCTAACAGGTCAAAACAAACTAAAAGGTTGAATTATTTATTACATATGATGTACTACTGGCGCAGTTAAATTGTGCACTAAATATAAACAAGGGAAGACTGAAGTGACAATGAACATGAAGAATATCTTGAGTTCATCTTTTTTCCCTCTAAATAGCCTGGGTTAGTTGCTTATTGTACCTGAATTTCCTAGAACGCTAAAGCAAATTATATGCTCATAAAAAGAAGCAGTATTGTGAGTGCCACTAAAAATGATTATGTAAATTTGTGTAAGAATTTATAGTAAAAAGGTGTTCAATTCTGATTAAATAGTAAAATAGACAAAACACCAATTCATGGCAGGGAAGCCTACAGCACAAGTAAAGAACTAGAGTTTTACCTTCTTCATGACAACAAGGAATCTACAAAGGAAAACAATGCCCTTCTTTTCCCTGTGATTCCACTCAGCATTTTATTTAAAATTAATGTTGAAAATCCATATCAGTTCCAATGAGGAAATCTTGATTTATGACAGGTATGATGCTCACAACTTTTGTACTGCAACCCAGTTTTTTAAGAATTATTGTTTTCAAACATTTTTTCCAGAAATAACGTGTCTTTATTGTATTTTTGTAGATAACCCCAGATAAATATGTGAGAAAAAGATACTTCTCATTTCCATGATCATAGTATTTGTTTTTAATGAGAATTCCAGAGTTAATCTTTGTGCACCTTCTGACCAGATTTTACTCTGCTGAGCTTTTTATTAATAAAAGCCCTCAAGCAAAGTACCAGTAATCTTAAAAATGGAACATCGAAAACATGCCATTCAAACTTCTTTCTTTGATGCCTTCTGCTAGAGACAATGCAAAATGGGTGTTTTTCATCACTACTCTGAACTCTAAACCCACACTTTATCACCATATAAGCCCTCTGAAGGAGGACGATTTAAATTTTCTTTGTATCTATATCTATTAGTAAAAGAAAGACAAAGATAAGATTTTTTTTTTGACAGAAAATTGCTATTGCATCTAAACCATCAAGATAGTCAGATGTTATCAAATATGTAACAAAATTCAAACTGCAATAACTTGGGGCTGGGTCATTATGAGTCCTGGCAATGGAGTAAAGCATTTGATGCAGCTGATTACCTCAAGACTGGTGGTGATTGGCAAAATCTCAAAACACATTCTAGTCAAAGTTTCAAAGTTGAGACACCAGCTTTGCAGAAATACCTGTTTTAAATGGTTAGTATAGCCGAGAGTAGTGCATTAGAGTACTGTGACCCTAAGGACTGAGCTGCTGAATAAGCAGCCTGAATTAATTAGAATTAGATAATTTATTTTGCTGTTTTTAGATCTAACTTTTCTTGCTCTTTGTTGGCTATATCATTTTTGAACTGCAGGACAAACATTTTGGGTTTCAAATACATATGAAATATTCTAAGTAATACTTTCCTATAAATTTAGAACTTGGAAAACACACAACAAAATGATTACAGTATGAAATAATTAGACGGAGGCCCCTTATTCAGCTGTATGCATGAGCTCAGCTAGTCTTGAGGAGAAAGGAGGTTACCGTCTTGTCAGTTATTTTTAGGCTTACTATATGAAATTAAAACACACGTTCATTTTCTTGTATGTCTGCTGAGCATTCAATAACTTGATTTTGGCTTATTAATGAATTTAATTATTATAAAGAACCAAGTCAAATTTAAGGCAGAGAAACATTACTAACATTTGTAAACAGTAGAGTATTTAAAGATCTGAAAATAAATATTTGCCTTGGAATTCTAGCTATCCAATTTACCAATAAAAATGTGATATCAATCTTATGTTTCAATTTATGCTCAGTATATCAAAATACCTGATAAACAGTCTAGTTTCCGAACAAATATTCATTTACAGAAATCTGTCAGTTTACATTCTAACTTGACTTCAGGATTAGTAGTACAGAAAATCAAAAGTAAACCCATAAAAAAAATGTGTGACAAATGTCTGTCCTTTTAAAACAATATTGTACAGAAGAAGTCTATAAATTTCACAGCAAAAAAAAAGTTTAAACTGAATTCTGAAATATTTCTGAAATGGTATCAAATATGGTTCCCTAGGTCAGACTTAAAGTTGTAGTGCATTAGATTTAGAGAGGGTTTTGAAGCACAGCTGGTGAGCAAATCTGACAACAAACTTCAAGATTATTATTTTGGAAAAGCAGTAATATTACTAATTTTCACCTGCTGCTTATAAAGCTGGAATTCTAAAGTTGGAAGAGTAAACAGCATAACAGAAAAACAAAAATAGGGAACATCCCTACATCATTTGGAGAGACCACCCAAGAGTGGAGTGAACTGGCAGAAAAACAATTGTTTGCCTGGTAACAAGATTTATGTGTATGCACATAAAACAAGGAGTTCAGATCCTCTGTGGATCAGACTCTCAGTTCCTGACATTTAGCACAGATCCACTGTCTAAAATATTTGACAAAGTTTTTCATGTCTAATAAATATTTTTTAGAATGAATATGGAAATTGGGTAACTTCTGAAATCATTGAGGTGATTTAGGTTGCTGATCCATATTAGTTTTCTCAAACAATAGAGCTGATTTTAGAGATCCCAATACTACTTTCAGCATTTTACTTCACACATTGTGCCTTTGGAATAATTTCTGAGATCATGCTTTAATCTGGATCTTGTATTAAAAAAAATACAAAAAAAAAAAAGAAAAAAGAAAAGAAAAAAGAAAAGGTAGTAGAAATTTAAAAAGTAAATAAAAAGAGAAAAAAAAAGGAAAAAAAAAGAAAAAGGGGAAAAGAGAAAAGTATTAAAATAGAGAATAGAGAAAAAAGAAGAAGAAAAAAGAAAGTTGTAATTTAGAACTGAAATCCAGTAAGAATATGTGAGAACTGCATTATGCAGTTCATGAGTGTGAATCCCAGTGTATGGAAAAATGAGAAACTCAAGATGAAAGCACGGAGGAAAAAGGGCCTGTTCCCTTCACAAGACCTTCTTGCTTAGGATAGCCTAAGACAACTGTGGAGTTGCAACTGAGACATATACTTTGTCCAAATGACCACTTGGGCAGTATATGAAATGAACTCAATGTAAGTAAACATGGTTAGATTTTTTGCATAATATGTTTTGTGTGCTAACAAAAAGATGAAGTCCCAGAGGCATAACTTCTCCATACTACATGAAGCCCCTTTCTCAAAATGATGAATCTCTGTGGAAGAAATTGTTCTTAAGACTTCATCACTTTAGCCTCTAATTTGCAGCTGTTTTGTAGTGCATCAGTTGGTGGCAAATAGGAAATATTATCTGTGTCTATACTCCGCCTTTATTAGAAAGCTAATATAGAGAGATTATATTGCAATTAATTTACTCGTTTTTAAGCCAAAAGGATGTGTGGATTTGTGTGTACATGTGTAAGTTAACACAGAAATAGAAGAAATAAGATGAATTTCTTGATAACAAAAAAAATGTAGAATATGGAGTTAAAGGAACAAAACAAACAAGCAAACAAACAACAAACATTCCAGAAGAATGCTTGTTCTTAGGAGACAGATGCAACATATATTGAACCAATGAAAAACTGTTTAATAAATATGTGTATCCTATGAAATTGTATTTAAAATATTCTAATGTGATCTGTACCAAAGTTAAAAGACTAGTTGGACAATGCAGTTGAAATCTCACTTCCTGACATTGCGTGGTAAATTTAAAAATGTTCATAGTGGTGTGAATTTAACCCACAATAGTACGTCATTCCTTGTTTTTTATTATTGAGTCATTTTTAACCAACAATAATCAAACTGTTCAGCTTTTTTGTAACTTTCACACGAAGGTAATACACCAAGTTATATCAATAACTTATAATACAATACTTAGTTATGTTAATCATTTTTTATTCTCAAAATTGTGTCAAAACGTATGTGTTACAGATAGGTAAGAACAGAGGAAGAAAGAAGGCTAGTCAATTATCAACTATTTTAGAGAAGCACCTAGATAAATTTATTTTTCTGCCTGTCTCATCAAAACACTTTAGCACAAAGCTTACAGTGCAAAGCTTGTCCAAACTAGAACATTGTTCTTGTAATGGCAATATGTCTAATTGATTGATGATTTTATCTGCTTATTTATTCTGAACTATAGCTGAATGGAGAGGTGAAAAGAGCCAGAAATGAGTTAAAACAAAGGTTAAGCATTTTGAAAACTATCTAGATCTTAGTTTTTTTATAAAACAGGTATGTAATAATAAGACATCATAGTCTGCATAAGTACCCAGGAAAGAAAAGAATGAGCACAGTGTATGTAGAGCTATATAAAATGTAATAGATCTATTAGAAATAAGTTTATGGAATTAATGATTGCAAATTAAGATACTAAAAAAGAGAAAAATGAATTTAGAAGTTAGGGAAATTAAATAATTTATACTCGTTGGGGGAAAAAAAAAGAGTATGACTGCCTGGTGTCAAGATCACTGTAATAGTGTTGGGCTACGTACTGCTCTCTGCACTGTTTCTAAGCAGTAACAGTAGGTAATAGATAAACACACTGAACTTTGTTGAAAGCATAAACTCTTTGAACTCTATAAAGTAATAATTAGAAAGCTGAATTAACTTCAAAGCACTCAATTCAATACATGCTTAAGGAATTCTTAGAAGAACTGCATTTCAAAGCTCAAGCTTCACCTGCATGCAGTTCTACAAAGTACATCAGATCTGAATTAAAGCACAATAACCACACAGGCCATTACCACAGCAACTGACTGACTGACTTTTATGGTACTTGCTTAAAATGACAGTGGGATTCTAGATGTTAACATTTTCTTCTTTTGGCTGAATACACTAATGAAAATAAGTTAAAGATGCACATGACCCACCTGAGCTGTATCACTTCGTAACTTATATGGGAAGTTCTATTAACACAAACAAATTTGAAAGAAAATTTCAGTACATTTAAATAACCAAAAGAACAATAAATTGGTAGTTTCAAACAATCATTCATTGATTTGCAAGCAGAAAAAAAAGAGACAAAAACCTCATTTAATATTAAAGTGTCAGATAAGGAGATTCAACAAATTAAATTTTGAGAGTTTTTCTGGTTTATTTTGTTTTGTTTGTTTGTTTTGTAGTTTAACATTTGATTTTAACCTGTTCATAGCGGCAACTAAACCAGAAAATTTTCATCCAGAAAGCTTCCCTTGGCATCTTCCTTCTCTTGGTAGAAGATGAAGTAAACCCAGTCTCTTGTTGTCCTGCCCTTTGTTTTACCAATAGCCTGGCTGGATGTCTTTGGTCATGCGTCACCAACAGTGGATTCCTTTCTGTCTTATGAAGAAGTCAGTAAAGTACTCTCTGATTATTTAATGATAACAGCAGGTTTCTAAGACCTCCAGGTAGCGGGAAATAGAAAAGCTTAGTTTAATTAATAAATATTAATTATCTTTTCATTATTAATATAAATAATTACATAATAACTATATGCATTGGAGTAAATTGTTCCGCAGGAGTCAATTCACAAAGTGATTACAGTTGTCATTATCTTCTCTTTTCCTGCTTTACACAGGTTTGTGTGACATTCTGTTGCATGCAGATGTCCCACATATTAAGAGAGAGAGAGGCTGGACCTGGGTTTACTTAATGAAGACAATATGAAGATGCTCCATGATTCTCCAGAAATCCTCAGTAGTCTGTGGAGAGCTTATGCTGCAGAAGAGGAAAGATGTGCAAAGAAACAGCTGTGTACTGAGCATGACAGCTCTCTGCTTCCAGTGCTCACTGTCTTGCTGAGAGGACTAAGTGAAACCTTTGACAAAACAAGGGGGGTGTAAGGTAGAGCAGAGGAGTCTGAAGTGAAGTGGGAGGGAGAAACCTGGGATGGGAGGAAAATAATTTTCTGAAGTGTTTTAATTTTTGTTTCTCTTTTTTGATTTTGCTTCCCAATACCCAACATCACTAATTACATACATGTATGTGTATATATAGTCATAATTGACAGTAAATTATTTCCAACGTCAAGTCTGTTTTGTCTCCGATGGAAATGGGTAAGCAGTCTCCTTTTTACCTTAACCCAAGTGCTTTCTCATTCCTAGGCTCTTTTCTGGTCCTGCTGAGAATGAAGAGTGAACAAGCAGCTAGGTGGAAGTTTGGCTTCCAGCCAAACTGCTTCCAGCCAAACTGCTTCCAGCAGTTCCAAACTGCTGGAAATACAGATGTAAAAGGCAATCTGCCCAGCTCTAGGACAGATGCAAGAAATTCAGACTGAAGGGCAAGTGTGAATATTCTGCGTTACTCACCTACAAAACCAGTGTCATAGCATAGATATTCAAGCAAGTGAATAATATCTAGGTGATTTAAACAGGCCAGAACAGTCAATGAGAGATTGAAGAGATTGGTTACACTGAACGAAGTGAATGGCCCCTTGTAGAAGTGCCAGATTCAAGAGGAAGGATTACTTTACTGTATGATATGCAGAGTATTTTTCCGCCACTTAGTGCTGCAGCAGACACATAGAGTCCCATGAGAGTCCTTAGATTTGTAAGGGAACCTGAAGGAAAGAGAGAATGGGTAGGAAAAAAAATGGAAAAAAAAACCCTTTTCTATTAGTAGATGGCTATCTAGAATATTTAGCAAAGTAGTATAGTAATAGAGTGATGTTAAAGCTACTTTTTTTTTGTATTTTAAAATTTATAAATTGTATTCTGAGTTTTTTTTTTTTACTTAATACCTACTTTTTATAAGAGCGCTTTACAACTATATTCACAGTATCTGTTATTGATTTCATGAATGACACAATGGCTTTGCAAAGCGTTTACAGAACGTTATAAAGAAATTAGTTAATAACATTATTTTCTTGCCTTGAACAACGCTTACTCTTTGTTTTCTGGTGGTCCCAAGTGGCTTGTGTCTTTCTTCTGGCTAGCTTATGGATTGTTGCGCTGACCATGAAGCCGCACTGCAGAGTAAGACATAACAGATCTGGAGGTGCACTTTCTCAAAGCATGACAGTTTGCAGGTGTGGGAAGTAGGTGAAAGTATATGGTTTTTTCCTCTCTAAACCTTCTGAGTAGAAGGAAATGAGATGGATACACCACACTTCTGTTTATGACAGTGGCTACTTTTCTCAGCCTGTGCATGCTTGCAATAATAATAAGTGGCTCTGTTACCCTGACAAAACCCCTGTGGCATTTTTCTGGCTCACAGGAGCAGTTCCAAGTTTCATAGGTTTGGATAGGTCTCATCATTATGGTTTAGATCTTAATGAATACTGATAAAATATTAATTAGCTTTTGAATATTTATTTTTTTAGTTTTTTGAAATGTTGTTCCAGTGCAGATAACTAAAGGTATCCTGCAATAAAAGTTCATAAATATGGGTTGACATTATGAATGTTATCAATAAAATTCTCTTTACGGTTACCTTCCAAACATATTTTCTGCTGACCTAGCTTTTATTTCTTGTTTAGATATTAATCGTTGATTTGCTAGTTTGAAAACACTTTCCATTAGGCACACGGTTGCACATTTTTTCTTCCACTCTTCTTAATTCCCTCTCACTATCCCCTCATTTACATCCATTTTTCTGTTTAGAGTCTGCATCCACAACATGTTGGGTGGATGAATCACATTTGTGCTTATCACCGAAATCAACAGGTGATATGGTGAAGTTACTGGAAGCCATGTCTTGTACATAGTGTGATATCTAATTGCAAAAGCTAGTGAGGGACATGATTAACAAATATTATGAGACTCAAGATGTAAGGAAGAGCAAGAAATAACCAGAACTATGTCGTTCACCATGCTTTCCTTCTCAAATGAAAAAAAAAATACTTTATCAACCCTTACAATGACAAAAAAACTACAGAAATAAACAAAAAAACACCTTCTCTAAACTCATATTTGAAAGAAGTGTATTGAAAAGCTCTCCTCTCTGCAAAACCTCATTTTTTTGTGTCATGTTGCCATTCCCACAGATAAATCTTGACTGTAATTTTCTTGCAAAAATGAGTGATCAAGAGCCAGACAAATAATGGAAAAAATTAGTCAGAATTCCTCAGTTGAAAAAATACTAACATTTTCAATCTGCATACTTCAGATTAAATACCCCATTTTTATCTAGATCCTAATGATTTTACATGGGGCAGGAGGGCAAAAAAAATCTTTTAAACTAGGCACTGAAAATGCCTTTGCAGACTGCTTGCAAAATCAATTCTTTATCTTGGTGGTCCTCAAAATCCAGCTATTAGGCCTTTGATTTATGATACATTTATATGTAAAAGTTCAAAAATTGAGATAGTTTTATATTTCGTCAGTCTGAGCATGATCTTCAAAAATGTTCTAAGATTTTGAAGATAGAATGTACTTCAGCTGCTTCCTGTAAAACAAAAGTAATCTCTTCTCTGATACAGGGTTCAGACTCCTTCCTCTGACATTTATTGAGTCTATCCTTTGGAAGTCAAGCAGATCTCTCCAATTAGCAGAGTTCTCCACATGGTGTTTGGACTTTGTGTTACTATATATTTTATGCTGTCATAGCAGGGAGCTAAACTGGGATTCTTGTGATCCAAAGGCAACAGATCTGCTTGGCGAAACTTAGCCAGTGAGAACTAAGCAAACATCTCTGCAGTTGAAGCTGCTCTTTCTATAATTTAAGCCTTCGAACCCTACATTACCTTAAGCTACATAAACCAAAACAAAACTTGCAAGGGGTCCAACAACAGTTGCAATTCTACAGTAATAGAATTATGGAGCTGTCCTAACAAACACTGCAGCTTGTCACTTACAACCAAAAAACCTCATATACCTCCTAAATGACAATGTCTTTTGAAAAAGAAGCTGCATATTCTGGCTCTTAAAAGTATTGTTCCACTGCATTACTTGGCGTGCAATCACTTTGCAAATGATTGTCATTAAAAATAAGCCTTTGTGTTTGAGGTCATAACTTCACCTTTTCAAAGTTGGTAAGAGTGAAAGGAGAAAAGGGAGCATACAATAATTTTGATTGTTCTCAAGAGTTTTAAAATTGCAATTATCTTTTGAAGTGTATTACTGCTTAGTCAGAGGAAGTCAACATTCAAAATTCTCAAAGAGACCAGAACTATTTAAACATAATGTATACATCTATTGACTAACAGCATTTAAACTCTTCCATGGCTGGTGTCACTCCTATATCGAAATTATCCTATATTGAAACTAGTTTCTCTCAAAGTAATCTATATTATCTTATGTATTCTCCATGCTTTTGATGGTTTTCTTGGATATTCAATTCAGCCAATGATTTCAGCATTCGTCTTGTATCTGGAAATTTATTTCTCACATCTTCTTTTTCAGCATAAGTGTGGCTCTTTGTCTACAAAGAAACAATGTGGATACTAGCAGACAGAGAGCTACTTATCGAGCACTGGTTCCTCGTTTTTGCAGACTATATGGCATATTTCGAAAGATATAAATCATCACATATTTAAGGAGGAAATATTAGAAACTAGTATTTTTTGTCACAATCATTAATTATGAGTTTTTGTGGTATTTAGGACTAGACTATGTGTGCAAACCATGGACTTATTTCCGTAGCCTTTCTGAGGGGTATTCGTGGAATTACATCAGAACCAAGACCGTGCGGTCACAAAGAAGAGCCTGAAAATATAGCAGGAGTGCAAACAATGCAATGAATATTTCAATACCCATGAGGAATGCTAGTCAGCACAGAGGAGGACACCCAGCACTCAGTGGAGCAGTTCCAATGAAAACTGTATTTCTAAGAGTGTGAATTCTGGGAATCACAAACAAGACTACAGCTGAATAATTTCTATACTGAAAGGGGAAAGAACTGCAGTAGGTCCTCCTTCTCCAGACAAATATGTGTGAATTACTTGGCAGTGTACTGTGGAATACAAGCAAGAGAGGACGGCTGCCCATGTCTATTCCTACCTGTGACATGGAAATTACTCAAGCAGTAGTATCTCTGTCCTTCTGCACCTCCATGCATTTACACTTGAAGAGATAATGCTGGTCATTGCCACTGGTCACAAAAGATGAATGTTTTATTGTTGTTGTTTCTGCTGTGGAAGACAAGAAGATTTAAACAACCTCTCTCCCCACATACTGAAGATTTATCTTGTACTGCTGTTGCATTTATGGGTGAGCAGGTAGAAGGCATGCATAGTTTCTTTAACCAGGGAAATTTTTAAGCTGTTACGGTCAGATTTAACTAGTCTAAGTTAAAGATAATAAAAGAGAGCATGAAAGAAGTGGAAAACATTCTGCTGCTCGTGCAATACTAGTGAATATCTAGAAAAGTAGAAAGAATCTGATCTGGTGTAATTATATGACAAATAGAGTACATCTGAATGCAATGAAAATTACTGTTCTTAAGGCAATCACAGATTGCTGCAGAACTTTTACTGAATTTACTTAAGCATTAGTGAGAAAACGATAGCAGCTCAAGGTACAGCTCTGAGGGTTATTTACAGCAAGAGTTTCAAGGAATATATATTGCAATCAGTTTTTCTTTCCTAGGAGGAAGGATTTATGGAGACCTATGACTTTAACTTTGGATAATATATTTACAGGAAATTATTTGATTGCTGGTATTGGTAAAAGTAGTAATGTATGTTTCCATTAATTGTAAAAGGACTGACAGATAAGAAACTATTATTTGTGCACGGATTGCTCCAAAAGTAATGCCTCCTACTTATTACAATGGAAACTACAACAGACACAGCTATTTGACAGCAAATTCTCAGCTACAAAACCAGTATTTTTCAGCATAGTCACCATATCTATTTTGGCATTTTTGCCTGCGATGAACAAGAGCCTGCAAGCTGCACTTATAACAATCTGTATAATCAGAGGTGACACACTGTCTTTGTCACCACTGCTGAAACTTACCACCCACTGACTCACTGCGGTCACATCCACTGTTTGGTCTCCATAAACATTCAACGAACATCAATGTCAGTATGCGCACTCTTTTCCACATAGAGAAATTCATGGACACACCTTTGCTTCATACACTCTTCCATGTCAGATGCCTCTCTGTCAGACTGCCCTTCTGCTGCCATCTGTCACATGGCAACAAAATGTAAGGGAATATTGGTGGGAAGGTTCAGCCTCTACTGCCATACCACCAACATCCACCTCTGACATTGTGGCAAACATAATAAAATACGAGGCCTTGCTTTCAGAACAGCCATTTTATATGGAAGCATGTGCCTTTTTAATGCATTGTTATTTTTTATGCAGTACGTAGTGCATTAACTAGCCAAGAATTCTGGGATGAATGTTTCATGGAATTCCAAATAAAAATATTTTCCTTTGCCTAAGTAAAATGCTTAATATCAATGTAACATTCTAAAATGCTTTCTACAAACACCTTCAGAGCATATACCATGAAGGGTATATGCTGTATGGTACTTTGAGCAAGAATTGCTTGAAGTGCTAATGATTCATTTAGATGAGTAGATTCAGGAGTTTCTTGATGTCTGATGATCTGTGAAAAAAGCAAGAGAACATTTCTATTGAATGGAAGACCTTTAAATTATCTTTCTAGAGAAATGAAAGAATAAAGAAGACATTTAAATTGTAGCTGGAATGCTAGATAGAGTTAGTCTTGATTGGCCTTGAGCAAAGC
Organism: Numida meleagris; assembly: GCF_002078875.1. NCBI lineage: Eukaryota > Metazoa > Chordata > Aves > Galliformes > Numididae > Numida > Numida meleagris. Next base: position 39,523,765 of record NC_034438.1, on the reverse strand, counting down.
TAGATAAGAATACATCTATAACAATGTATTTATACGCAATACACATGCATATGAACGCACATGTATATATTTTGTTTAAAATATTTGTGCATGCCATGTAAATCTAATGAATAATAATGTAATTACAAAATGTGTCATTGATGTCATTTATCTGGACTTCAGTAAGAACTTTGACACAGTACTTCACAACATCATTCCCTCCATATTGGAAAGATATGGATATGATGGGTGGACTGTTTGTTGGATGATCCTGGCTGCAGGATCAAGTCCAAAGAGTGGTGGTCAATGGCTCAGTGTCTGGATGGAGATCAGTGGTGAGTGGTGTCCCACAGGTGTCAGTGCTGGGACCGATACACTTTAGCATCTTCATGAGGTCCCTCTCAACTCTTAGGATTCTATGGTTCCATGATTCTGTGAAAATCATTCAGTAAAGTGATGTATAGTACATTACTTCATACTAATAACCAATGAATAATTTTTTTCAAAGAAACTAGTAATATTTTATAGACTTACTAAAATATAATAAACTTACTTTATTATTACTAAAAATGATGATTTCACTTATCTCTAGTGAAGAAATGCTATGCCTTGTTACTTTGTAATAATAACATTTTAAGATACTGTGAAAACGTAGGTCAACCAGGTAAGGAAAAACTTTTAAACTACAAATGCAAATCTCCATGTAGCTCTTCCATATGTATCTGAGTCCAAGACATGCACGGAAATGTGTCTACATATGTATGTAGCTGTAGCGGAAATGCTAAGTCATGGCCTGAAACAGTGATTGAACACCTGGGGGGAAGACAGGGCCAACCCAGGGGAGCTCAGGTGCAAGCAATGCACCTGAGTGACTGGAAGGGGTGAAGCCAGGATCCACCCCTTCCCAGACCTCTTTCAAGGGTTGGCAGTGGAGGTGAGGTTATCTCTTGCTGGAGATCCCTGCCTACCTGAGGCCTTCCAAAGGTAAGCAGCTCTTTCCCTTCATTTCTGCATTTGTGGCTGCTGCATTTGGGCTTGTTCTCATTTGCTGTAGCCAAAGACTTTGCCACCTTTTTATTATCATCCCATTACACTTGGTGAGCCAGGCAGATACTTATTTAGAATGGATTACCTTAAAAATTATGTGTTGTATGGTCACTGGGATTCCAAATACATCAAAAGAGGAACTTCCAGGGAAAACCCCGGGATTCCTGGGGTCCCTGTGGCTAAGTGATGCTCGGATTATTGAAGAATGGGGACCTATAAGGGACAATGGTCCCATTATTAAATCCCCTTCAAAAATGGCTGGCTTCCTGAATAAATTAGGACTGAACTTCCTGACAACTGAGGAAAGAATAGTAGCAGTATCTGCCATGGCACAGCTGCTGCTTCTTACTATTAATGCATATCATTCCTCAGAAGAAGACTTAAAAGATAAAAATGAGCTTTATGAAAGCTCATATTAGACAACTGGAAAATAAAATTTTATCTTTGCCAGGGCAAACTGCCCCACTTTTAAATGGAACTTCCCCTTTGAAATTAAGATCCATATCACTAGAAGGGAAAAGGACTAATGTCAGCAGGATCCTTAGATCCTAATTGAACCCAAGAACAAAAAGAAGGCCAAGCAAACTAGAAGCCAACTAGAGGATCTGGGAACATCCGATCCTCTAGAAATAACACCAGTAATAACTCAGAAGTCAAAGAAAATGCAAGACAAACCAGCAGGATTGGCACCCAAAGTGTATCCTCCTACACATACCATATTACATATAACAGTGCACCTGTACACAGCTGCTGAGCCCATGGATCTGTTACAATGATTTAAGCAAAACCACTAGAGAGCATACCAGCTTGACTGTTGAGATTATGGGACACGAGTGCTGAAAGTGTGGTAATTAATGGGCCCGAGATTTCTAAATTAGCATCCATTACCATACATTTGGCTCTCAGACAAAGGCTATATGCCTCTGTGCTACATAATTAGAGAATGGTTTTTGTCATTCAATGGATAATGGTGGCGTGTAGAATCAAATGGCCGAATAAAAGTGATGTTCCAATCAGTATTGGTCTATGGACCTCAATGAAGGAACTTCAAAATTACATTAGAGAATTAGGAATGAAGGAGGCAATATATGATGATGCCTTTGAGAGCTCAGACTTGGTTAGGTTTTCAGTGAAGATGAGGGTCCTCATATTACAACAAGCTCCTCCCCACTAGCATGGCAAACTGGTGTCCATACTGAACACCTTAGTGGCCTTAGAGGCCATCATCCAACAGGCTGCCCAATTGGTGGCTGTTCTAGGGGAGATGGAGCACTTTCAGACCAGGTGCAATATCCGAATGTTGGAAGGGGCTGAGGTCCTCCCCATAACTAAAACCAGGAGACCTGCCCCACAGACTCCTCAATCAGGACCCATACAGGTATCCCGAAAACAAATGTTTAATTACTTAATCCAGGCTGGGGTTCAATTTGCAAAAATTGATTGCCAGCCCAATCACGTTGTTCTCTAGCTATGGAGGCAGTTGGAGGACAATCAAAAATTTCAAAATCACCCCAAAAAACCTGGTGTGAGAACTATTGGAGAAAATACGAACAGCAACATGGAACATGGAAGATTTCCTAGTTCCCGGTAAAAGGAATAAGCCTCCTCAAGTGACCCGGGCCACTATGCCCAAGCCACTTGAGGAAAAAGAATTGACAATTGTGCAGTTACTTGCATGACAGGGGATGCCAGGCCCCCTGTGTTGTAGCCAGGCATAGACTCAGATGTGAACGATCCAAACTGTTTATTACAGGTTCTCATATCCCTTATACACTTTCAAAAGTTTTCTCTTTTAACTTTCCCATCTGCCTTTACACGTCAACAAAGTATTCCACAAACACTCCTTAACCATGCACACAGGCGTTTATCCAGTCATGAGCCATGAGATGTTCCTTTTGCTTTTCTCTTCTTTTGGAGATGTCCTTGGTTCTCAGCCTTGCTTTCTCATGCCATTTATCCTGCTCCACAGCTTCTGCTCTGAATAGTCTTTCTTGTATTCCCACACCCCACCCCTGCACCTAGGGCCCTCAGACGGGTCCAGAGGGCCTATGTAGAATTAATGATTTTTTGGTCCCAAAAAAATGTACAGTGGGTTATGGCACTGGTTAACACAGGTGAAGAAATTTCAGTTATCTATGGTGATCCAATCAAATTCTAGAGGGATAGAGTGATGACTGGTGGGTTTGGGGGACAGACCATCTCTGTAACCCAGACATGGTTGAGGTTAGGGGCTGGGCATCTACCACCCCGGGAGTATAAGGTATCTATTGCCCCAGTCCCAGAGTATATACTGGGCATAGATATACTACAGGGTCTGACTCTCCAGAAAACAGTAGGAGAGTTCAGACTGAGTGAGAGATGTATTAGTATCTGGGTGGTGCAGGTGATATTAAGAGACTACTCGAAACATGAGCAGATTTGCTTGCCCAGTTCGTGCAGGATCACTAATACTAAACAGTACAGACTTCTAGGGGGACAAGAGGAAATCTCTAGAATGGTGCACGAGCTAGAAAAAGTAGGGATCATAAGGCCTGCACATAGCCCATATAATTCCCCCATATGGGCAGTACGGAAGTCAGACATCACATGGAGAATGACAGTGGATTACAGAGAATTAAATAAGGTAATGCTGCCCATTCATGCAGCCGTATCCAATACTGCCTCCCTCATGGACACATTGAGTAGGGAGATAGAGACCTACCACTGTGTCCTAGACTTGGCAAATGCATTCTTCAGTATTCCCATTCATGATGAATCTCAAGACCAGTTTGCATTTACGTGGGGAGGCAGGCAGTGGACCTTTCAAGTCCTGCCGCAAGGGTACATGGATTCACCAACCCATTGTCATAACTTAGTGGCGTGTGACCTAGCAGAGTGGAATAATGTGAATAACATCAAACTGTACCACTATATTGATGATCTCATGTTGACGTCTGACTCACTGGAGGCATTAGAAAAGGCAGTAGACTCATTGACTACTCATTTACAAGAGGAAGGGTGGCCTATAAACCCACAAAATGTTCAAGGACCAGGCTTGTTGGTGAAATTCCTGGGGGTAGTTTGGTCAGGAAAGACCGAAGTATTACCTAGTGCAATAACAGTCAAGGTTCAGGCATTCCCAGTCCCTGCTGTGCCAAGGCAGCTGCAAGAATTTCTGAGTATATTGGGATACTGTCATTCCTTTATACCCCACCTAGCACAGCTGCTGAGGCCTTTCTATCGACTCACAAAGAAAGGCCAAAAATGGGACTGGGAGAGAACGGAACAAGGGGTGTTCCAACAAGAAAAAGTAGCTGTTAAAGAGGCCCAGGCACTGGGTATATTCAATCCTACCCTTCCAGCCAAACTATATGTCCATGTAACTCAGACTTGGCTGGGACCTAAGGCAGTGCCAAAATTCCGTTCGAACCCCAGTTGGGTTCTGGTCTCAGGTTTGGCACAGTGCAGAAGAAAGGTACGGTATCACTGAAAAACAGTTATTGGCTGCCTACTTTGCATTACAGGTGGTAGAGACAATAACCCAAACATCTGAACTCATAGTTAAGACCACTCTGCCAGTTCAGGGGTGGGTGAAAGATCTGACCCACCTTCCTAAGATATGAGTGACTCAAGCACAAACAGTGGCATGATGGGTTGTCTATCTCAGCCAGAGTAGTCTGTCTTCATCATCATTGAAAGAAGAACTCCAGAGGATCCTAGGCCCAATGACATATCACAGCGATGTGCCAGAAGAGACAATGGTCTCTCCAACATAGAAGAGTCCCATTCATGAGGAGAAATATCCCATTCCTGAAGATGCCCGATATATGGATGGGTCCAGCAAGGGTAACCCAAGCAAGTGGCATACCATCCCTCCACTGACACAATCTGCTTTGAAGAGGGGGATGGTCAGAGTAGTCAACGGGCAGAACTGCAAGCCATGTGGATGGTTATCACCAAGGAACCCAGTGGTGGTGTCCTGAGTATCTGCACAGACAGTTGGGCTGTGTACGGGGGGCTCACTCTTTAGATGGCACAGTGGGACACCCAGGAACGGACTATCCATGCCTGACCAATCTGGGGCAAAGATATGTGGTTATACATCTGGAATGCTGTTAGACACAGGACCGCACATGTCTACCATGTTTCTGGTCACCAACACCTACAATCACCAGGAAATGATGAAGACGACACACTGGCCCAAGTTCGATGGATTGAAGGTACGTCATCTGAAAACATCACCCGCTGGTTACACGAGAAGCTGCAGCATGCAGGACAAAAGACAATGTGGGCAGCTGCAAAAGCATGGGGGCTTGTTACAGAGTTATCTCTGGATCTGTGTCTGTGACAGGGGTACAGCAGGCCCACTGGCCTGGAAAAGAAAGAAAGGAGAAAAAAAAAATACCGGTGGTATTTACAGGCTGGCCTGGACCAGTCCCATGACTAATGAGGCAGGGGACCTGTGGACCCATGCCCTGGAAATTAAAAAAAATGGGAAAAAGGGGAATGGTAGGGGAATAGTAGACCAGTCTAAAACAAAACAGCGGCAACAATCTGAGCAGGAACATTAATTTACTAAATATGATATTGAAATTGAGGCCAACAAATCAAACAAAGTGAGAGAGTCCAAAGCTGAAGTCTTACTCTGTAAGCTGCAGGGAAACCACATGCTTCTCTACAGCAAATGAAGAAAAGCACTCCAGGTCTGCCAGGCGGCTTCACCAACCCCCTCCAGGCACAAATACCCCTGGGGAATGCAGCTCCTCCCCTCCTCCTCAGAGAACCAATTACCCAGAAACAGCAGTCTGCAGAACCAGAACATTAACTATTTAACTGCCAGTGCTTTACATGATGTTATGGTGTGGAATACTGACAACAAAAAATCACAAAACCAGGAGAGGGCTGCCCATATAATTCTCTGATATTGTCCAGGCATGCCGAGACTGCGATGTTTGCTCCCAGACCAAGACTGCTGCCCAAAGCAACAGCTCATCTTGCTAGAGGACATAATCCTCTCCAGTGATGGCAGATCAATTACAATGGGCCCCTCCCTCAGTCTGAGGGGGTGAGATATACTCTGACCTGTGCTGACGCAGCAAGTGGACTAATGCAGGCCTATCCAGTACCAAGAGCAAAGCAGGCATATACCATCAAGGCACTCACCAAGTTGATGGCTGCCCACGGGACACTTCAAGTCATCAAGAGCGACCAAGGGACTCATTTTACTGGTGCAATGGTACAACTCTGGGCCGAAGAAAACAACACTGAGTGGCAATTCCACCTGCCACACAATCCAACAGGGGCATGCCTTATTGGATATTAAAAGCGTATAGATTAGGCTGCCTAGAGCCCTGTCCAACCTGGCCATGAATGCCTCCGGGGACAGGGCACCCACTGCTTCTCTGGGCAGCCTGTCCCAGTGCCTCACCACCCTATGAGTAAAAAACTTCCTCCTAACAACTAATCTAAATTTTGCCTCTTTTAGTTTAAAGCCATTCCTCCTTGTTCTCATCACAATCAGACTATGTAAAAAATTGCTCTCCATCTTGTTTATAAGCTTGAGGTTTCCCTGATGCTGCCTTTTCTCCAGGCTGAACAAGCCCTGCCCCCTCAGCCTGTCTTCATAGGAGAGGTGCTTCGCCCCTCTGATAACCTTCATAACGCTACTCTGGACCTGCTCCATCTGTTCTGCATCTTTCCTGTACTGGAGGCCCCATACTTGGACTGTAGCTCCCTAGATCCTCCTTATGACCCTTCTTGTAGGTGGGAGTCACACTGGCAAGTCTCCAGTCATCTGTGACCTTCCCAGTTGATGAGGACTGCTGATAAATGATGGAAAGTGTCTTGACAAGCATTTCTGCTAGCTTCCTCAGTATCCTCAGGTGGATCTCATCTGGCCCCATGGACTTGTGATAGTCTAGGTGGAGCAGCAAGTTAATAACTTTTTCCTTCAGAATTGTGGAGGAGCTATTCTGCTCCTGATGCTTGTGTTCCAACTCAGGGGGCTGAGTACCCTGAGGATAACTGTTCTGACTGTTGAAGACAGAAGCAAGGAAGGCATTGGGTATCTCAGCCTTTTTGCCATCTTTGGTGGCAATCTTCCCTGCCACATGAAATAAAAGCAGGAGCTTCTCCTTGCCTCACCTTTTTTTCTCAATGTATTTGTAAAAATATTTTTTGTTATCTTTTACAATGGTAGCCAGATTAAGTTGTTTCTGGGCTTTTGCCTTTCTAATTTTCTCTCTGCAAATATTTATATAATTTATATTATATAAATTATATCCATAATAATACATGATATACTTATATAAAGCACGATTATATTTATATTATTAAATTATAGTGTAATTTTTATTATATTTACTTAACTACTGTTCTGAATTTACATGTTCTTGAAAAATTTAAGTGCTTAAATAGAATTGGTATATTTCCATCAGCTGAACAAGTCAGGTGATAGAACTATCAGGGCCACTCATTGTGGGACAGCATTGCAGAAGTATCTGCATAGCAAAACTAACCCTCTTCAGACAACTTTACATTAGCACAAAACCCATAAGCTGATAATCTAATTAAGTTTATTATCAAGATGCTTGGTTAGAGAAAATCCACTAAGCATGTCATTGTATATAAGAATATCTTCAAGAAATTCCTGAAACCCACACCACTAATGAATTCAGAGGATCATTATAGGAGTTTTGCCCCCAGAATAAAACACATTTATTCTGACACTCTCTCCCTGCACATTTTAAATCTGTTCTGATGCCCCACCAACCTGTGAATATGTCCCATGAATGAATCTTAGAATAAAACAAGTTTGAAACTGGAAATTGCACCAAGCAATAGTAGTAAATTAAATGCCTTTCCTTCTGAAGTTTTTTTTTACACACTTTTGAATTTTCATTGGATGTATTACCGAGATCACCATACTTAATGCCAGATTACAGGGAAGGTTACTAAAGACTCAATAGAATGCAGAAAGGCAGTAAGGAAAAAAATCACAAGCTCCGAAATTACTTGTCATTTCTAAAACCTAAAAAAAGTCTAAGTAAGTACATTTTCATCACGGTATAATGGTCCTCACACGTCATGCACTTAAGATCTCAAAAAAAAGGCAAAGTGTTTCCTCTGTTACACAATAAATATGAAGGCAAACATGACCAGTTCAAAATGAAAATTACCATTTCCCCCCTGAAAAACAATATATATATATTTATTATAATATATAAATATTATAATATATAATATATTATATTATATAATTATATATAATTTTTATTATAATTAATTATATATTATATATTAATATATATTATATATAGTATATTATAATATATAATATATAATATTATTATATATTATTATATATGATATAATATATATATTAAAATTATATATAAACTATATATAAATATATATATATAATTATACTATATATATAATTATTACTATATATATAATTATATATATTTATATATATATTTATATTTATATAATTATATATATATTTATATTTTTATATATTTATTTATATATATATTTTTATATATATTTTATTTTTATTATATATTATATAAATATATAAATATATATATTTATATAATAATATATATATTTATATATATTTATAAATATATATATATAGTATAATTATATATATAATATAATATTATTATAATACAATATAATATATATATTATATTGTATATTATTATTATATAATTATATATTATAAATATAATAAATTAGGACTGAGATGTCACCGGCTATATTAAGTTTAACAAAAGCAAGTGTTAGATTCTGAAGTTTAATATAGGTACAGACTGGGAGACAGGAGTCTGAAGAGAAGCCCTGCAAAAAAAAGAACTAGGATTTCTGATTGACAGCAACTTGAACACGAGTCAGCATTGTGCTCTCATATCTCAAAGGGCCAGCCTGGAGTGCATCAGGCACAGCACTGCTAGCCAGTTGAGGGAAGAACCGGCTGCAGGATCAAGTCCAAAGGGTGGTGGTTAATGGCTCAGTGTTGGGATGGAGATCAGTAGTGAGTGGTATCCCTCAGGGGTTGGTGCTGCTACCAGTACTGTTCAAAATCTTCATCAGTGACATTGACAGTGGGGTCAAGTGCACCCTCACCAAGTTTGCTGATGACACTAAGCTGTAGGGTGCAGTCAACACACCACAGGGATGGGATGCCATCCAGAGGGATCTAGATGGACTTGAACAGTGTGCCTCATGAGGTTCAGCAAATCCAAATGCAAGGTCTTGCATTTGGGTTGAGGCAGCCCCCATTGCCAGTACGAGCTGGGGGATGGAAGGATTGAGCACAGCCCTGCTGAAAAAGACCTGGGTGGATGGCAAGTTGGACATGAGCTAGCAATTGTACTCTCACAGCCCAGAAAGCAAACCATGTCCCGGGCTGCATCAAAAGAAGCGCGGCCAGCAGATTGAGGGAGGTGATCCTGCCCCTCTACTCTGTGCTGGTGAGGTCTCCACTCCAAGTACTGTGTCCAGATGTGGAGTCCTCAGTACAGGAGAGACATGGACCTGTTGGAGCACATCCAGAGGAGGGCCACAAAAATGATCCACAAAATGGAACACCTCTCAGACAAGGACAAGTTGAAAGAGCTGGTGCTGTTCAGCCTAGAGAAGAGAAGGCTGTGAAGTGACCGGATAGCAGCCAAAAAGGGTGCTACTTTTAGTACCAAAAAGGGAGCTACAGGAAAGAAGGGGACAGACTCTTTAGTAGGGTCTGCTCTGGTAGGACAAGGGGAAATGGTTTCAAGCTTAAAGAGGGTAGATTTAGGTTAGATATAAGGAAAAAGTCTTTTATAGTGATGGTGGTGAGGCACTGGAATAAGTTGCCTAGTAATGTGGTTGATACTCTGCCCCTCCAGACTTTGAAGGTGAGACTGAATCTGGCCCTGGGCAGCCTGACTTGGCTGTGGATGTCCCTGTTCATTGCGCAGGTGTTGGACTAGATGACCTTCAGAGTTCCCTTTCAACTCTAGGGATTCTATGATTCATGAGAGGTTGTTGGGCCTGGAATAGGCTCCCCCGGGCAGTGTAATAGCCTGAAGCTGCTGGAGTTCAAGAAGAGTTTGGACAATATTCTCAGAAAGATGGTTTGATTTTTGGTGGTCCTGTTTTGAGGCAGGAGTTGGACTTGATGATCCTAGTGAGTTCCAACCAGCATATACTATGACATTCTGAAAACATACAGTCATGGTTGTGTTGTGCATTTGGACAAAGTGAAACACATTTTAACTTGTTCCTTGGAGCTTCAAGTCCTTTTTCATTTCTTTTCTCTAAGTTGAAAAAGTGGTACTTTCTATTTAGCTGCTGTAATTCTGTAATGGGATGATAATAGAAGGGTGGCAAAGTCTTTGGCTACAGCAAATGAGAACAAGCCCAAATGCAGCAGCCACAAATGCAGAAATGAAGGGAAAGAGCTGCTTACCTTTGGAAGGCCTCAGGTAGGCAGGGATCTCCAGCAAGAGATAACCTCACCTCCACTGCCAACCCTTGAAAGAGGTCTGGGAAGGGGTGGATCCTGGCTTCACCCCTTCCAGTCACTCAGGTGCATTGCTTGCACCTGAGCTCCCCTGGGTTGGCTCTGTCTTCCCCCCAGGTGCTCAATCACTGTTTCAGGCCATGACTTAGTATTTCCACTACACTCCACCCCTTCAAAGAGTGAACCAATGATTGAGCAGGTTGAAGGTAAGCCCTTTCCATTACAGTGATCCAGTATACCATGACACTTTGTACAATTTGCCTGTCATAGTGTACACTAATGAAATATAAGACTATTGATGACTGGTTTTCCACTGAGGTTCATCTTTCTTTGTGGGTCAATACTTGATGGTTCTTCTGAAGGCACTTAGTTGCTTGGACCAGGGAAGGTTCGGCTCGCATTCCATCAGTACCATATAGTCCACCACTGGGTGTCACGCTGATCTTATAGTGACACTGGAGCATCTTGATGTCCTGTTGCTCTTCCTGTCGATTCTGTGGACTCAAAGAGACTCATGGGGAGTAGCATAGGTGTTTCAGAGGTACCAGAAGGGGTAGGACTGCCCTCCATGGCAAGATACAGACGGTGTTCCTGTCCTGCGTCAACACTTCGGCTTGCACTGGGGAATGTCCTGGGCATCTGTACCACCAGATATCAGAGGCTGCATAACTATATCGGATATCAAAGAGGGGGGGGGGGGGTCTGGATTTGCCATAGAGACATGATTAATGTCCCCTTTGCAATGAAAACCAGAGTGTTGACCACAATGTCTGCAATAATCTCCCCCGAGGAGCAAGTAGGCCACACCTCTTTGGTCCTACTTGCTCCTTCCAAGGCCATTCTATTTTGTGGGTACCAGATAATAGGTGTTCAGGAGCAGGGAGCAGAAGATTATTTTCATTGCCAGGCTGGGGTCTTACCTGATTATCAATGCCCATAATTTGGATCTTAAGTGGGGAGGCCCATGTTGTCTGTAGCAACTTCAGTGCACTGGATCTGCCATCTCTTGGCCTTATTCAGGTCCCGCAGGTTTTCGCAGAGTCTCTTTGTCCACCCCTGCAAGGACGGAGAGTCAGTCTTCAGGGCAGCTTTAAGAAGGCTTTAGCCATTATGTAAGATCCTACATCTGGATTTTGAAAAAAATATATGCTTTCAAAATGATGTGACTAGCAAACTTAATATGACCTGATACAAGGATAACCTGTACCTAATGGTTCAGTGGCTGAGGCCATTGAAACAAGAATGAGATAAGAAATCCTAGTTATGAATCAGTCTTTTTGCAAAGCTTGAGAGATCTGACAAGAAAAAAAAAAAGTATAACATTCATTATTTTAATACGTTAAGATTGTAATGAGAACAAAAGGGCATTTCATGTTCATTTTTCATGAGAACTATTATAAGTAAGAACAGGAAGGGAAATAATAGCCATCTATTTTATTTGGCCTAAAGCATAATAGCTCTGACTAGGAAAATGCTAGAATAAAAAAAGAAAAAAGAAAAAAAAAAACAGCACATAAAAACACTCACTCATGCAAATATCTTATTAAGAAAGCTACATCTGATATCTTCAAATAACAAAGCCTCCGTGCAAGATGTACCAGCTTTTTTTTGTCATCTTACGCTTAGAATGTTAGATCAGTTTGGAAAATGCTCATAATTAAAACCGCCTTCTGAATTATCATCAGCACGAAAGTCACAGAAATGACAACATTTTGAAAAAAACCTTGTGTTTACTAACATGATGAAAAGAAATTTTGTTTTGTTTTGTTTTTAAATTTTCAATGGAGGCATTCTAGAAGGACTGACTTACTGGAAAAATAATTCAAAATTAGCTTTGTATGAAAGAACACTGAGTAAAAAATGTAGGCAATGTCCTCAAACAAAAAAGAGCTTAACATGATGACAGAAACAAGTCCCTATATTAGACAAAGCAACACAACACAGGAGATCCCTGAGCTTACAGTGAATGAGCTGACATACCTAACACGCATGTCCCTCTCACTAATTTGTATCTTTCATGGATACATTTTTTATCCTAAAAATGGCAAAATTTAAATTTTCAGCATCTGGAAAGTGTCTTCCTTTTATTTGTCTGTGAACACAATTCAGTGCAATCATAATTCTGAAAGGTTTTACTTTTGACTTTTCCAGAAAAGAAAGCTTTTAACATTGTTCTTTGACCTACAGCAATTTTAGCACTGGGGGCAAGGCACTTCAAGTATGTTGCTCCAAAGTAAGAAAATCTTGCAAATGGTTAGCTTTAAAATTACAAGGAAATGTTAGCACGAGACCTTTAGAATATACGACTACAAATTATACTATTAGATATTTCTTCCCATTCACATTTCTTCCTTATATATAAGACATTATTTTTCATACTCTGTTTCAAGTGAAGAGGTTCCAAACTGAAGAGTTTATGAAACACAAGTTATGGTGTGAATACTAGATGAGAAAAGAATATATAAGGAAAGAATAGTTCATAAAATATTTATTCTACCAGAGACGCCTTTTCTGGAAAATTGCTACGGTAATGAAAGTAGATATTAGTAGATAGTAGTAATTTCTAGAAACATTAGATGTTGGTTTCAATAAATTTGTACGTCATCCATTACCTTCTCCCTGTTTCACTTCTGACTAAGATACTAGGTCACAGTATGAAGTTGTCCTGCTGCATTTGTACCTCCAGTTGTCATTCAAACATCAGATGGGAAAATACTTCTGATGAACAGCAAATTCATAAATGCAAAACTGTGTGTACTAGGGAATTTGAAGCATAAGCATAAATATTTGCCCTCTTAACTGCTTAGTAATCTTAGTGCTATTCTCAGTCCGTGGATGGACAGAAGAAGAAGCCATCAAGAGACAAAAAGTCATTACTGCCTGGGAATACAGCTAGTCTTGTACCCTTTGCAAAAAGACTGAGCACTTTCTGAGGTATTAAATGGGGAAAGTGTACAAGCAAATGGCTACATGATTTAATAAAACTTGCATGAATGAGTGCAGGCAGGGAGCAGTTTGCTTATTCTAAGACCTATATACAATATCCATCTGGCAACAGGTTCTTGGTAGTTTCAAAATTTACAGTTAAATACACTAGGGAGTGCTACTCCTGCTATAGAAAAGGGGCTGCAGATTCCCACTACGAGCAGTCCAGATCATCAGAGTTAAAACTTGTCAAACTTTAAACAGAATTAAAATGCAGTATTATTTTAGAAATTCAGCGATAGGACAAGGAGGAATGGTTTTAAACTGAGACAGAGGAGATTTAGGTTAGATATTAGGAGGAAGTTTTTCACTCACACTGGTGACACCAGGTGACGCACTGGAACACGTTGCTCAAGGAGGTTGTGGATGCCCCATCCCTGGAGACGTGGCTCTGGGCAGCCTGATCTATTGGTTGGTGACCCTTCACTCAGGAGGGGGGTTGAAACTAGATGATCTTTGAGGTCCTTTTCAACCCAGGACATTCTATGATTCTATGATGATTCAGAATAAAATCACAAATAACATAGAATGCATGCAAAGCTATACTACACATTTGAAATAAAATGGGAGTGGAGATAGGAATGGGAGAGGGAGAGGGAAATCCAACAATGATATCAAGGTACTGTTGTCTAGACTTGTTTGAAACTGAACTCGCCAGACCACTCTAATCTATTGGCATTCACATTTTATTGAGAGCGGGTTTGCCCTAGACAAAGTCTTCATTTTCGCCTTCTCTGCAATTTACTGAAGAAAATGAACAATTTTTCTGGTGTGCAAGTCAGTTGTAGGTTTGTTCAGTGATAGCTTTCTACGCTAAGTAAACATAGATATGTATTTTTTTTTAAGAGTTAATGGTGAAATTTATTTCCAGTGAACGATTTTTCCTCGTATTGTATTTTAAACAGAGCTCACTGAAAGCACTGAGTCAACAGCAGAATATATTGAAGCCTGCTATTTATTCAAGGAAATTACATAAAAGTGAAAATGCCTGACACTATTAAAGACAGTTTCTCAAAGACCTCAGATTAAAAGAGACTAGACAGTGGAAATTAAATGCAAAATTATTTTGACTGCATTGTTACTGAGGCCTGATGGAGAGAGAAACAGTATTTTCTTGAACATTTAGTCTGCAAAGTAGAAAAACATTTAAGCATTAATTGAGTCTGGCATAACACTTTCCCCAGTGACTCAGTTCAGAATGACCTATTAAAAATGTATCCATTTAATACATATTATCAAAACAGCTTTTTCTAATATTATCTAGAAAATTGTAGGCTAACAACTAAACAAAATTATTGAGAAAAGAAAAACTGTTAAACATTTAGGATAATTGTGGATCTCGTAGAGTGTTACCAATTGAGTATACATTCTGCAGTTGCTCACTCAGCCTGAGTCCAGTGCTTGGAAGATGTCACTCAGGAAGCATGATAAGTGGAGAACTGAATGACCTAAAGCAACTTTTTCTAAAGAGATGTATATAGTCCTGTTAGAGGAAATACAGAGACATAACCAAATAGATGTCCTGGCTAGTTTTTAGTCCCGGACACTACATTTTTTATTTGTTTTTTGCTTGGTTTTTTGTGTTTTTTTTTTTGCTTTCCTTTTCTCCCCTTGAGCCTAACAGCTTAGAGATACGCATCATCAAAAGTTTTTATAAGAGATCTTGTTATCTGCTTTACATATTTCTGTTCATATATATTCCATAAATTAACCAAAATGTTAGTTTTCATTTAATAAAAGAAACAACAATATCCGCAGAAAACTGAATATAAGAACCTCATTAGGTTCACAAGGGCTCACCTTTAGAGTTTGTCAAGGTCCCCCTGTATGGTGTGCCTCCCTTCTTTGTCAACCACACTGGTCAGCTTGGTGTCATCAACAAACTTTCTGGGGGTACACTCAATCCCATCACCTGTGTCGTTGATAAAGATGTTGAAGAATACAGGACCCAAGACAGACCCCTGGAAAACATCACTTGTTATCGACCTCCACCTGGACATAGACTCATTGACCACAACTCTCTAGCTGTGACCTTAAAACCAATTCCTTATCCACCAAATAGTCCACCCTTCAAATTCATCTTTCTCCAATTTAGACAAAAGTATGTGGTGTGGGACCATATCAAAGGCCTTTGAGAAGTCCAAGAGGATTATATCAGTTGCCTTCCCTTTGTCCACCAATGTCCACACAATTATGGAGGGATGACTCCATAACAGAAAGCCACCAGACTGATCAGGCATGACCTTGCCTTGGTGAAGCCATGCTGGCTATCTTAGATAACCCGCTCATCCTTCATATGCTTTGTATGCCTCCCGAAGGATCTGTTCCAGGTCCTGATCCAGTTCCTGATCTTCCCAGGAACAGAGGTGAAGCTCACTGGGCTGTAGTTCCCCAGGTATTCCTTCCTCTCTTTCTTGTATATGGGAGTGATGTTTCCCTTTTTCCAATCCCTGGGGACTTTGCCTGACAGCCATGACTTTTCAGATAACACAGAGAGTGGCTCATCAACCACATCAGCCAGCTCCCTTAGAATCCTGGGATGCATGTTTGAGAAGCTAAAAGAAAGCACTATTGTCTCAAGGATTGTTCAGCAGCACACACCTGAGACCATGATAGGCCAATAAGAAGAACTCGTGTTATTGAGTGACTAGAAAGAATCAGCTCTCAGCTGATGTTTGCATATCACACTAACTTTTGGGTTTGTTTTGGAGTAAATGACCAGTATGGAGTCAGCACTGGACCACCAGGTAGCAGGCACGTGACTGTAGCATCATCAACTGCTGATCACCTGACAGGGGAACAGGTGCCATTGCCTCAAGCAACCAGAGGTGCACTAGAGCAGAATGAAGGGGACAAGAACAAAAAACTTTGGAGGAAGAGTGGGTGCCCCCTCCACCAAACCGCAGCTGCGCAGGTCAATGAGATGTCGCTGACCGACTTGCAGCTCCCTATGGATCAACAAGACCTCGCTGGATCCATAGCAGTGACTATCCCCGCCTTATGACCTGTGCACTAGGATTCCTCTCTTTACTATTGCTAACTTCACCATCTTCCCCACGTTCCTTAACTGCTTAGAATTTGTAATAAATTGGTTGGGCAGCATCTTGGCTTCATTTGCTGCCTTAGTTTTGCACCGGGTATATATATATATCAAACCATCTCCTCCAGTAACTGGAACCAGACAGCATGTCATCTGGCCCCATGGACTTGTACATATTCAGTCTCCTGAGTTTGCTTCGCTACTTCCCACCTAGATGTTCAGGTTCAGGGATGTGAAGTTCAGGGATGTGAGAATCCTGGCTGTCAGTGAAGTCTGAGGCAAAGAACTCATCGAGTACTTCAGTCTTCTCCATATCTGTTGCAGCCAGCTCTCCTTTCTCATTTAGCATAGGAGACACGCTCTCTTTGGCCTGTCAGTGCACCTATAGAGTTCCCTCTTGTTGCTTTTAACATCCTTCACCAAGTCCAGTTTTATCTGTGCCTTGGCTTTCCTAATCCCATCTCTGCAAATCTGGACTGCGTCCCTGCATTCTTCCCATGTTATACACCCTTGCTTCCACTGTCTGTACTTACAGTTCTTTACTTACCCTTACTCAGTTTGACCAACAGATTCTTGCCAATCTATGCAGATTTGCTGCCACTCCTGACAGCTTTCTTATTGCGAGGGATGGAGAGCTCTTGTTCTCTCAGAAAGGCATCCTTAAAGAATAGCCAGCTTTGTTCCACTCCTTTGACTCTAAGGACTTCTTCCAGGGAGATCTCACCCAACAATTCCTTAAACAACATAAAGTTCCCTGTCTTGAAGTTCAGGGCCCTGACTCCACTCTTTATCAAGCTCACATTCTTCAAGAACACAGACACATCCAGGCTGCTGCAGCCCAGGCTACCTTTGATCTTAATATCTTAAATGAACTCCTCCACATAGGTGAGTACTAGGTCCAGCAACACCTCACCTCTGGTTGGTCTGTCCAATACTTGAACCAGAAAGTTACCTCCAATGGACTCCAGTAGTTTCCTGAATCGCAGTTTGCTGCATTCTCTTGCCAGCGGATATCTGCGTGGTTGAAATCCCCCATCAGGATGAGAGCCTGTGAGCATGAAACTTCTTGTAGCTGATGCAGGAAGGCCTCATTGACAGACTATATGCTTGCTTTCTCAGGTGAAATCTTCCATGTTTAATTGAATGTAACCAATTATCTCTTTGCAGCTCTGCCTTTTGGCCCCCTGAAGAATGCAGATGCTCTTGTAAGCCTTTTACAGTGTAGTTTTCCAGTGATCTGTGACCAATACCAGCAACCAGGAACACCAACAGCAAAAAAATGCATTAAAATAATTGCTGGTCTCAGCATCTGAAAGGTTTTTTGAATATGTATTAATAATTGAAATTATAGAATAAATTAGGATGCATTAATTAACGGAAATTCTTCCACACTGCACTGTGCTTATTTATAAAGTATTGAGTGCGCTGTGAGTTTGTGGCTTCTAAAAATCACACTTATGTCTGCACACCAGCTGATTTATAAGCAGATGAAGTTTATCCCATTCTGCATCATTGTTTACAAGCTAGAATCAAATGCAGAGTATGTGTCCTCCTGTGTTCATATATGTGTAGTAGTTTTGCATAGTATTGGAATTTAGATAATTCCTCTATGGCTCATCTGTTAATTGTTGTGTCAGGAAAACTTTGTTGAACCAGTTAAAGCAGGGCAGTTGTGCTGCATGTTAGCACTGCACATATCTGCAACCAAAACTGCTTTTTTGGTACCCAAACAGATTCAGTCTCCACAACGTCACTTCAGTCTCAAATGTAGGTGATGTATTCCTGTCTGGAAATTGATGGAAATGCAGCAACTCTGTATTTCATTGTATAGAGATACATACACAGTCAGGCAAAAAGGAATGAAAACCCTTCTCAAGTAAATTTTTTGAAGCATGTATTATATAGACTTCATCAAACAGTACTCAGTTATGTAATATAACAACACTTTCACTTTTGGGAATATATGAAATTCTCTAAAGCTGGAAAATGTGATCTTGAGAGTCTATGTGGTACAGACGCAAGCCTGCAGTTCCAGCCTGTGCAAGCTGCACCAGCTTTTCAAAAGATTTAAGTGCTCATTTACCAATGCTCATTTACCAGTGCCCACACTGTGCAGTCCTACACCAACACTTCCACTTCTGTCAATTCCAATACAGTTTTGCGGGCACAGCTGACAGAGAAATCTCCACGTTACCTTTATATTTTCAACAGGAAAGAAATAAACCCTCTGTAAAAAGAACGGAATTTCTAATGAAAAATTCTTCCTTTGGTTCTCCTAGACTTACTGAGTCTCTTCTGCTGCTACAGATCAAGCAGCTAATTTTAAGATGCACTGATACATTTCAAGCACCAAAACTGTATGTTATGCTTTTCATCAGAATATTTTAAAGTAGTGTATTCTGCTTAATTTATTAAAATGATTAATCATTTAGAATTAGAAGAAGACAACTGACAGGATGAAGCAGATAAAGCAGGAGAATAATGTTAGTATGGAGTGGAACTTTCCTCATATAAGTATCTTCTCTGGTCTTACTTCAAAGTCAACAGCACCAACATTTACACTGTTTATCACTTTTACAAGTTCATCATTTCTGATGACCAAAAAAATTCTACATCACTTTTCAAAGACTACATGAAAAAGCATTGTCATAAAATAATTCCCACTAGAATTTTACCTATAAAAACAGGGACTTCTTCCAGAGTGATGTCCAAGTAACAAATTAAAGAAGAATACGTATTGTACACCTACCTGAGTCACAAGGTTTCAGTGGCTCACAAGATCTTCCTTTAAATATTGTCAACTAGTAAGCAGATTAGTTTTTGAAATTTAGTAAACCATAATTCAGAATTGATTATTTTGAGTGGAGTGTAAAACCTTGCAAGCTTTTAGTGCTGAAGATAGAGTGAAACTTTCAATAGTACTCTTTGTTCCTTAATAGCCTGAATCTAAAGTTTAAAATTATCTAAGCTGTTAAATCTTATTATTTTTCTATTAGAGTTCTGTTCCTAAACTATTTTTGAAAATGGGAGGTAGGTGCTACTTAACATCTAATTGTAGTGTAAATGAAGCTAAGGATAGAAATTTATGAAAAGGAAAAGGAGGAGAAACAAGGGAATTTTATATTTACCTTCAGAAAACAGAGAGAAGACTTTTAGGAATGCCAGAACACTTGCTCACTGTGCAACTTAGCTCTTCTGCATTAATAAAAATGCACACAGAAGTAATTAGGTCTCGTTCTTACTCTGTGAATGCTCCAGTTTTGTGAGTACCTGCCCTGGAACTTCCGAATGCATTTTCAGAAAGTTCATCGAAACACTGTATACTTCACTTTTCTGTAGAATATTAAAAGATACCACAAGTTAATTGTCATAGTTTTGTTTGTTTGCTTTTTTGTGGTTTCCATTTGCTGTTTTCTGAGGAAACAGCTGCAGACCGATGTCCTTGAGAAGAGTTCACAATTCCTACCCAACCTTTGAAGTATGAAATACTGAAAGAACAACATAACTAGGTATTAATTACCTATACTTCACTCACACATTGTGATTGTATTTTAATAAGAGATAAAGTAGATGTTGCTTCAAGTGTGCCCTATGCCATAAATTTTAATGTATAAAGCATCCAGAGAAAAAAAATCTAAAAATTCTAAATCTACAGAAAAGCAAAACATCATGTAATGTTAATTGAAATAAGGGCTTTTGAATGTCTTACATGGCAATAAGGCTAGATAAGTAAGAGAAAAGTAGAAGAAAAGTAAAATAAAGTAAAATATTTCCTGGTTACCCAGAGAATCAATATGAATGATAAATTTGATTTGATTTGAAAGAGAAAGAAAATTTCCCACAAAGTTCCCACACTGTTGCTTATTTGTGTTTTGTCTTGTTTTCTTTTTTTCCCTTTCAAATTAACAGAGTTGAGAAGGTAGCAAGGCTTTCAAGCTTCTTCCAAAGAAAAGAATTGCTAGGTTTTTCTTTCCTTAATGAGGACAGTTTAAGACAATGGTGCAAGAAATTCTTTTCTTCCACTTAGTAGCTTTTGAAGAGATAAGTACAAGAATCATCATGCTTTAAAATAGATCTTTTTCTCTAGTGAAAAAAGAAAAGTTTTGAATAAAGGGCTCAGTGAAGAGGACGAGAAAAGAGAAGGTAGAAAACAGAAGAGTAAAACATTTATGCTACTAACTTAAATATCATTTTAGTGAAATACTTGTAACTGATAAATCTTGATTCAGGTTGTTTGTGCATGTTTGTAGGGAAGAATTCAAAAAACCCAAGATCTTCCTTTTTTCATCTCTTAGCCAGTCATGTGACATGATGATGAAATATTTGCATTGAGCAAACAATAACTGCAAAGGATGAAATGACAGATCCTGTTTCCCAGTGGAAACAGTAAAAAAAAAAATCAGAAAATTTTAAGCATACTTCCAACCATCCTACTGAATCATAGTAAAATTATAGAAATTGATAATTTTGTATAAAAAATAAATGAATCCCACAGAGATTTTGCACTCTCTCAACTCCTGAAATAATACACTATTAAAAGCAAGCCCTGGGGTATCAAACTGCATCATGAAATGTAACAAAATATTATCAGGAAGGTTCATCCTCTACAGCTATACCACCACCATCTGCCCCAGTGCTATGAGTGAACACAATAAAATCGGAGGCATTATTTTTGTAGTGTTCCTCATATCAGTGAAAGCAGCTTATATCCATACAGTAAATCTGAAACTCTCATCGGACCAAGACTTGTTCAGGAAAGGACATGATCCATGTTTTATTAAATTCAGCAGATTTTGCATCAGAATCAATGTTGCTTTGTAATGTCATTTTGTCTAATAGGAATATGAACAAGAAATACATTATCAAAATAAAATTTGTATCTATAGTTCTCTTCATATAAAGACAAATTCTACAAAGTTAAACAGTAAAAGATAGTTTTCCAGCTATGTTTTCAAAATGGTTTTACATCTCACAATCAATGTAGAACAGGCTGGAATGGAAGAACAAAATGACTGATTCAAGGTTGTACAACAAATACAACCATTCTGTGTACAAACAAAACCAAATGAAAGGTTAAATAAAACTATTCAATACATCCCTTTTTTTAGATCATGATCCAACCTTACATTTTCCCTAGCGACATTTCAGATATTATTGCATTCAGAAGCAGTTTTATTATTGCGGTCGGAAGCTCTGACACAAGCAATTAATAGAAGTAAATAGTACTTGAAGACTGTAGAGCAAAATTTGATCATCAAACACCTGCAGAAAAATTTATTCTACATAGAACTAATCCAAAATAAGCAGTGGAAATCAACACGTACGCCACATAACCATAACTCATTGTATAAGTTTATCTATTTGCCAAAATCCTGTTATTTCAGATAAACTTCTTCTTTGTTATCATCCCTACAGGAAAAAGAATCACCAGAAAAAGAAGAAAAATCATGGCTGCAGTATGGAAGAAGGCACATGGGGAGGTTTTTCACCATTAACATTTCCTATTTATCTATGCCAGAATTTTTAGGGTCAATTTTTTACAGTTGTAGCTTTCTGGTTGACAGGTGTCTTCCTATTGAAATTCTAGTCAATGTTTAGTGTTTCCTCCATAACCTGGCATTCATTTCAGTTTACCTGTGACAACTGCACAAGGCATTTTGCACCTGAAGCAAAATAACTTACTTTTGTGTTTTCACTGTCCTTATCTTTCAGTGTTATTTTCCCGCACCTAGACTTAATGGAATTTTCAGCTTCTCAGCTTTATTCTATGTTGGGAACAACTCTGTTATAAATCGACTATGTCATTCCTGAAGAAGATGTAAAAAAAAATACTTAAACTCAAAAGGGAAATCTGTCACTTTCTGCATGGAACTTCTTCCTGGCCTACTAATTGTTGACATGATATTTTCTAAAATCTAGGATAGTGTTAGAAAATAGTTGCAGCCTGAACAGAATTTCTCCACATGAACTTCATCCTGAGAAACAACTTCAGACCAACTGGTCAGCTGGCATGGTTGTTACAGAAGAATATTTCTTACATCCCACTTTTTTTAAGAATTGTTTATGTCTTTGACAAAGACTATAATTAGGTCTGTTCAAGGTAGTTAATATGTATTTATCTTATGATACATATGACAGACATTAATTTTTAATGTTTTCCATTAATGATACATATTTCACAATAGTATATTTGTCTGATCCACTACTATACTAAAATTATTAACTCTTTAGAGTAGAAATTGTATTTTAAGTAATATAGGAGTATTTTTGCTGGAATATCTATCCCTGCCTAGTTAAAACGACCATGCACAATAGTAAGGTCTCTCCAGCAGTGACCAAAAGTGGATACTCAGAGGATAGTTAAGGACAGGACAGATGAAGTGTACGTTACTAACTCTAGTATCTAGTACAAAATTCTATTCTGAGTTGAGTATTTTTATTAAAGAGGCATTTCACATATTTCTACATGGAGAGAAAAATGTCTTCTGAAAATTTTAAGAACAAATATAATTACTACTTATAAAATAATGGGCTTCATAAAATTCTTGTTAGGTGACAATGTAGTGCCTTACCATTTGAGGAAATAAGTTTAGAGAGATGGAATCATAGAGTTACCCAATTGTTTCTTAATACATATTATAAATGACATATTCTAAATATACTTGTTAGGTAAGTAGTAAGGTTAGAAAAACTATTTTATGGCCCTCTTGAATCACAATAAACCAGTCTTGTACGTGTCCTTTTATTTGTATTCATATTCAGTAGTCTGACATTTGGATTTAAATATGCATTTGTATTCTGAAATACTTTGATTTTATAATAGCATAAAATCCATGAAAATACAAAGGATAAGAGTGTATAATCATGCTTTAATTAACATTAAGTTAACCTGTGAAATACTGAAATGTCAATTTCCACTGGATTTATGAAGGATAGGACAGCTGTTTGGTGCAGAAATTTGTGCTGTCCAATAGAGTATTAAATAAATAAATAAAAAGGGCAGGTGCATCATTTTGAAGATATCCAAGTACACATGAACAGTGGCATGTTTACTGCCTATTAGTGTGTGAGTGACTGTGAAAACATAAACCCATAGGAAAGTAAGAAGGGACTGCAGAATGTGTATTAGCAGACATACTTAATATGAGACATGATTAGTAAAAAGACTTCTATTGTAATTCACCAGAAATATGACGCCTTTCTACGAACTCTGTTTTCTAAAGTTATTAATTAACAAAACAACATTTTGTTGCTAAGATTCTTTCTTAACTGAAAAGGCTCCTACCATATTTAAAATATAACATACTTGAAAAATAGCAACAATATTGTCAAAAATCTAAGTACCAAGAGAGTGACAGTGCACACTGCTGGTGGCATGCAATGAAAACTGTTGATGAAGTCCATTCCCTTCAGTGAACTGTAAAATAAAACACTCTGTCTGATTTACTGTCTCATCTGAATGAACTTGACAGCATAATTCCAGAACCTATTTTAGACTGTGTTTGGTCAATTAAAAAAGAAAAAAAAGAAAAAGAAAAAAAAAGTGAAATTTAAGTTGCTTGTATGGAGAGCTGTCAAGCAATATATTACAATTCAAAAACAGTGTTTTGACTTACCTTCAACACAGCAATAAATTTTTTTACTTCTTCAACACACTGCATTTTTCAGCTACAATAAAAACAACAGAAAAGCATGTTTTAGTCCTTTAGGAATTCTCAGAAAATACTGTGAAAGGTTTGTAACAGAATTAGACATTTTTCTTTTACTACCTTCCATGAAAAATAAGTACTCTTAAAATAGTTACTCACTGTCAGAGATGTAAGCAGTAATTGCTAATAAGGCTATTGCAGAAGAACAAAAAACGAATATTCAAGAGGCAAACATTATCTTTCAAAAATCATAAATGAAGATATGACTACAGTATCTCTCTTTAAAAAGGACTAATAATTGTTGACTCCATTGAAAGGGTTGAGATTTTCTAATTAGCTTTTGGGTAATGTATCACACATGTGGAGTGCCTAAGCATAATGACACACTTCACTGAACTCTATCTAGCAAGTTTCATGCTTATGAAGCTGTTCCCCTTGATTGCTTTTCATCTGGGCTGCAGAGAGATTTGGTTGGAGGCTGACACTGATTAAGTGCAAGAGAACCGTGTTTTACTGTGACAGCTGCTAGGCCTCTGTCAGCAAATCAGTGGGGCTTTTTCCCATTTTATTCCTGTCTTTTTCTTCGTCTTATCTCTCCTGTTAGCATCCCATTGTTACTGGTTTTTCTGGAGATGAAAAACATCTTTATAGCTGTCATATGATTGAACATTTTGTGATTTGACAATCAGGTAAAACGTTTACCTGGAGGGGAAGAGATGATCTCTGTCCAGAGATTCTACAGGATATAGAGAACACGTGGGAGGAAAAGGTGTACAGCATATGTTCTAAAATAATGCAGAAAATCCTTTTAAGTTCCACTGCACAAACTGATGCATGAATAAAACCAGCATGTACCTAAAAAATACATCATGTGTGTTATTGTGCTTACATTATGAAATTAGTCTTCAGTGTAAATATGCAGAAGAGAATTTCTTACTTCTCTTTTCTTTAACACTTAACAAAAAATAGTCTATAATTCTAGTCACAAAGATTTCTAAGTTTCCAAATTAGTGTTAAATGGTAGTCAACCAAAAAAGAGATTTTTTTGGTTACAATTATTTTACTCAATTGCATTTTATACATTTGATTCAATTCACATATTGTTAAATTCTACATGACTTTACTTTTCTACTATTTTTGTGAGACTGTTTTCAAATTTGTTTTAGGAACAGAACAGGGTTTTCATTTTAGATTATCTGCTTTTTGTTTGAAATTTGTTTTCAAAAAATAATTAAAGTATTTCTTTATAATAGAGTCATTAAAAACTTTTTCCTATATAAAACTAGATCCATAATGGGCAGCATTTGTGTCGAATTGTGTGACATTACCTACTTGTTCAATCATCTATAATATTTATTTTAATTTTCATCTTTAAAAAGTGAGGATATTAAAAAGAATGATAACGGAGGTAAATAGGTAGTCTGAATTATTTTCCAAATGTCTAGTAGAAAAACAATATCCAGTTGCTAGTAAAGTGCCTTTTAGGATTAAATCAAATAAACCTTCCAATTAAAAACACAATTAAAAAAAAGAATTTAATGGTAAAATTTAATATTAAGTTTAATTTGCAGAGTAGATAACAGGCATAAAAATAAAGATAATAAATGAGCAGCATCCAATTTTTTTTTTTATAGTGGCTACAAAATTCATAAAATGTCACTGTACAATTGTTTCCCTTGTTAGATACAAATGCATTGATATAAAACCTGATAGTTCCAATAGTTCAGATTGCATCTAGAAGCAGTTTTTTTCTAGAGGCTCTTAGGCAGGCGAAGTATATTCGCATACAGGTGGTATAAAAGCCTTCGTAGATAGATTTCCTTATCTTCCATTTAAGAAAGATAAGATAAACTGAACATGAAAATGTACTGTTGCATATAAAACCAGCTCCCTTAGAAAGAGTTAAATTTGTAAAATTTTCAAATGTATACATTCATGTATATATATGTAACTTCCCCTCTGTAAGGATGCTGAGAATCCAGTATAACAGGATTTTTTGTAAGAATGCTCAGTCAGTGCTTGTGAATAAAAAGCACTGCAACTCATTCCTTAGAAAGGATACCCCAAGCTACAAAACAGGCATTTTGGAAGTATGATACAGAAGAAAACAAAATAAACTGGATGTAAATTTTGTAAACTTTCCTCTGAAATTCCTTTGAGTACCAGACTTTTCAAGCTGTACAAACTTCAGTCTCACTAAGTATCATTTATGTAGGTAGTTTTTTTTGATAACACAAGCATGTCTTCTTGTGAAACTACAAAGTTGTAAGTTAGTAGCTAAAGTATTTCCTAACAAATACAAGAGAACATATAAAGGAAAAGAACGTAAAGTATTTATTAAACCTAGGTGCTTACAAATCTAAAAATAAGAAGCTCTTCTAAATACTACATCCAGGTGTAGGTATCCCAGCACAAGAAAGATGTGAAGCTTAACAGGTCCAGAGGAGGGTCACGAAGATAATCAAAGAGCTGAAGCACTTCTCCCATGAAGACAGGCTGAGGGGGCAGCTCTTGTTCAGCCTGGAGAAAAGGCAGCTTCAGGGAAACGTCACTGCAGCCTTCCAGTACTTGAAAAAAGCTTATAAACAAGATGGAGAGCAATTTTTTTCATAGTCTGATTGTGACAAGAACAAGGAGGAACGGCTTTAAAGTAAAAGAAGGGAAATTTAGATTAGTTGTTAGGGGGAAGTTTTTACTCATAGGGTGGTGAGGCACTGGCACAGGCTGCCCAGAGAAGCAGTGGGTGCCCCGTCCCCAGAGGCATTCATGGCCAGTTTGGACGGGGCTCTAGGCAGCCTGATCTATTCATTGGCACAGACTGCTCATGGCAGGGAGTTTGCACTAGATGATCTTTGATGTCCCTCTCAACTCAAGCCATTGTGTTATTCTTCAATTCTATGGTTCTATGATTCTATGATACTATGATTTATGGTCATATGAACACTCACACCCTACAGAATTTATATATATAATATCTAGCTTTATTATGCTTTAAATTCAGAAAGCAACGTCCTATTTTGAATGTATTAAGTACATATAAGAAGTGAAAATTACTTTTAAAAGTTATTTTTTATAACTGAAAGATATAGAAAATTCCAAACTGTTTAAATTAATCTGAACTAGTTAAAATACAATGTTACCTCCATGAAAGCTTGTTTCTGGTACTTACTGATGAAAATGTTGGCATCATCGTTTCTATTTATGATATATAAGGAAGAACTAAAAGAATCATAGAATGGTCTGATAGTTTAACTAGTCTATTTCAATACTGCTCGTAGGAAGCACTCTGAGAACTTTTGTGTTTCTTTTTTTTCTCTAATAAATAAAAGTTATCTGTGTGAAGCCTGTGAGAACCTACGTACTCCGCAGATATAAAGACCAAAATATAGTATTGTGTTTCTCTGCTAGACTTCCTTTCAAGCACTGACTATTACTAAAAACTTATGGCAAAAGATAAGGCAATCAAAATCCAGAAAGCATTATGGGAGGGACTGCAGAAATTTGTGCACACAATTATTTTTATTTTGCATTGGTTTTTTTTTTTTTTTTTTCAAATGCCATTCTTCAAAAACAAAGATTGTCCAAGGATCCCTTATCTAGGTTTTGCAAAATGTAGACAAGAGTATTCAGAGCCTATGCAAATTTTAATATCCATTTCTGGATCAAGATTAGCAGAGGAAAACCACAGTGGATGGAGTACTGTGGGATAAAATGGGCAGTGCCTGCGTGCACCCGGGGAGGGGTCTAGGGTCACGAGTATCCGGGGCGGTCACGTGTACGGGTATAAATAGCCTTGTTGCGCAGCATTAAATTGGCATTTCGGTGTTACACACTGTGTGTGCGTCCCGTATGCCCCGCACGCTGAGGTGCGGACGGAAGGGAAGCCTTAGCCTTATTATGTTGTCGTAGACAACATCTTGTGTCTGCGGCTTTTTTTTGGGTTGTTGCTAGTGGCGGGGCGGTGGCTTTTGGGCGCTTGTTGGGCTCTGTGCGCAGGGTAGGCGTGGAGTTTCTAGCTTTGTGATGTGTCTCGTGGTGTGGGAGGTGTTGTGTAGGTCGAGGTTGTTGGCCCTTTGAGTAGGGGTTTGGCTGCATGGGCTGGGGTGGTTTTCTCTTCTTTTTTTTCTTCTGCGGATGCGGTGTTTGGAGTCGGCGTGCGTTTGTTTTTGTGGAGTTGTTTTTGTGAAGACTTGTCTTGGGTTTTGTGTTTGTGCTGTTGTGGTTTTTGTGTTGGTTTTGGTTCTTGTGGCTGTGCTGGGGATGGTGAGAAGTGTTCTAGAGACAGTTCTTTCCGTGGGTTGTGTTGTTGGGTGGGCAGGTGAAGTTTTGTTTGTGTTGCCTTATTCCTCTGGGACTTCCAGGGTTTGTGGCTTGCATGGACATGTCTGTTCTGATTGGTGGGAGTATTTTACGGGTGAGTCAGGGGTCTAGACGGTGAGGTGCGCTGCGCTTTTCTGCTTTTTAGGTGGTGCTATGCCTTGGCATGCTTCCCCAGGGGTTTGGATTTTGGCCGATTGTTCTTTTTGTTCTTTTACTTCTACGTTAACGCTGAGCTGTTTTGCAAGGTCTTTCGTTTTTTCTGTTCCCTGGCGTGTCGTGGGTGTTCCGTTTATCTTTATAGTGTCGCCTTTGCTCTCTGGTTTGGCTCTGTGTGTTTCCTCTGTGTTGGGGGTTGTTTAGGTAAGTATGTTTCTCCTTGTTGCTGTGGAGGAGTCTCTTTGCTGTTGTTCTTGGTGTGTTGTTTGTTGTAATAGTCGGTTGGGGGGGTCCGAGGTGTGTGGGGCGGGTGCTGCTCCCCGTTGGTCTGGGGAGGAGTTGGGTCGTGTTTGTATCGGTGTGGCGTGTGAGGTGGCAAGGTGAGGTGGTGGGCTAGGGTGGGTTTTGGTTTGTCGGTCGGTGGAGCGTTGTGTTTTTTGTTTCCCTGCTTGCTTGCTCTGCGGATGTGTGCTTTCAGCCTTGCTGGGGTCTTGTTTCGCTGTTTTTGTTGGCTGACCGGTGTTTTCCCCATGGTGCTCTGTCTTTTACTAAATGCTGCTTTTGTTGCTGCTATTGTTTGTGTGTGTGTGTGTTTGTGTGTGTGTGGTTTCGGTTGTGCTTTTCGTTGTCTAGCTTCGGGAGTAGGTGTATAGCTTGTGTTTTCGTGCTCAGGCCGTGTCTGGTTGTTCGCTTTACAACCTTTCGTTGGGTTCCTTCGGCGGATATTGTGTTTGTGGTACCTGTGATTAACCTTTTTTTTTGTCCTCTGCTTTTTTTTTCCCTTCGGTGTATTTTGTTCGGGTTGTTCTTGCGGTTTTTTTTTTTCTTATGTTTGTGTTTTTATTTTATCTGCTTATTGGAGCCCAGCCTGGTGCGCGTTTTGGTTTCTTTGCTGAGTTCGTCTGGATTGGTGTGTCGCGCGTCCAGTTGTGTTTGTCCTCTTGTTGCTTTGTGCTGTGTGTGTGTTTGGGTTTTGGTGTCGCTCCAGTGTTGGAGTCTTTTGTTTGGGTTGTTGCTGCCTCTGCTGCTTTCGGGGTAGTTATCGGGTTTTTGTGTTCTTTCGTTCGGGCTGAAGCGTTTGAGCCTTTGTCTTCTTTTTTGTGTGGGCAGGTTGCTTGATTAACAGGCTTTTTTTGAGTGGTGGGCGTGTAGACGGCCCTATCTGTTTGCTTTCGTTTTTGTTCTGGTATGTATTTTTCTTGCCCCTGCTTTCTGAGTCTGTTCTTGGGTGTTTGTCCGGTGTGCCTGTTTGGCTTCTGTCCCTTTGTTTCCATTTAGTTTCGTTTTCGGACTTCGCCTTTTTCTTTTTGTTGCATTTTTGATTTTGTGGCTGTTGCCTCCAGTTTTCCAGTTGTGAACTTTTTCCTTTCTCATTTCTTTGTGCTGCGTTTTCCCGGCTATTTGCCCGGCTGTGTGGCCGTGCTGTTGGGCCCTTTCTTTGCTTCCGTTTTCGGTGGCTGTTGTGGGGGGTTTCGTGGCGTTCTGTCTTCGTTTCTGTGCCGTCCTTTTTTCGTGGGATGTGTGGGTTTTGGAGTGGATGTTATGACTGATTTGTGCTTGTGTTGTGGTTGTTCCGTTTTCATTGGTGGGGGGTGCCGTGTTAGCTTTCTGCGTTGCGTGGGTTGTCTTAGGTCGTCTTCTCCTGGTTTTATGGAGTTTGTACCCGGGTTCCTGCGTTCCTTCTTCCGCCGTCTGATATTTCTGGGCCGCAGGGGGGCAGTTTTGCCTTCTCATGGTGGGCTTTAGCTTGGAGTTTCTGTTGTGCTTTTTTCTTTCGGGGGTGGTGTGGCAATTGCAGAGTTACCGGTCTTTGTTGTTCGTCTTTTATGGCTTTCTCTATTGTTGGCGGGTTTGGTTGGTTTCCGTTCTTTTTGATTTGGTGTGTGTTCTCCCTGTGTGCTTTGGTGTTTGGGTGTTCGTTGTTTTTTTAGTCTTTTCCAACAGTGTGTGGCTTTTTCTAGTCGTTCCTCCTTTTCTGTTTGGATCATGGTTGTTTTGTTTTTGTTTTAGTTGGACCATGTCTTCTGTTTGGTGCGCTCTCTTTTTTAGTTTTGTGTTTCCTTTGTTTTATCTGTCTCTTTTTTGTGTTTTTTGTCCTTTTCTGAGGTCTTTCTCTCGTGGAGCCCTCAGATGTTCTCCTGTTAGGGCTTCTTCTTGCGCTTAACTTGGGGTCATGTGCGCAGTTGTGCTGGTCTCTGTTGGTTCATTTCTAGAAGTGGCGCTTGTGTTTTCGTGTCCATGTTTTTTTCCGTTCTTCGACTTTGTTTGTCATCGGTTCTCTCCGATGGTAGGTTCCTTGGTTCTTTGCCTTTGTTTTCCTTGCCCCATTGTTTCCTTGGGGTTGGGTGTGGTTTCTGCGAGCATGTGTTCCGTCTGTGCAGCCGTTACCGGTTTGCTTGCTCCGTTCTGTGTTTGGCTGGCGCATCTGTTTGTTTCTTAGAATCATAGAATCATAGAATCATAGAATGGCTTAGGGTGGAGGGGACCTTAAAGATTGTCCAGTTCCAAGCCCTCTGCCATGGGTTCCCTTCCTTCCATCCCTCCCTTTTCCCTTCCCTTCCCTTCCCTCCTTTTTTCCCTCCCCTCCTTTTTCCCTCCTCTCCTTTTTCCCTCCCCTCCCCTCCCCTCCCCTCCCCATCACTCCCCTGGGATTTCCTTCCCTTCCCTGGGTTGGTACTGGGTGTGGCCTTGTTCAACATCTTCATCAACGACCTGGACGAAGGAATAGAATGAAACCTCAGCAAGTTTGCTTCTGATACAAAGCTGGGAGGAGTGGTTGATGCACCAGAAGGCTGTGCTGCCATTCGGCAAGACCTGGACATACAGAAGAGCTGGGCAAACAAGAACTTAATGAAATTCAACAATGGCAAGTGTAGAGTCCTCTACCTGGAGAGGAATAACTGCATGCATCTATGCACGTTAGAGACTGACCTGCTGGAGAGGAGCTCTACAAAGAAGGATCTGGTTGTTCTGGTGGACAACAAGTTGACCATGAGCCACCAGTGTGTCTTTGTGGCCAAGAAGGCTAGTTTCATCCTGGGGTGCATTAAGAAGAGCTTGGCCAGCCGGTTGAGGGAGGTGATCCTCCCTTTTTACACTGCCCAGATGAGGTCACATCTGGAGTACTGTGTCCAGTTCTGGTCCCTCCAGTTAAAAAAAGACAGGGAATTTCTGAAGAGAGTCCAGTAGAGGGCCACAAAGGTGATGAGAACATCTCCCTTTTTGAGGAAAGGCTGAGAGATCTGAGGCTGTTTAGCCTGAAGAGAAGACTGAAAGGGGATCTTAACAAGACTTATAGATATCTAAAGGGTGGGTACAAAGAGGATAGGGCCAGTCTCTTTTCACTGATGAGAAATGACAAGACAAGGGGCAATGGGCACAAACTGGACACAGAGAGTTCCATCTGATCATGAGGAGGAAATTCTTTACTTTGAGGGTGATAGAGCATTGGAAGAAACTGCCCAGAAACCATGGAGTATCATTCACTGGAGATATTCAAAACCTGCCTAGATGTTTTCCTGCGCAGCCTACTGTAGGAAAGGTGCTTTAGCAGGGGGTTGGACTAGGATGATCTCCAGAGGTCACTTCCATCCCATATAAAAATGGTACATAGATAATCAATGTACTATATTTCTTCTGTTGTGTTTTTTTTTTTCCTTTGGGCTTGCAAAACTTGGCATTAATTGATTATTGAAATAACAAGGTTTCCCCTAAATTGCAAATGTTCCTAATGGAAAAGCTGAATTCTTAACAAACATTGAAACAATACTGTTTACTCTGACACTGTGAAATATTTTTATGTTTAGGAATCCTGCAACATTTTGCCAGTATTTCCTATTACTGAAAAAATTTCTGAAATGCATAATCTATTTTTGGTCTTGATTTTCTTCTCATTATTCCATGCAATGCCTGTAGCCTTTTGCATTTGTATTTTAAGGGTTTCCTGGAAAATTTCCATGCCTTGAAGTGTCTGTCAAGAGATTTGGTTGTGCCAAAATCATCTTCTGGACTGTGTTTGCCTTTTAAGTACCATGTCAGCAAACAAAGATGAGTGTAGAATTTATTGCCTTGAAATATTAAGTCAATAGGATTAATAAAAGTGTAGTTACTGTTTAAAACTTGGCCATGCATAACAGGATATGAATTAAAGATCAGTTAAACCAGATGGTGATATTCAGACAATGAAATAACAAGAGTGGACATGCTTAGTGTGCAACCTTATTATTAATAAATATGAAAACCTAAAGTTTAATCTGAAGATCTTGGGTGTAAAATTTGGAAATAAAAAGAAAAGACGTAGTATTTAATTATTAATGTATTCTATTTCCCACACCCCGTGTCTTGCCAGTGTTTCACTAATTACATCATTCTTATCACAAGACCCTTAATATTGCATTTTGAATAGCTACAACAAACATAAGCCTCAGTAATGTGTCCTTTGACTTTTTCATAAAAACTGTAATCAAATTTTTTTTTAATGCAAACATCATTTTGCCTTGTGAACATTGTTATTTCTGTCAAGAAATAGTAATCCCATTCCATATTACATATCACACATTATGTATATGCAAATAAACACAGACTTCTATTATTTAAAATATTTCTTCAATGTTCAATGCTTTAAATGTTCTTTAAAGAATCAAATGCCACAGAAAAAATAATCCATGATTATTCTCCTATTCTTTTCACGTGT
Source organism: Numida meleagris (assembly GCF_002078875.1). Classification (NCBI taxonomy): domain Eukaryota; kingdom Metazoa; phylum Chordata; class Aves; order Galliformes; family Numididae; genus Numida; species Numida meleagris. Next base: position 39,490,406 of record NC_034438.1, on the reverse strand, counting down.
TTAATTTGCCCCTTCCTAAGTCATACAGGACCTTTTGTATTAAGTAATGGAGTTTGTGCCTAATACATGTTCTGTGAATGTTCTTAAATTTTACCTCAGTTGATAAGAATGGCAGTTTGAATACTAAGCCTGGCTCTTAAATAATTAAAAAGATTTTCATTTACAACAAATTGTAGCAAAACCACTTTTTCTTGCATCTGTGACCTTGTGAGCAAAAATGTATTGCTTTCTCTGTGGTTTTGTAACAATTGTCAGAATACTGTAATTTTAAGAGTTCAAAGTCTTCAGAGGCTGCAGACTAAAGAGAAGATGTAATTGCATAATGCTAAATGATATATTAAAAGCATATGAGAAGCTTTAAAGTGGCTTTGTGTAGAAAATAATGATCTACAGAATCACTTATAGTGGTAAATTGCCAAAATTTTGCTTTTCTAATACTGGCTTTATAACAGATCCTCATTCTGAACAAGTAATGTGCTCTTCACCTTCATTATTTCTAAAATATGTGATATTATAATTTCTGATAATGTATCTTCATAACTTGACAAAAGCTCCATGCCCTTGCAAGGGGCATGCCTTCTCATTCTGCAGAAGTGATTTGAGGGAATCCTACAGGACCTTGAAATCCTTCAGAAGCCCAGCTGCCCTGTAGGAATGATCATTTTTCCACCAGAGAAGTGTGTTCAGGATCGGCCAGTTTGTATCACATTCTGTCTGATAGCTGTAAAGAAGTTATGGCAACTTATAGAAGCATTTGACAGAAAATATCCATATGTATAACTTTCCTCACCTGTCTCCCAAGCTAAGAATTTGAAGACTTTTAAAAATCTAACAACGATATTTCTCAGGTATGCAAGAAATGCATGAAGTCCATGGGATAGTTTAGCAACTTGTAAACTTCTATGTTGTACCAAATACAGTCTTTTTTTGTTCACCTAAGACCATGAGCATCACATTTCAAAAGCTAAACAACGTCTAAGATTAGGTGACATTAAAGTGTTCAACTAAACTGAAATTTGAATTGTGTTATTTGCCTTCTTATTTAGTGTTGCAATTCCCAGAGTATTTATTGCATACCTCAACTCCTCTGAAATCAAACGCTCTGAAAGTATATGAATGAATGAACGAATGAATGCTTTGCTGAACATACCAGGCTTAATGAGATTAGTCATACCTACTTCACACTTCAGTGATAACAATTTATTTCCAAACACTGACTTCAGTTGACCTCTTGTATGTTCTGTTCCCTCAGGATTTACAATTATACTATTAAAGAGCATCCAAAAGAGACAACAAAGTTGGTGAAGGGTCTATAGGGCAAGACATATGAGGAATGGCTGAAGTCACTTGGTTTGTTCAGCCCAGAGAAAAGAAGACTGACGGGGGCCTCATGGTGGCCTACAGCTTCCTCAGGAGGAGAGTAGAGGGGTAGCACTGATCTCTGCTCTCTGGTCACAGAAATAAAACCCAAAGAAATGGCATGGAGCTGCATAAGGGGATGATCAGGTTGCATATAAGGAAATTTCTCCACTGAGAGGGTCATCGGGCACCAGAACATGTTGCCCAGGGCAGTGGTCATTGCACCAAGCCTGACAGATTTCAAAGACCATTTGAACAATTCATTCTAGGGTTCGAATTTTGAATGGTCTCATGTGGAGCCAGGAGCTGGACTTGATGATTCTTGTTGGTCCCTTCTGAATATGATTCTAACTAATTTTATTCATAAGTTTTTAATACTTAGCTTTTTTTTCATATTTTGTACTGCTTGTAATCTCACTAGCAATTAAAAACCAGTTGGTCTTTAGTGCCAGTTTGGTGAAGTTACTCTGGAATGTATTTAATAAATGTTTATTGCTATCCAATATTTTTTAATATTTATCACCAGCTACACTCCTACTGAAAAACTATGTATCAAGTACCATTCCAGAGCTACTGAAATGAACTGGCATTGAAAAGACAAAGACAAAAGTGTACAGTCCAGGCCAGCTGTCTTGGCTCTGCTTCCTGCTCAGCTCCCCATGTCAACAGGACAGTACAAGAAGCCAAAACATTCCCAGCTCTGGGCAGCGCTGCTCAGAAACAGCCAAAACATTACTGTGCTATCAACACTGTTCTTCTCCCAGTGCCAAAATATAGCATCATGCATACACTGTTAAGATAATTAAACTCTGTCTCAGATGAAACTAGGACACTACTGTACTAGAAACAAAAATTTTGAGTTTTGTTTCATGCAATGTAATTCTAAATATGTAGTGGAAATAAATTTATCTCCTTATTAAGCTTCTACTCAGGATACATCTGACAAAGTTATTTTTCTACTTTGCTGAAATACTGTAAGTTTTCTTTTAATGTCTTATGGTTGATTAATTTCCTAAATCTAGTTCACTGTGAAGGATGTCAGGTTGATGGAGCAATATGTAGTGGCAATGTACATTTGCTGTTTACAGTACCTGGATTATTCAAACAGCTAATTCAAATAAGGAGGATTTAACTGTAAAAAGTGTGAAAGTACAGTTTTTTAGGCACAAGTTGCCCTCAGACATCTTATATGACTGCATACAGATCTTTGCTGTATGTTCATCATAGCACTTCTTTTTCAATTTTTTAACAAATTATGAGAAAATTACCATTATACTACGAATCCTTAGCTTTCTATACACCTCAAATGTATTGTAGGCTCATTAATAACATGATAAATAGAAACTCTGATTATACTGTAGATACAATTTTAAAATAAATATTATTTTAAAGCTATTTTTATAATCTAGCATTAATTGTGATCTTCCATGTTTTGTTTGTTCATTTTTGTTTGTTTTTGCTTGGTTTGTAGTGTTCTTACTGCTGTCTTTTTTTTTCTATTTTGTTTTTTTCTCACGGCTGATCAATTTCTATTCCAAAGATAATAAGGGAGTTATCAAGCTTTAAAGGACTTTATTTGACACAGAGCTTTGATGCCAGCATTGGATGTGACTGTAAAGCACTAAAAGATCTAATTTTGATGATCTTTGATTTTCAGTATATAAGGACAAAATTTTAAGAAGTTTCCAGGACACTTTAGTAACACAAACATCATTACTTCCAACTGGAGTTTTATGTTTGCAAGGGAGTAACAATTCTGAAAACTGCAGCTTTCATTGATGATTTTACATTGCTTGCCAGTCAACTGTAGGTAAAACAAAGGCAAACTGAGTACAGCTATCAGAGCTTCATTGTTCATTGATAAGCTCAATTTTACATCTTTCCTACAGATCCACAGTGATGGTAACAATAAAATCTATTGGTAGGACTCAGAAAGTCTTGCTGTCCTTTATTTCAACCTTGTGTATGCCACTGAACATATTTGTTTCGACTTTCTCCCTTCTTGTTTGCTTTGATCTTTGATTCATACATGTAAGTCAACATTTGTTAGCATATCTTTTTTTTTCAAACTTTTAACTGTTAGTGATTTCTCACTTTCTCTGTTATTTTTGTTTGCCATTCCTCATTTGAGCCTTGTTATTTGACAACTTATTTCCAGTGGTTGATAGTTCTTTAAAAAAATGCATTTCCGTGTTTTCATTTATTTGCTTCTCTATCTTCTCCTCTTTTTGTGTTTTTCACCTGAACGATCTGTAAATATTTAGGCATATACCTGCTATAAATGATATATTTTGTCCAGTAGTATTTGATCACTTAACTTAATGCTCTGTGAATTATCCCACAGCAGAAGGTAGTGGATTATTTTGCAGCATTTTCCTGTGCAAATAAATGATTGTTTTAATAATAGTAGTAATTATTTTCAACCGTCTAAACAGTTTCTATTTTGCTGTTGACTAAAATGGGTAACAATTTTTTTTTGAATGGTATAGAAAGAGAATTCTTGAAACAGGATTAATAGTCCAAAATGGATGAGTTACTGAAAGGTAGATCTAACTCAAACTTCAATTCTGCTCAGTATTCTGTGCAAACTGTTTGATTATGAGGAGAAACTATCACACCTTAAATGTTTAGAATCCTTCTAGATTCTTGATTTTATGCTGTACATATGTTGCTGCAAAAGTAATGCCTACTATTTATTTCCATGGAAACTACAACAGATACAAAGAGATAATAGCATTATTTGGTAGAGCAAATTCTCAGCTACAAAAAAAACTATTTTTGTCACCACCGTTAATTATGTATTTTTGTTGGTAATGAATTAGAGCCTGCATGCCACACTCATAAGAATCTACCTGGCTGTGCCGAAAGTGGCCTTTCATGTCCATGTCACCACTGCTGAAACACACAAACCACTGTCTCACTGTCTGTGCTCACATCCACTGTTTGGTCTCCATAAATGTTTACCAAGTGTTGATGAATGTCAGTGGATGTCATTACTTCTGCGATTTCAGTGACACACCTTTACTTCATCTGTACTTCCATTTCAGATGCCATTTTGTCAGACTGCCTCCCTGCTGCCATCTTTTGTACAGCAACAGAATTTAATGGAATATTGGTGGGAAGGTTCAACCTTTATGGCCTTACCACCATCTGCCTCTGATGTTGTAGCACTTTTGGAGCAACCTTCATAGTTTCCTACCCTTAACCTTCTCTCAAGGGCATCGAGAATCATATGAGTTTTGTTTTCTATGTATTCTTTGTTTCAATAGAGTATTGTTTCAATACTTTACCCCATCATGAAATTTGGATCAAAATCTGAGGATCTACTTACCTACTTACTTATTTATTTACTTACTTACTTGCTTTATCTATCTATCTATCTCCCTGTCAGTCCATCTATCTATCTGTTTGTCTGTCTATCTATCTTATTCAAGTCTGTTGGCAGAGTGCCTTACTTTGGCTTACTGCTGGGAAAGAGATAGAAAATGACACCTTTTTTCTCACTCTGGTTTATATTCACAGTTTTAATAAAAATACAGGAGGGCATGTTCAGAAACTTCATGGGAGCACTCTGCACATGGTAATTTCTTTGTATGTGAATAGCTTTTTTAGGTGCCTGAACGTATGCCAGACTAACGAGAGGATCCGAACATCCCCTCTCTTAGGTTAATGAGTGACATATTTAGCATTTAACTAATTTCTTAGATCAAAGACCACCAATTGGGCACTCAGAAATGAAAGGTAGGCTCACTGGTTCAAATTAAATCCAAGTTCACCTGAATAAGTTCTGTTTAGAAAGCACAATGCCAAGTGGCATTTACCAAAATCTAGATTTTTTTGTGTGTTTTTAAAGTTTTCTTCACATTATTTCCATTTATATTTAGTTGCAAATAAACAGAACTGGACTGACACTTACTGAACCTCAGTCACATACAAAAGTTTATTTTGAAACAACATTTTGTCACAGAGAAACAAGGGCAGATAAAAGAAGCCTGGACCAAAGCTGACATTCATGATATTGGAAAAATAAACATAATTAAACTTATGGCCATGAGTTGAGACTGGTGTACCAGAACTGATATTAAATTTTTTTATTTTTTCTGATTGATGTCATAATATCTTAATCTTTACTCAAATTATCAGGATGTTCCACAGTTCTAAGCATTCTGGAGGCTTTCCAAGGCCTTCCTGCATGTTTGTTGTATTTGAAAATGAGGGAAAGTGGCTTTTTTATTTGAGAATGCTCACTTTTATCTTGCCAGGTTTCTTAAGGTTTGCTAGTGCTAACTGGTAAAACAATATTCTGCACAGAAGGAAGTGACAAGTGAAAATTTGTAGTATTTCTTATCTTGGAAGTCTGGCTCAGTGAGGCCTCTGTTGGTTTCATTTCTGGTATCTAGGTGTAACAGTGGGCAGCCTAAAACTTTGCAACATAAGTGAAGCTAAGTGATTGTACAAGCATCAAGATAAGTTTGTACAATGTGGCTGATGGTCATTAGGCTGCAGACTACCTACATCCAACTCTCATCTTTTCCTTTTATCTGTGAAGTAGATTTTGTTCCAGCACTACTGTTCAGATTTGATATGGGGCCCAGTTTAAAATAGAAATAATATATATTTCTATTCATATTATTCCGTTTATGCTCCTACTTTCGTTGTTCATTGTCTATTCATTAAAGATGCACTGACCCAAAGAATGGAAAGTATAATTCATCAGAATTCCTTGCTTGCCTCATTTCAAATCAAAAGCTAACTTAATTAACATGGTTTCCCAGACAAACAATGAATCTGTCCATATCCATTAAAAGCTTGGCAAATATTTCTAACAAATTGTATCTGAGCTTGCTCACACTTTCATAAACATTTCAGCATCCATACATGAGTGTCACGTAGGCTGTGAAACAATAAACTCGGTTCAGCTTTGCAATTTTTCCAATTTACTTAAGGAGAGATTTCTGGATTTCTAATTGTTAACATTTGTTATCCTAAATATTGAGTTACTTTTTCTTTAAAAAAATGATAGTATGAAGTCTGCATAGAAGTAAAGCATGTTGAATCTGGCACATGTTCCTGAAAAGTTAATTTTCTTTCCTCAGTATTAAGAGAAGTATTAAGAGAAAGAAAATCAATTGTCAATAATTTTGATTGTGTTGTTTGCCTTGGGTTTTGCTTTATTGCTTATTTTAGCTATAAATATAATTTCTAAAATATTTCAGAAGTAAAACATAAACCTTGGTCAAATAGATGCCCATACTTGTGTACCATTAAATAACTTTTGACAGCTTATAAACAAGGATGTAAAGAAAATGTGTAAGAGTACATACAGGGGAACTTTAATGGTTTCTGAATGTTCCTGACACAGGCTGTGATCAGGCCTCAAGTGCAACTTGCAAAGGTCAATTCCTGTACCAGCTTGAGAGTTCAGTGTGTGAAAGTGCTGACAACCTTCCTTTGCTGTCTGCTGGAAGGAATAAGAGCCCCACAGAACACCTGGCTCAGGGACATGAGAAAGGATGGAAATGATCACACTACACCCTCCAACCTGCATGGACTGTACAATGCAGTCTTTGACAGGCAGACACAAAGTAGACCAGAAGACACATTTTTCTTTTTTTTCTTCCTAGTAGAACAGTTTCTTTTTTCCCAGCACAGAGATATAGGACGCAGTACCAAACAGAAGAGCAGAACTCTGAATATATAAGGGGAAATAATTCTTTTCTGCAATAAGAGCACTCTTGGGAGCAAGATGTAATGAAAAATGATAACCTACTTCTGCATTTCATCAACTTCCACTAAAAAGCCTTTATTGAAACATATCATTTCCTAACTCATCTTTAAAGTCAGTCCAGCTCAAGCTCTACACTAGTGTAAAAATTATTTAGCAGAAATCCAGTGAACATTTAAAAATACAGGTAAATAATTAACTTTCTTTTTTTCTACTTTCCTCCATGTACTCATCTCATTTTTAAATATTGTGTGATGCAGACAGATTTGGTTGGAGTCCATGAAGGAAAAGTACACAATGAGAGGAAAAGGAGAACAGTTTCCCACACATACTGGAACAAAATAAAACTGACATAAAATAATGCTTTAAGTATAATATTTTTGCAAAAATATTTTTATAGTTTTGTTTCAAGCAACATTTTAGTGATCAACATAATCTGATAGTGGAGTAGTACAAAAGTCTACTTGCTGAATTTTTCCTTTTTTTCCCACCTCTCTTCAGAGAGAGGCTTTATTCTACATCTGAGTTAAATCTGGGATTTTTTGTTTATGTATATCGATATATGATCAGAGTGGTTATGAAACAAGCCTTTAGTTGTAGGATAACTATGTTATGTCTTTTGTAATTAGAACTTCAATATTGTAAGGTTTTTATTCGGTACAGCGCCTGTTAGTAAGCCCATCACCAACCAAGATGAGTTGTATTTGAGGAAATGGGTTTGTTGTGGTTCAGGTACTAGAGAGATATTTTGGCTCTCTCTCAATATACATAGTTATGAAGGAAATTGATTAAATTCAAATATCACAGCCAGAGTTTTACTTCTTGTTTGAGGTTTTAAGTTTTTATTTCAGTTGTTTTCAAAATCCAGTTGACATGTTATTTATCAGGTCTGGCCTAAAGAAAAAAATATCCACAAGCTTGTTCTAATGCTAATTGGATAGATTTCCTAAACCAAAGTCTGAGGAAAAATACACTAACTGTAATAAATAGGTCTTATGAAAGTTTTAAATACCAGTATAGCTAATCAGTTTGAATAAGACATTTAAACAGTAAATAGCGTTTAAAAGTAAACAGAGCTTTACATAAAGTGACAGCTACTATTATGTTTTCTGCTTCTAAGTGTGTGAAAACTAATGTACCAAGAAAGTGCCTACTATTTAAGCATCTTGCTCCAGACATTTTTAGCAACAAAAATTTGCAGTGGGTGGACCACTGAAGTGTCTCATCATTAAATTATGCACTGTATGATAGAAAGCTTGCATGACAACACTGTGTTCAAATGCTGTTAATTAGGGTGTTGCTAAAACAAAGAACACAATGTGAGTTACAGATTAGCTAGTCTACCTAAGAGGAAAAAACACAAAAACAAGCAAACAAAAAAACCTGGAAAGAGACTTATAATTTTCTCTTATAATAAAGTGCAAATTTTAAAAACAAGGTAGGGGAGACATATTTTTATCTAAAACAGAAAAGAGCATCATTTCATGGTACAGACTGAAGCATTTCCTGAAGTATTTCTTAATTTTTAACCGAGTTAATTCTGTAACATAACATACATTTTTCAGAATTTAATCTTAAAAATGTACAGTTCTTAATAGGGACAAAAATTTTAATGGAGAAAGAAAAATAGCTGAGTGAGAATATAAATTTCCATATCAGGTTTTGAGAGGAGTAATTCGACTTCTGCTACGCTTTCAGGCTATTATCTAGTCAAGTACTCCATTTGTGTATTTTCCTTCCTTCCCCTTTTTTTTTTTTTTTTTTTTTTGTGGATTTTTTTTTGGTTTTAATTAGGTAGCAAAATATCACTTAGTGATGTTGTGAGTTCCAACATTTTTTCATTTTATTTCTCAGATCTTTTCTATACCCAGATGGTAGACCATTTGTATTTTAGAAATATAAACTTCTATTTCAAATAAACTAACTTCTGTAGCCTTGAACTTTGTGTTATTCCTTTATGAGGGATGGCAAAAATATATGACATCTTCCTTGTAAATACAGACCAAAACCAAGAGTAAGAGTTTCTTTCAAAAGAGGATCAAAAGCAAGCTAGTTTAGTTATGACTTAGCAGTCTGACCCAGCAGCTGTCAGATTTCCCCATGTTCAGCAGTTTTAGAATGATAAATAGGCTTTACACAGGGCAGGAGTTTGACCCAATTTTTTTCAGTTTTTGAATGTTTATAATGACACATACTATAATCTTCAACAGTTCTGATGCCATGGTCTTCAGTTGTGGGGAAGAGTAAATGTTTCCCGAAGGGATGATATTGACTTTGTTCAGCAGTAAATATTCTCTGGAGGCTTGGTCAATTCTGTCAAGAAAAACTGACTTGTTGAATGAAGATTGGTAAACTTGCAGCTAATATTTGTGTCTCTATGATACACGATATTTTCCCCCTCTACAATCATTTAATCTCTGGGCTGTTTCTGTTCCTAGATTTTATCCTACTGTCACCTCAGTTTTAAGCATTTTCATCAATAGAGATATAGTTAGGTGGAAATAAAGCTAATGACTGTCATGGTTTTATGATTTTCGGTTCTTGCTACTCCACATCATAACATCATGTAGTGAATGTACCTAGTTCTCGGAAGAGAAGGACTACTACATTCCCCACGGTACTTTGCTTCTCTGTTACCATTTTCCAGCCGGAGGGAAAAGATAAAAGCTCGCAGTATAAAAACTTGCAGATCACGAGACCTCGTCCCTTTTCCGCCCGTCTCTTGTCTTGGCAGCACCTCGCTCTCCAGCCGTCTTATTGTCGGTAGTAGAGTAAGGCCTACCTTGATTTTGGGACATTCTCTCTCTCTGTATTGGATATTGGATTTATCAGCTTAAATTGTAATTATATTGTATTATAGTGTGCTGTTTTGCATTCCGATATTTTATTTAGTAAATTAGTTTGTTTCTCCTCAGATTGTTGCCGCTGTTCTTTGCTCTCAGGGCCATCTCCTTACCCTTTTCCCCTTTCCCCTTTTCCCGGGGAGTGGGCCTGTGGGTCCCCCGTCCCCTTCGTCACGGAACCAGGCCGAACGCCCGTAAACCGTTGACAATGACAAAATTCAGCTTTTGAAGAGGAGATCAGCTGTCTCCTCCATGAGTGACTCAGACAGAAAAACTGAAAGAAACAGAGAAAAATGGGAACAAAGAGCATAAAAAATCATCTACTACGTAAACAAAAAAAAATGTCACTACACGTGGTTTGGATACAGGTTAGTAAAAATAAGACAAGGATATTACACTTCAGAATCTTTTCAAAAGTGTGTTTGTACTACTTTCTTTTCCATACATACGTAGTACCAGACTAGCTGTTAATAGCTGCTGAAAGTGGAATTTTTGCTTTTGGGGAAAAAATTTCTTTGTTCACACATTTTAAAGCAAAATGAGGATCAAAACACTTTATTAATTTATTAATTATATGATCAGCAATCAACAAAAATTAAGGACAGGTATCCAAAATATAACTGATCAGCACTAGATGCTTTGATAATATCTAAAAATTTCTAAGTGTTCCGCAAGAACTAATACCAAGAATTTGTAATCACACAAAAACATACACATACAGAACCATAAACCCATGCTATCCTTTCATAGGCTATAGGAATCATATGCACACCCTGATTCCTGAGTTTGTAGACTCCCCTACTCGCAGTTTTCCTGAGGAAGATGTGTGTTCTGATAGTATACGATGTATATGCCAGGGTGAACTTGACCCAAATGCACACCCCACACTGTCAGGCACCAGCTGGATGGAGTCTGTTCCCCATGTCCCATGGGGATGCTGCTTTGTCCCAGATGGACAGAGATCATAGTGCTGTGAGATCACTTCCAAAAGTGTCTCTCAATATTTCATCTTTGCGGTTGATTACTCCTCTCTGTATTCAGAAATTGATTTCAAGTTCCCTGATTACTGTTTGGTCCAGCTGATAGTCATTTTTCTCTTTGTAATACACATTTTTGGGCAGAACATCCACCAGAAACATTGTGTATACTCAGTGGTGCATATTGTTTTCCAGACTGCTTGCCATGGGTTGTTCATATATGCATCACTCAGGAATCCCAATTTGAGAATCTTATATGGAAGCCACGAAAACAGAATGGAGAGAATATTCAGTGCCTCATGCAAGTTAAGAACATTGAGATCAGCTTTTCATCTACATGAATAATTGTAAACTATTGTGATAATATTTGAAGCACATTAAATTGATAAACATTTATCCATAGTATTGTTTCAAGGCATCTTTAGCCCTCTAGAATGAAGTATATGAATTTTGCCATGGTTGAGAAATTATAGATCAAATAATTTACAGTACAACTGACTAAAAATAAATGTACTGATGATGAGTCTCCATAGTTACTGTCATCTGGTCTTATACAAAGTCATCAGTGTCTGCTTTCATAACTCCTAATTTACAAAAGCTGAAGTATATATGGTATCCATATAGCAGAAATCAGGGTGTCACGGTATTATCTAAGGGTCTGCGTCCGTGGCAAAGGGGACAGGCCCAAAAGAAAAGAAAAAAAAAAAAAAAAACGAGAAAAGAGGAAGGAAAAAAAAATTGCCGGCGGGTAGCGGCCGGCCCCAGGCAGTCTGGCGGCTAAAGCGGCAGAGAAGCCGTGGAGCCGCACCCTGGGGAAACAAAGGGAAGAGGGGAAAGGCAGGGGACTCGTAGGTGGATCTAACACAAAAAAAAAAAAAACAGCGGCACCAATCTGAGGAGGAACAATAATTTTACTAAATATATCAAAAATGAGACTAATAGAATTATAACAGAGAGTTTACAGGCTGAAAATCTTACACAGTAAACTGCAGGAGGACCACGTGCTTTCTCCGCGGGGCAGGAAAGAACAGACCCCGTGTCTCCCAGGCAGCTTCACCACCCCCTCTCACACAAGGACCCCTGGGCAGTGCACCTCCTCCCCTCCCCCTAGGAGGGCCATACCAAAAAAGGCAGTTTGCAGTAACCAGGGAATTAACTCTTCAACTGCCGGTACCTTACATGATGTAATGATGTGGAATACCGACAACAAAAATCACAAAACCATAACACAGGGAACGTAAGAAGATTTCAGGACCTACCACTCTATAAAATAAATCTAGTACCAAATTAGGACAAAATCCTTGTTGTGGCTGAGAAAGAGCAGGGTAGTCATAAATGACCAAGAGCTGTTATTGTGCCTGTTTTACATGCTGGTTCTTATTCCACAGCATTGTAAACTGTGCCTTTACTCTGCATGCTATTTGTATGAACTTATTGGTAAACCCACTGATTTTGATAGCATTGAGGAGTAAGATGTCAGCAGAGGTTAAGAAATTTTTTCTTGTATTAACTTTCTCTTCTCTGTGTTACATATCTAATTTCCCTGAGATTTGAACATATTTTTTCCAAAATCTGCCTAAAAATACCCTCTATGTGTATTTATTCATTTTTAAATTCATATATCAGAAATCGGATATTTTGGAAGAAAAAATGAAATACTGAAACATATAGTGAACTTCAAGCAGCAGATTTTGAAGAGCTATAGAAAAGCTTAACACAAGCCTTCAATGTTCTTCTAATTGTTCTGTTGGATATCTTTCTACGTATACTGTGATTCACTCCTGAAAATGACCTTGTCTAGACTCAGATAATGTCTGCTCTGGCAAGTCCAGTGATGCCTGATTTCAAACAAAGTCAATGTTTGATATAACCATTGTCAGTCTCCAATTAGCAGCATCCTTGTAGTAAACCAGCCACAAAAGGCAATCCAATATCTGTCATCTCAGCACAGCAAACTTCTTAATGCAGTGGAAACTGTATCATTATAACAATACCTTGGATAATCAGCTATAGATTATTCTACCACACATAAGTATTAAATTGTATGTTTGTGCTGGATAAAAATGTACTGGCTTATTAGATTGTTTTCAAATATAAGGTTTTTGATTGTGGTCTAGCAGAAAATCATAGATAATTATGCTGGTGTTGGGCCTAGCCATAGTCAATGTGTAAGTAAGTACATCTTAGAGATGTCAAGTTTGCAGGTTCCCACTGAATTCATAGTAGTCAAAAAGTAGTCAAGACTCTAAAAATCAGAAAGGCAAACCTTTGGCAACTTAGGGCACTACCATGTAGAATCCTTCGGAAAACTGCTTTCAGAGATAAAGGAATGGATGAGAGGATATATTTAAATACATTTTTAGTAGGGTGCAAGAGCTCTCGGTGTTGACATACAGGAAGTCAGGAAAGGAAGGTAGGAGACCAGTTTGGCTAAGTCCAGACCTCTTAGCCAAACTAAAATACAAAACAAAATACACAGGCAGTGAAGACAGGGATACGCATTCCTGGAGTGCAGGGAAGTGAACAGGAAAGCCATGGGAAAACTAGAATTGAACTTGGCTAGAAATGTAGAAAACAACAATAAAATTTTATTCTAGCACATAGGATAAAAAAGGAAGATAAAAGAAACTATACCTCCCGTGATCAGTGAAACAGTAGACTTGACTATGACCAACATGGAAAAGGCAGAGATGAATTTTTTGGCTCATTCTTCAGTGAGAAGCATTCTAGCCACAACACCAATTCAAAGAATCAAAAACAGAGACTAGGAGAATGTAGTAACATGCAGTGTAGGAGGTCATGTTTGAGGGTATCTAAAGAGCCTGACTATGTACAAGTCCATGGAATGTGATGAGATGCATCTGAGGTCCCGAGGAGGTTCTCTATGGAGCACTCTTTCAACAGAATAAGTAAAGCCAGGGGTCTAATAGCCACCACAGTGTTGCTGTTATGAAATTGTTTAAATTACTGAAAAATTGAAGGGATATATGGAGAGAGGTATACAAAGAAAGCAAAGGCATAAATATGATGAAAGAGAACCCCAGGAGCAGCAGGAGAAGTAGGGTAGAAAAGGAAAATACAAAGGTGGAAATAAAGTTTGCTGTAAACTTGGTTCATTTCACTTCACACATTAGCTACACATTACAACCTAAATCTTAGTGCAAACAATAGAAAAGAATCTGAACTTGCTCCAGTAAACTGATCCTTTACTATGGTTATTGTTGTTCCACTGAGCCTTTTACCAAAACTGAACTCCCTCTTGGATGTCAAATAGAATGTTCTCTGTGCAGGTACTTCTATGTTTGCTTTAGGAAACAGTCTCCAAACACAGCATAGAATCTTAGATGCTGGAGACAATGCTGTCTTCCCAGAAGATGATGTCTTGGAAACTGAAAGAATTAGGCCTTTGTGTCTAGTCTAGTTTTACAGAGAAACTATTTGTTTACAGAAAGCCTAATCCTGCCATTAGGAACAGCTGGCTTTGAATATTAGGAAAAGGTTCCTCACTAAGAGGGAGTGCAGGCACTGGAACAGGCTCCCCAGGGCAATAGTCATAGCTACAAGCTTTCAGGAATTCAGGAAGCTGTGGACAGTTATCTCAGAAATATGATTTAATTTGGTTGGTTCTGTGTTGACTCAGGAGTTGGACTTCATGAACCTTACAGATCCCTTCCAACTCAGGATATTCAATAATTCTATGATTCTATAATTTTTTTTTCCCTTGGAAGATCCTGTAACAGGCTATTAACCACCAAAATTAGTGCAGCTTTCTCCTGTGATTTCCATCAAGAGATCACTGACAAGTATATGCATCTTCCTGAAGACACGGGAGGAATTATTTCTGGGGAAGATCATGGAACATCCACCAGTATTCCCAATTCCTTCTTCATGCAGATACTTTCATCACTCAGTCTGTAGTGATATTGGGGATTACCTTGACCTTGACACATGAATTTGTACTTGACCTTGTTGAACATTATGAGATTTGCTTGGTTTCAAATTTGCATATCAAATTTGTCAAGGTCTTGAGATGGATGGCATCCCTTCCCTCCAACTTGTTGACTGCACCACTCATCATGGTGTTGTTTGCAAACTTGCTGAGGCTGTACTCAATCCCATTATCTGTATCATTTACAAAGATATTACATATTATTTTAATCCCATTATCTATGTCAGGAAGATATTAAGTATTAATTGCCCCATTATAGACTCTTGAGGAACATCCCTTATCAGTGCTTTCCACTTGAGCATTGAGCTATATACTATAACTATTTGGACCTTATTTTCTCTAACAATTCAGGACGTAGTTATTATAGCAAAGGCTTTTTTGTGGCTTGTTTAAATGCTGCTGTAGTCTTTTTTTTTTGTGGAAAAAAAAATCTACAGCATGATTTTGAAAATCTTTTTAAAATAGAATGATTTGAAGGGATAAATTCTTTTATTTGAATAGTTGCTGGAAATCTCGTGAAATCAAAATCTAGTCAAGAATTTCAATCACCTTATTTAGGTGCCTGCAGTAAAAAACAAAAGCCTTAAGTCAATCTAGATTTGTATTACTACTAAAAATCTGTTTCCAAATTGTATCCAGATTGCTGCTTGAAAGAAAATATATTTTTGTTATATAAGTTAACTTTGCAAGCTCTTTTTATCCAGGTACAAGGATTCATTTTTCTTTTTTCAGAACTTGTTCAAATTTTGTGTTTTCTTGTTGTTATGAAGCTTGCTAGGCCACACACTCATCTCGAAAGGAAAACAAAACATTTCTTACCTCCTGCAATTTTAGATGCAGAAGTTTTTAGGATCTAATTTTGCTTTGGTCTTTGATAACTCTGTGACACTCACTGACTAAATGGCTTTAAAAGCAAATATGCCCAACGTATGTGATTTTAGTAAGAAATACATTTATTTTTTGTTCTTTTGTTTAACTATTAGGGTATTTAGCCATTTCTCTGAACTACTTACAGTGCATTTATTAAAATTCTGCAATGTTAAATATTAAATATGCTTACTTGAGTTTACTAGATGATTTGCTATCAAATAATACACACTTCCAAAGGTTTACATATGAAGGAGTAATATGAACTATCTATCTAAGATGAGCACAAGGGATATTTAGGGATTTAAACATACTAGGTGCTGAAGCAGGTAAAGAAACAGCTTATATGAGCATAAGTATTTTGAAGTATTTCTTGAAGCATTCCTGCTTTTTCAGTAGATCTAATAATGGATCATGTTCTCCAAATCTTTTTAAATTTAGATATTTTAATAACCATTAACAATTATATGGGTTCATACATTGCATTAGGAGATCAGAAAAATGTAAAGCAAGGATAATAATTCTAAGAAATGTTACCAGCTCTCTCTCTGTCTCTCTCTCTCTCAATCTCTCCTTTTTTTTTTTTTGGTACTTCTTGTCTAGTGAGTTTCTCCATTGCAATATGCTGTATCATTTAAAAGCTTTTTAAATTTGTTATTCTTTCATGAATCTTTTCCTTACCTAACATCTACTTTTCGTCCAAATGATATGTGAATTTCAACTTTCTTCCTCCATTTTTGTCAAAGACAGAAGAGCATACTTATGAGAAAATGAGCATTCTGATGTTCTTTTGTCTTTCTCTTTTATTCCCTAAGTTTAGACTTTCTAAACTTTAGAAAAGTGCAGTACAGTCTAACTTCCTTTAGTCATTGTCTGTTTCTTCATTTAATTCAATTATTAGTTTTCTTAATATCTATGCAGAAAATCCTTTGCTAGAACTATTTCTGAAGAATTTCTATACAGAAACATATACGTATGCCCAATACATCTGATGTGTCTTCATACAATTTCTGAATACTGAGTATATCTGGTCAATAACAGTTCCTATGAAAACATTCCACATTTAATCCACATGTTGAAGCTTTCTTGGAGTTTTGAAGAAGTGTCCAAAGGTTTTAATTTTCACTGGGGATCAGTCTTTAGACAGAGAAAGAGTTGTGAG
The DNA here is from genome assembly GCF_002078875.1 of Numida meleagris. Classification (NCBI taxonomy): domain Eukaryota; kingdom Metazoa; phylum Chordata; class Aves; order Galliformes; family Numididae; genus Numida; species Numida meleagris. Next base: position 39,473,524 of record NC_034438.1, on the reverse strand, counting down.
AAACTACATAGTTTCATTGCTCTTGATCCAGGAATTTTCAGTTCCGCATGGATTTTACGTCAAATTTAAAAATTTGCGTGAACCTAGAAATGATAGAAACCACTCATGCTGAGAACATTATGTTCATAATAGAACATTTCATATTCTTTTGACATCAGGCAATTTGAATGCATCTTCTGGGTTACTTTCACCCAAAATTCAGTTCTTGTGTTCTAGTGCTGCTCTTTGATACAAACCAAAATAAGATGAATAGGGACAATTTGAATTTTTCTATAAATAGAATGTGTTTTATCTAAATAAAAATAATAGAATCATAAAATCATATGGCTTGGGTTGGAATATAAATCTAATTAATCTAAATCTCCCCTCTTTTACTGTAAAATCATTCCCCCTCGTCCTATCGCTATTGGACTGTGTAAAGAGTTTATTTCCTTCCTCTTTGTAAACTCTCTTTAAGTATTGAAAGGTGACAATGAGGTCTCCACGGAGACTTCACTCCTCCATGCTGAGCAAACCCACCTGCCTGTCTTTGTGGAAGAGATGCTCCGGCCCTCTGATCCTCTTCATTGCCCCCCTCTAGACAATTTCAAAAGCTCCACATCTTTCTTGTATTGGGAGCCCCCAGGCCTGTATGCAGTACTCCAGCTAGGGCCTCATGAGGACAGAGGTTGAGAATCACCTCCCTTACTCTACTGGCATCCTCTTTTTTTGATGCTACCCAGGAGACAGCTGGCCTATCAGGCTGCAAGTGCACACTGCTGGCTCATTTTAAGTTTTTCATCTGCCAGAAACCCAAAGTCCTTCTCAGAAGGACTAATCCCAAGGAGTTCTTCTCCCAGTCTGTACATATACCTGGGACTGCCCTGACCCAAGTGTAACACCTTGCCCTTGGCCTTGTTGAACCACATTAAGTTCACATGGGCCCACCCTTCAAGCTTCTTCCTGTGGATGACATTCCCTTCTTCTGTAGCATTAACTACACCTACCACTAGTTTGATGTCCTCTGCAGACTTACTGAGAGTACACTTGATCCCATCATCTATGTCATTGATAGAGACTTTGAAAAGCACCAGAGACAAGACAGATCTCTGGGGGACACCACTCTTCACCAGCCCCTACCTGGACATAGAGCCATTGACCATAACCATCTGCTTTCATTTTAAAACTAATTCCTTATCCACTAAATAGTCCAACCTTTGAAGCCATATCTCTCCAATTTAGAGATAAAAATGTGGTGGGGAACCATGTCAAATGCTTTGCACAAGTAGATTACTGTAGGTAAGTAGGTAGTTTACACCACTTGTCCTCCTGGCTGTCTCAAAGTGCCCATTCGTTCCTCATGTGTGTTAACACATCTTCTAGGAGATTCTGTTCCATGATCTCCACAGGCTCACTATCATTTGTATCATTACCTAAAAAACGAGTGTGATATTTCCCTTTTTCCAGCTACTGGGGTCTTCACCTGACAGACACAGTCTTTCAAATATGACGGGGTGGCTTAGCAACTACATCAGCCAGCTCCTTCAGGTCCCTGGGATGCATGTCATTCAACTCCATAGACTTATACACATTCAGTCTCAAACTTTCTCTTCTCTTACAGTGAAAAATATTTTGTCCTCTCAGCCCACACCCAGAGGTTCAGAGGTGTGAGGTTCAGGGATGTGAGAAGACATGACAAGCCTGGCTGCCAATGAAGAGCAAGGCAAAGAACTCATTAAGAACTTCAGACTTCTCCCTACCTGTTGCAGTCAGTTTGGTCTTCTCATTATCCTGTGGGGAGGAATCAAATGTAGATCTTATGTAGATACAACCATACACAGTTATTTCTACTTCTTGCAAACCCTTTCCAAATAACCGTTGTCCCTTGCCTATCTCTAGTTTTGTGGAATACTTTTAATTATGTTTATATTAAATGTGATGCCTTACGTTATATTCAGAGGCTTATATATTTTGGTAAAAAAAAAATGAAAGAGAAGGGAAAGGAATCCCAGGAAAGGGAAAGTAATCCCAGGGAAGGGAATCCCGGAGAATCCCAGAGAAGGTAAGGCAAAGGCAAAGGCAAGGTGGGGCGAAGCAAGGAGAGTCAAGGTGAGACAAGGCAAGGCGAGGCAAGGCGAGGCGAGGCAAGGCAAGGCAAGGCAAGTCCTAAGTTTATCCCTTCATTTCTTGGAATAACATTATTTTTCTTGTAAATATATCTGGTTGTCAAGAGCAATAAGAAGTGACGTTTTTTTCTGGAGCTTTCTCTGGTGAAGAAAAGATAGATTTTTACCTAAATGTCAAGGAATAAGGAGCTTGGACAGTCAGAGATTATTTCTTTTTACTGTTGACAGGAGAAACAATACTGTTGGAAGAAATTGAGCAGAGCAAAGTGAAGGAAAAGATAAACAATTAAGTTTAGGCAGTGATAAGTACAAAGAAAAGAAGAGTACATGATGTTCGTCCAGTAGAATTCTAAATTATCTATCTTATCAGAGTCCCTGTGTCTCTAATCAGAAGAAAAGCAAAGATGATATCATGAAGCAGTTGACAGATTTATTTTTATGAAATGTAGAATAAATTTGACACATAGTGCTCTAGAAATATTTGCTATGGAAAAAGCAAGTCTGGAATAGTTTTTCAATTAATTTTTGTGACTGTGAACATCCACTACATATATTTTTTGTATAATTTTGGGGTGTATGTTTTCCTCTGAACTCTCACTTTGACAATAATACTTTATTATTAGCATACAATTTAATAAGTTTATATTCAATAAAATGTAGCATACTTTTTCTGAATCTGACTTGTTTTTATTGGGTGATCTGCATCTTATATTTAAAGAAATAAAAAGCAAAATAAAAAACAGCTTGTGAGTTTTTTTTCTCATCACTGAACAACATTCTAATACATTGCTGAAAAATATATTTTTTGGAAAATATCTGAAATCAATGACGTTTCTTTCCTTTTCCAATGATTTAATGATTTAATAATAAAATAATAAAGCTATACAGCCCTATAGAGGAATTTAAATGCATATAAGATTAAGATAATTTTCATTAGAGATACTGATTAACACTAGATGAATGTTGTTCCTTGTTTATGTTTGTCTGTTTAACCAGGAACAGTTTTTTTAGTGTTTCTCCTCTTCCAAAGAGTCATCTTTACGCTAGTGGGAATATAACTTTTGTATGTGTACATATTTCATTTTAGTATGCTTCATTACATTGTTTAGTGAAATGAACAAATTAAGAGTCCTTTTTTTTTTTTTCCTACATGCTGATATATGTGGTTTATGCTTCATATGCTTTTAATTTACTAGGCCAGTACTTTCCATTAAAAGATGGCTCTCATTACAAATAATTTGACTCTGGAACTATGCATTATGTTTAATTCTCACTCAATTTAAAAGAAATACTTTAGAAACAAATACATCAAAGCGTGGGGAAGTTGTTAGTAGCTATTCTTTTTTAAACAGACAAGAAAATTCGTGTGATGACTGGGGCCCTGGGGCAAACAAAGCAATCAAATGTCCTGTAATGAGGCTGTAGAATCTGTGTAAATGACCCCTCTGATCTATCTGCAGCTTTTCTGCTTTTTGTTAGTGACTGCTTATTCTTTCCCTTCTCTGGAAAACTGAGTATTTTTTTTTCATCTAAAGTCGACCATTTAAGTAGATGAACTATGCTTTGTTCCTCCTCTCAATGCTGGATACAAAATAAACGCCAATGTGATAAAAAGAAGTATTCATTTCTAAGGAGTACGCTACCCAGAATAAATTCCCTATTAGTTAGGAAATTGTGTTCTTAGTATCTAGTTCAAGTCTTATATTGATCTTCTGATGCAAAGAGCTAATTTCAGGTAATACTAATTCCAGGTATATAAAATGTTTGTTAGTCTCAGTCTGGTTTCTAGCATAAAATGCTGTATATCACACATAATTCTCTGTAGATGCCATCAATTTTTAGAATTGTAGAAAACTTTGGTAAAGCTAAAAGAAGCTGAAAGATCAAACAAACAGAACTATCCATTCATTCTATGAAATTATATATTCTAAGAAAATGCAGCGAGTTTCTTATAAGACACAGTGAGGTTTTTCACTGATGAGTAAAGATTCATTTACTACTAAGAACATGAATGACTGTTTCTTTTGCATACTCATGAGTTTTATATGCACATAGAAGTTGAGAAATAGCCCCAGGAATACTTTCTCTAAAATGTAAGTGAAAAAAAATGTGGAATTCTTAGACATCTTGTTCTTCAAACTCTCTCTCTCTATATATTTATAAATGCATATGTACCTGACTGTGGAGTAAATAAACAATTCTAGTCTTAGTCAATGATTTTGCAACTAATTGAGATAACAAGTGCTCTGGTCCTGCAAGAAACTTTGGCTCACTTCAACAGAACATTTAAAGAAAACACTGCTAAAAAATATGGAACTCATGAACATTACTTGTGATGTTATGTCCTCTAGCCTGACTACTTTTAAAAGGTTATCATTGTACAATCATAGAATCATGGAATCAAATCATAGAATGGCTTGGTTTGGAAGGGACCTCAAGGATGATCAAATTCCAACCCTCTTGCCACAGGCAGGGTTGCCAACCACTAGATTAATTACTAGATAAGATTGCCCAGTGTCCCTTCAACCTGGTTTTAAACATTTCCAGGGACAGGGCATCCACAACCTCTCTGGGCAACCTTAATCTTCTTCTTCTTCTTCTTCTTCTTTTTTTTTTTTTGCTTTTAATCTCTTCTTAAAATATTTTTTTTAAATTACATAAGAGAAATTTTGTTTAAAAAAAGGGGGGAAATATCATCTTAATAAAAAAATATTTCCATTAGTCTTTGAATTTTAAAGCTGTAATAAACATTAAATATAAGTAATATAAGTAATGATTCTAAATTCTAAAAAGAACAAAAAGTTGTCTTCTGCAGGCAAAAATGTACAAACTGTCAAGGATGTTGTGAACATAACGATGATTTAAAAAATAAACAATTTACTTGGCAGTTCATTCAAACACTGATGAATAAAAACTAAGTCAGTGCTGCTAAGTATATTAATTTATGGTTAAAATATAACTTAAGTACCTACAATTCTCACTCCTGCCCAAATATCTGTTCTTGAATCAAAAAGTATCCTATTAGGCCATTCTTAACTTCAAATTTCATAAGTAGCATAATTTCTTACCATTTAGGCTGAAGCCATCAATCTCTTCATTACTTGCATTTTAAACTTGGTGGCAATTCTTTAAGCCTTTTGTCCATATGAGCCAAAAACAGTCCTTATTGTCCAAGCAACTTGGACAGAAAAAGCAGGAATCTTCATATATTCTGGCAAGCAGAGCTTCCCAGCTGGTCTGTCCATAGCTAGACTCTGCCAGATCTCCAAGTAATTAGCAATTTGGCCCTGGTAAAAGAATTTCAAATAGGAAGAGGTGCCTGAACCAGACAGTTAGTTACTGGCCTTTTGTTGTGGTTTAAACTGGCAGGCAACAAAGCACCAGACAGTATTCCACTCACTCTCCCACTTCCCAATGGTATGGGGGAGAGAATTGGGAAAAAAAAAAAAAAAAAGTTAGAACTTGTGAGTTAAGATAAAAACTATTTACTAAGACAGAAAAGGAAGATAGTAATAATGGCAACGATAATATATATATATATTTACAAAATAAGTGATGTGCAAAGCAAATTTTTCACCACCCACTGTTTGATGACCAGCCAGTCCCCAAACAATGGCTGTTTTCCCAGCCAACTCCTTTCAATTTAATAGTTTTTTCACATTATGTCATATGCTATGGAACATTCCTTTCACCAGTTTAGGTCATCTGTCTTGGTTCTGTACCCTCCCAGCTTCCTGTGCTCTCCCAGCTCCCTTGCTGTCAGGATGGTAAGAGAAGCTCAAAAACTGAAATGTCCTTGGCTCTGTACAGTTTTTGCTCAGCAAAAACTAAAACACTGATTTGTTATCAGCATTGCTTTTCTTCTAAAGCCCAAACATAAGATCTTACCAGTCACTATGAAAAAAAAAAAGAAAACTTTGTCTCAGCTGAAATCAAGACACCCTTTCCCACTTTTGGGCCTAATTATTATAACATGATATATGACACACACTTATTGTCCAAAGCCTTAATATTCACCTTTTATCCCTACTAAGTCTTGTGCTTTCAGAGAGCTGACCAAAGTTCTGACCAAACATAATGGTTAGTAGAAGTAATACTGATAAAAACTTACTGCCTTTCCACTGAAGAGAGCAATGTGAGCTTGAGTGGGGGGACTATGTCTAATTTTAGAATAAAAAAACCTACCGCTCTACCACTCTTAGAAGGGATAGGCGAGGTAGGAAGGGTGGGTGCGCTGCCCTCTCTGTTAAAGAGTGGATTGTGAGGAGCACCCTCTGAGAAATGGTGAGGAGCAGGTTGAGAGCCTGTGGGTTAGAATAAAGAATAGGACTAATGAAGGTCATCCAGTTGTAGGGGTCTACTACAGGCCACCTGATCAAGGGGAGCCTGCTGATGAGGCCTTCTTCCTTCAGCTGCAGAATGCATCAAGCTCACAGGCACTTGTCCTGATGAAGGATTTCAACCACCCAGATATCTTCTGGGAAAACCACACAGCGAGCTGCAAGAGATACGGGAATCTCCTGGAGTCCATGGATGATAACCTTCTGGTTCAAGTATTGGATAGACCAACCAGAGGAGAAGCAATTCTGGGTCTGGTGCTCACCAGTGCAGAGGAGATCATTAAAGGCATTAAGATTGGAGGCAGCCTAGACTGCAGCAACCATGCCCTGGTTGAATTTGTGATCTTGAGGAATGTGGGCCAGGCAAAGAGTGGGGTCAGGACCCCGAACTTTGGGAGTGCAAACATTAGGCTGTTTAAGGAACTGCTGGAAGCTGTCTGGGAAGCTGTCCTTAGAGACAAAGGAGTGGAATAAAGCTGGCCGCTCTTTAAGGATGCCTTTCTGAGAGCACAAGAGCTTTCCGTCCCTCAGAATAAGAAAGTGGGTAGAGGAGGGAGGAAACTGGCATGGCTTGACATGGACCTGCTGGTCAGACTCAGGGAAAAGAAGGAATTGTACCAGCTGTGGAAACAAGGGCTTGTCACCTGGGGAGAATACAGGGATACTATCTGGACTTGCAGAGAAGGGATTAGGAAAGTCAAGGAGCAGACGGAAATGAACTTGGTAAGGAATGCTGAAAACAAGAAGAAGGGATTCGATAGGTGTCTGGCTCCAATTATCAGAGTGAGAGGGAAGATTCTTTGATATACCCGGAGTGATGCTGATAAACAAGGTCAAATCTCTTTCAACCAGTTTATTAAGAATTAAAGTGGTGGAGAAGGGAATGGCCGGCAATTATTATGAATTTGGGCGATGGGGAAGGGAAGGCGGGCAATAGGGAAGATAGAAAAAGAGCAAGAATTATGTAAAGTGGGGACAGCCACCACCAAGGATCCAGCAGTGTCCTGCTGTTCGCTTTTCTGAGAGTTCAAGACCAATGCAAGAGTAGGGGCACAGGGGGAGACAGCAGCAGAATGCCTGGCCTTAGGCAGCAAGCAGATAAAGAGTAAGCAACCAACAGCAGGTCCAGGAGAAACCAGCAGGTCTCAGGTAGCAGGCCCAGGAGAATCAGGCAGCAGGCAAGTATTGCTCCATGAGGCATCTGTTATCACGCACACTGTTCCTTGGTCATAGGTGCCTTTTTCTATCCTCTTCTTCTACCAGCATGGCATTGCTGGGCTCTTAGATTAGAGTCATATGCAGCACCTGTGGGCATGCAGGTCCTTTTAATGGTTATCTCTCACAAGATGTGCCCACGAAAAGCTGCTCATTGGCCGTATAGCACCTGCTTATCTCTGGTGGCTGTTTATCTCTAGTTTCCCTTGGCCTGCAAGTCTTCAGACAAAAGATTTCTTGGACTTGCTCATGACTTGCCTGGACTTGTCCATCTGTTGAAGTTGACCAGCAGCAGGCTTTGAGACAAAGGTGCAGAGACAGTTTCTTACAATAGATACACTGGCCAGAAGAGGCAGACAAAAGAGAGCTTACCTCCTTTGATAAATGAGAAAAGAGAACTGGCTGCAAACGATACGGAATGGGCTGAAGTACTAAATGAGTTTTTTGCTTCAGTCATCAGTAGCAGCCAGGATTCTTGTATTTCTCTTGTTCGTGAAGCTCACATCCCTGAGCTCCTTGGTGGGAACTGGAAGAGTAAATCTCTCCCTGCTTAAGGGCAGAGGAAGACCGGGACCACCTCATGAAACTGAATGTACACAAGTCTACGGGGCCAGATGACATGCATCCTAGGGTTCTAAAGAAGTTGGCTGATGTGGTTTCTGAGCCACTTTCTATTGTATTTGAAAAGTTGTGGCTGTCTAGTGAAGTCCCTGGGGACTGGAAAAAAGGAAATATCACTCCCATTTACAAGAAAAGGGGGAAGGGGGACACAGAGAACTATACTCCATTGAGCCTCACCTCTATGCCTGGGAACATCATGGAACAGATCCTCCTAGAAGACATGTTAAGGCACGTGAGAAGTGAGCAGGTGATCTGAGACAGCCAGCATAGCTTTACCAAGGGGAGGTCATGCCTGACCAATCTGGTGGCCCTTATAGTGGAGTAACATCACTGGTAGGCAAAGGGAAAGAGACTGATGTTATCTACTTGGACTTGTGCAAGTACTTCGACATGGTCCCCCACCACATCCTTATCTCTAAATTGGAGAGATACAGATTTGAGGGGTGGACTATTCGGTGGATAAAGAATTGATTGGAAGGCCATAGATGGAGGGTTGTGGTGAATGGCACTATGTAAGAGTGGAGGACAGTGACGAGTGGTGTCCCTCGGGGATCTGTCTTGGGACCTGTGCTCTTCAACATCTTCATCAATGACATCGATGGTGGTCTCGAGTGCACCCTCAGCAAGTTTGCCAATGACATCAAGCTCAGTGGTGCAGTTGACAGAAGGAAGGGATGCCTTTTAGAGGGACCTCGATAAATTCAAAAGGTGGGCTTGTGTGAACCTAATGAGGTTCAACATAGCAAAGTGCAAGGATTTGGACTTAGGTCAGAGTAATACCAGACACATATATAAACAGGGAGAAGAAATCCTTGAAAATAGGCCTGCAGAGAAGGACCTGGGGGTTCTGGTGGATAAAAAACTGAACATGAGCCAGCAACTTGCTCTTGCAGCTCAGAAGGCCAATGGTATCCTGGGCTCCATCAGAAGAGGAGTGGCCAGCAGGGACAGGGAGGTGATTGTCCCTCTCTAGTCTGACCTCATGAGGCCCCATCTGGAGTACTGCGTCCAGGTCTGAGTCTCTCAAGGCAAGAAAGATGTGGAGATGTTGTTGGGGGTCCAGAGGAGGGCCATGGAGATGATCAGAGGGCTGGAGCACTTCCCCTATGAAGACAGGCTGAGGGAGCTGGGCTTGCTCAGCCTGGAGAAGAGAAGGCTCCAAGGAGACATGCAGCCTTCCGGTATTTAAAAGGGGATTACAAACAGGAGGGGAATCAACTTTGCACAAGGGCAGACAGTGATAGGACAAGGGGGAATGGTTTTAAGCTCCAGGAGGGAAGGTTTAGCTTGGGTGTCAGGGGGAAGTTCTTTACAGAGAGAATGGTGAGGTGCTGGAACAGGCTGCCCAGAGAGGTTGTGGATGCTCTGTCTCAGGAGGTAATCAAGACCAGGTTGGACGGGGCTCTGGGCAACCTGATCTAGTACCAGATTGTCTGAACCCTTCTTTTCTTTTGGCTCAAAGCTTGCTTTCTGAGGTATGTTTTGTGATAAGACTCTAACTGACTTACCAAAGAGGCAAATGGTGGGTGTCGCCGCGTGGCAATCAGCATCACCATGTGAACATTCGAAAGCATTTCCTTCAGAGCTGTTTGCCCCAGGAAGAGAATGCTCAGGAGTGTTTACTGGCGGAAGATCTGGCCTGTGACCAAGTAGCGCCAGCTTGGTATGGGAGACTGGGGAATGATACCATCGTATCCTGTGAAAAACAGGATGCAGGTGGGCACCTCTCTGTTCCCTCTTATCTGCTGGCAAGGCCCGGAAGATGGGAACAAAGGAGTTTTCTGCTGAGATCCCAAAACCAGAAGCTGCCACTCCAGAGAGAGCTGACTCAATCACTTTGGATTTGAACTGTCACTCCAAAGAGAGCTGACTCAACCAATTTGGACTTATAAATAAGTTCGTACTGCTGTTGGAGGTTGTCATCGACCAAAGGGGTCGTCAACCAAAGGGGTCGTCAACCAAAAGCGGTTGGCAACCTAACAACAAGCCCTGATGACCCATCACCCAAGAAGATCAACGTCTGCGCTACAAACAACGCTGGACCCCTGGTGGTGACTATCTCTCTTGCTTTCTACGAAGACTCCTTGTTTTTTTTTTATCTCTTTTCTATTGCTCACCTTCCCTTTCCCATCTCCCTAAGCTACTAGGATTTGTAATAAACTGGTCGGGCTAACATTTGACCCGTTGTGTCTTAATCTTGCCGTCGGGTATACGTATATTAAAAGAACCCCTTCTCCCTCCTGTAAATTGGAGTGAGACACTGATCTGGAGGTTGGTGGCCCTGCCTGGCAGGGAGGTTTGGAACTTGATGATCTTTTGGGTCCCTTCCAACCCAAGCCGTTCTATGTTTCTATGATTCTATGTTTCTATGATTCTATGATAAGGGAGGACTTGCCCTTGGTGATGCCATGCTTTTTGTGTGATATCACCTCCCAGTCTTGTGTCTTGGCATAGCTTCCAGAAGGATATGCTACATGATCTTTTTATTTTTTATATTTCTTGGTCTTCATGGTCTCTGTTGCTGAGCTCCCATTCAGTCTGAATTTTAGGGCAATGCAGCTGATTTAATGGGTCATACATATTCCTTCACTGGATATATAGTGCCAGAAAAACTTTTGATGTCAGTGGGAGTTCTGTGTATTCCTGTGTTAAGAGAATTTGTCCTGATGTGGTTTCTTAATGAAGCCCTATATTGCTGTGAATTTTCTAAAACTGTTAAAGGACAATCTCTGTCTCTCTTCCAAGTTTTGCCACCCAGATTCACAAGGATTTTACTTGGTGTTACTCAACATGGAATTTGGAAAAATGAAAGATTTACATGTACACAATAGAGGTACAAGTTCCTTATAGGAAAATTGCTGTTCACATGCTTGGAAGGCGGGAGAATTTGCCAATTTAACAGTTAAGTAGACATTTACAAAGTACCATATGTTACCACAAACTGCGTCACCACATCACAAGAGTCTTAGAAATTGTGAAGTGCATTGATCATATACTATTAGAAGTGAAAGAAAGAAGACAAATCAGTATTTTATCTTGATCAACATTAAAATTACTTTACAGATACTGTCACTTATAGATCCATTTAAACTCAAAGGCTTGAGTATTAAGTTGCTATTTTAACAAGTCTTGAATTACAATCTGTTGAGATAAGCTGTAAGGCACATGTACTGTATATAATTGTCAGTTCTGGTTTGGCTTCACAGACCAGGGTTTGGAAGATGGTCAAACTTTTTTCTTTTTTTTAGATTGAAGTGTTTTAATTAGCCTGATGCTACAGTTGTTCACTAGTCATGTAACTGACTTCTAATATTATTTATTTGCGCATTTCTCATCAACTATACTACAAGTTCTTGTAGAGCCTGTATTATTTTTTTTTCCTTTTTTGTTTTTTTTTTTTTTCCCTGCAGGTGGAGATGGGAAAATACTTATTTTTGTCATGCATATTTTCCTTTTCTGATATGATCACAAATCAATATATAAGACTGAATGAATTATTTAGAAGAGAGCATGTGCTCAGAGTAGAAATTCTCTACTGCCGTAGAAAGAAAAAGTTTTGTTAAAAGCCAGCATAATTTTTGAATACTGGATTGTGTCATAGTTGAGGGGAAAGAAAGGATATGTCTAAAACTCTTCATAATAATATATGTACTTGAGTTAAGAAAAATTACTGAGTAATTATCACTGGTTCAATGAAACTACAAAGGAGATAAAGCTGAACAGGTATTTGTTCAATTTTCACAGCATAAAGGATCTATTATCAGGAACTTACAGATACCTTCTTTGATTCTTTCATGGTGTTGTCTACTACACTAAGATGTTCTCATTCTTTCAATCTAGACTTGTATGTATGTTTAGGATCACATATCTTCTTGGTATTTCACCAGTGACTGTGGGACTGTGGAGTTTTTTCATATTTTCAAGATTCTTTGCCAGCTACATTTGAAATACTTTCTCTTACGCAGTTGATTCCTGTTATTTTATATATCCATTTAAAATTAAATGTTTATGCAATATCTTGAGTACAAAGGAACTCACTTGCTTTTGTGATTCTGACAAATACTCAGTAGTAAAAGGCAGATAGGGTTAAGCTTTATGAAAATGAAGTACTTAAATGAGAATGAGTGAAAAATGTCAGGGAAAGCTTCTTTGTTTTTTGCCACATTTTACTGTTTCTTATTCAAGTTCTTAAAGATGTTTTCCAGTTCAAAATTCTTCAAAAGTGAATATGTTTATATTTGTATTTACAGCATACAATTTCCCTTCCCTTTCTTTCCCTTCCCTTCTCTCATTTCATTTTATATTGCTTTAAAGCTTTAAGATGATTTCCTCTTGCTTTCTCATCCTAGAAATATAATGTAGGAAAATTATGCATTGTAGATGTCAGATCAAGAGCTCTTCATTAATTCATGCTATGTCATGTAGTTTCTTCATGTTCAGGGCATGAAGAGAATTTTTGTTAGATTAGAAAAAGCATTAGACTGGTTTGTTAGCTTGAAATGTAGAAAAATTGTATGGGTATTATTGTGAAGGTGAATGGTGGATTATTTATTTCTTGTAAAGTAATTTAGGAGAAAACTAACAAAATTACCCAGTGTCAAATTTACTCTACATGTACTATTTCTGTGGAACTGAACAGCAGAAGGCTTTTTCGAGACCTCAAGTACAGGTGAGTTCAAATAGTGTTTATGGAAACTGTGAAGGCCATCAATTCAAAGATCTTAATACAGTCATTGGCTCAGAAAGTCTTACAATTCATTTTGTCAGAAAATAAACCAGTGATATATCCCTTCCTTTTCATATACTCTTTTATTAAATACTTTACCAAAGAGTAAATATTTATTAATATTTTATATTTATTTATATTTATTATTAATTTATATTTATTAATATAAATTAATATTAATAAATATTTACTCTTTGGTAAAGTTAGAGCGTTCTTACTTAGATGGCTTTTTGATCTCAGTTTGTACTCTGTGTATATTGCAAAGTGCTTCCTGCAGAGTCAACCTGGAGTGCTGCTTAAGATAGTAACTATCATGTGTGCTTCACTTCCAACCCACTGAAAATGGCACTCAGAAAACAATTGCATCTTTAATGGTTGATATGAACAGCATAGCACAATGAAATTAAAAATCTTTGCATTGCTAGAATCAAATCGTAAGTATACATATAGTTTATCCAATAAATAAGTGTAAACTTCTTGATCGGATTTTATGATCTTTGAACTAGGCTGTGGAGAAGCATGACTCCAAAGATAACATCAGGTTCTTATTTTACTGGGATTCATACCTAATTAACATACACATGTTTCCTGTTTTTTCCCTTGTTTTTTATGTGTAAACAACTTGAAATAGCTGTTTTCCCCTTGGGTTCAAACAAGCAAAGCCTTTTGATACTATGAAGAAAATTACTAACAGGTGAAAGATCATGTTAAGGAATGTGGGGACAAAATTTCTGTTTGCTTTGTATTTCTCCTGTAATCTTTTTTAATTCCTCGAGCAAAATTATTATCATCTGCCACTAATATAGACAGGCATCAATTTCTCTGCAGCCTCTGTGTAAGAAAAGAAAAAAAAAGCCATGGGAAAAGCTTTAGTAACTTTTCATCCTATCCAGTAAAAAACTGTGAGGGGATGTATGAAATCACTGAGAGATGTACAGGCACATTTGAGTTCCTTTTGATGTTTACTTGAACAGTACAAGAGATTGAATTTTGTTTTCTTATACTAAGGATGGACTGTTATCAGAATACATATGTGCTGTGATCAAGCTCAAGTAAGGTTCCCATGCTAAGGGTAAGGTAAGGTATTACTGGCGTAAAGGAGAAAGATTGCAATATACACTTTTAAATAGATATCAAATTTAAATTATTCAGTTTGTATATTTCTGAATGCCTTGTCTCCATAGTCTTTGCTTTTTGAGGATTGCTTCTTTTATATATACAAAGGAGAAAGGTTTATTATTTAAATGTTCTCTTTTTGAAGAGCCTAACCAGCAATAATGGCTATACAGTGCATCAGTTTTGGTTCATCCAACATCATGCAGAAGTTACCTTCATCTTCTGGTACTTATCAGAAATTTTTGTACTTGAAATAGAGAAATCAGAAGGAAATCAGTCATATTACAGCTCCTTCAACTTAAAGAAAAAAATGATGAGAATACTGGTCTAAGATTTTATTTTGTAAATGTTCACATACACATATGTTTTTCTCACCAATCTTTCTGAAAAAGACAAAAAACAAAGATTTGAAAGCAACAATCTTCAACTTATCTTCTAAAAAACAGGTAAAATAACAAATTATTTCTACTGTCTGAAACTCACTAAAACCATCACTGTATTTTAGCAAATATGTGTATGGCTACTTGTGAGTGAAATAAAACTTCTGGTTAGAACAACAGTTTGATGAAGAGAATAAGAAATGTTTATCTAGTGCTTCTCCAGCAGTAGACTGATGCTTTTTGAAAGTTATTGAAGAGCTAACCCACATACAGGTGAGACAAGTATATATCATAGTCTGAAAAACAGATTGTGTATTATTCTGTTGTTTAACATAAAATAACTTTATTTTAGCATGTGGAGTAGTCAAAGCTTCTGTAGAATATTCCATAGTAATTAACTATACTAGCAAAAAAAAAAAAAAAATCTACATGAAAAGCCTACACAAAACCAGCTACAATGCTAAGTAGGCCATGTTATGGACAGGAATAAGCTTCTCTTCTTGTGTAATTAGCTTTGTCAATACATTTAAAATATATGACAGAGATGCTGAGACTTAAATATGAGGAGTATCAGCAAGGGAGCTGCCTGTGTTTTTGTTGTTGTTTTTGTTGTTGCTTGTTTGTTTATTTGTTTTGAATCATAGAATATTTTGAGTGAGAAAGGACCCACAAGGATCAATGAATTCAACTCCTGGCCCTGCATAGGACTACCCAAAATTCAAACCATATTTCCAAGCATTTCTCAGTCACATATTGATCAGCTGGGTCTGTCTGTTCCTTCCAGTATTGTTCCCTCTTACTGAAACTTATCCTTGTCTTCATATCTCTCTATCATCAATGTACTGCAGCCTGAATATCACTTCAGAAACATTAGCTGATCTGGATTTTTATTTTATCCTTTGGTGGCAACTTATTTGGGGTGAATGTTTTATTTCCTGCTTTGCGCTAGCTTAAAAGCAGATTAAGTCTTTCAGAATCTGAGAAAAATAAAAGAAAAATAAAGACTTTCTGATTTTAGTGGCTGCTCAATTAAAAACAAAACAGTATGTTGCATGACACTTAGAAGACAAAACATGTTTTGATGAATTCCTGACAAGAATTCTTGACAAGAACCAAGTAAATAGTCCAGAAGAGCTCTCTATCCTTTCACTTGCACTCTTTTTTTCCTCTCCCTTCCTTCTCTCTTTCTCCTCCTCCTCTCTCTCCCATCAGCTTCCCTTTTTGTTCCTGGAACATTCCGTTTCTTTTACAAGCCAACAAGTTTGATGTGGCCCTGTGTCTCATTCCCTTCCAGGCTTGCAGCTGTTTTGGCAACAGAAGAAAAAATCCCCATAACAAATCAAATAAAAACCCATTCTGTGAAGAGGAATTGAAAACAGCAGGCCTCAAAGAGGACTGCACATGAGATGCCTTGTTCTGGCTTTCAACACAACTCAAATCAGAAACACATTACCATAATCTGAAACAGCCCAATGTTAACACAAGACAGATGGTGAGTAATAACCCATGCATCATTAATAAATAAATTCCAGCATTAAAGGCTTTATGAAGTATGACAACATTATCCAGGCGAAATTACTACCCTTTTCCCTCCCCAAAATTATTTCACTCTGTTGTGGGTCTATTTCACTCTCTTTTCCTCCTTTTTAAAGTGACTGTCCTTTGAAGGAAGTTAAACATGGTGCAAGTTTTAACCAGATGAAACCCATCTTAGTGTACAGATCTGCAACTCCAGAGGGAAAAATAAAATAGCTGCCAAAGTGTAATAGCTTCTATGTACTTCTACTGGATCAATAAATGACAACTTATAGCATTGCACTCCACTCGCTTTCTTTGCTGTTTCTGGTTCTCTACTGTTCTTATATTTCATTACACATTTCAAGCAGGAATCTTCCACTAACTGAAAGATATATGTATAATTTCTTGTTTTTCCTTTCACAAATTATATGATCTGTTTTCTCCTCTTTTGTACCCATTTATTTCAGAGATAATTTTGGGTAAAATATCTAACTTTTAAATCTAAAAAGTGTTGGAGAATATTGAAAATCAAATACAATGCACTTACCACAATATGTTTGTGCCTGATCAATGTGAGTATATAATTTACAGGGGCGGGAGAACAGGTGGGATGAAATTTTTACGGAGTGTCACACAGTTATAAGTACAGAGCTTGAATCCCAGGTGATATTCAAAAACTATATGTTACCAGAGTGTATGATGCTACACTCAGCATCAGGATGTAAATCTATCATAAAGACACAACTGGGTCTAAATGTTTCAAGTGTGAAAACTACCATGACTCTATAGTGGAAATTTGATGGTAGAATATTAAAAGATGGTGTGCATGGGATGTGTGTTTTGCGCTCAACATTACCTTGACTCCCATGTTCTCCAGCAATTTGCTCTGTTGGTTCAGCAGTGACGCTATTACCTGTGAACAGAGCTGAAGAAATGACTAAAGCGTGGTGTAGAGGAATTGTCTTGGACCACACATAAAATATATTAATTATTTAATGTATATAAATGGCAAATTATATATATATAATTAAAAATTTGAAAAAAGGGAGCAACAAAAACATAAAACAAGTGGAATATTTGACCCTGTGTGTGTGCAACTAATGTATTAATGTTTGGTTCAATGGAAACGGCTGCTATTCTTAATAAGTTCTTAGGATGTTTATCTGAGACTTTTGATTAAATATAAATCCTCCTGTGATTCATCCTCGAAAGCAATTGTTCACATATGTACATACTGCCAAACAGTGATGACATGAATTAGGTGTGATTGTGAAGCACAAGATATTTTTCTCTAGTAAGACGAGTCTGATAGAAGTCCGGTAAAGAGATATGATCAAATTTTTGAGTTGAATATCTCTCTATACAACTCTATACATTCTATTTGAATATTTGCAGATCATGTATTTATAAAGACTGAAAATGGAGTCACAAATAAAAAAATTCATGTTTTTCTGAAATCTTGAAACTTATTCTCAAATTCCTATATCAAAACATAAAGTACAGCTGTGTAGTTTTTGCTGTTCGCAGGACTCTGTTTAGCCAATGTATTAAAATGCATAAAATTATTTGCCCTAACTTGAGTTGGCACTGCACTGTGCCCTCCCTGTGTCCCAGTTTCAGCCCACACAGTGCTGACTGCCCACCAGTGTCTGGTTATTGCTGTGTGATGGGAGTGTGCCTGGGGCTGGGCTGGGTTACTCAATCGGTCAGAACTGTTACCATGGTGGCATGGGGCAGGGGGACTACATTGCATCACGTGCCAGCACTGTGCTGGGTTATACTGTCTACTGACTGTAACTCCATCTCTGTAACTTAGTCCCTTATTCTCTATAAAAGGCACTAAATGAACAGCTCTGAAATACCTACAGAAAACTTATCTTTTACAAAACACACTGTCACACTTACTTCATCAGACCAAATAAATGTTAGTGCTGTATCACATTTTACCAGATGATCTCTTCTACAGTGTACATTTTTAAAATTATTGATAGAAATAATTTGACTCCAAGATATGATTAAGTTTGCTCATTTTGTATCTAAAAGTTACTTTAAATGTGAGGCTTACAGGCAGCAATGAATACAGTCCAAGAATCAATAAGAGTGCAGTCAGAAATGCCCAGATTTGGCAGATGCCCAGATGGATGCATTAAAAAGAGCATGGCCAGCACGTCAAGGGAGGTAATCCTCCCCCTCCACTCTGCCCTGGTCAGGCCTCACATGGAGTATTGTGTCCAGTTCTGGGCTCCCTGGTACAAAAAAGACAGGGGATCTCCTGGAAAGAGTCCAGTGGAGTGCCACAAAGATGATAAAGGTCTTGGAGGACCTCTCTTATGAGGAAAGGCTGAGCAACCTGGGTCTGTTCAGCCATGAGAAAAGAAGATTCAGAGGGGATCTGATCAATGTCTATAAATATCTAAGGTGAGGGAGGCAAAGGGACGAGGCCAGACTCTTTTCAGCAGTGCGTGGCAATAGGACAAGGGGAAACAGCCATGAACTGAAGCATAGAAAGGTCTGCACAAATGTGCATAAGAACTTCATGGTGAAGGTGACGGAGCACTGGAACAGGCTGCCCAGGGGGTTTGTGGAGTCTCCTTCTCTGGAGATGTTCAAGACCTGCCTGGATACCTACGTGTGCAACCTGGTCTAGGGAGCCTGCTTTGCAGGGGAGTTGGACTCGATCTCTAGAGGTCCGTTCCAGCCCCTACAATTCTGTGATTCTGTGAGATTTCAAGAGAGTTGATTTTTATTCCTATGTGTTTTCTCATATTTTTATAGAACCAAAATATTATTTGTATTTTGAAAACTGCAAATAAATTAGATCTAAAGGGAAGAAAAGGGAAAATAAGCTCCAATTATCAGCTGAGATGCTAATCAAATAAATGTTGATGTTTGAAAGAACAGAATAAATTTTGCTTTTCATATTCAGAATTCTTGAAAAGTTTAATAGTAATCAGCTACATAACAATTTCAAGAGGATAAAAACACAGGTAAGAACAATGAAAGTTTTGGTTAAATAACATTTAGATGAGTTATATGTATTCTATTTGGCAGAATATTAGAAAATTTGCCTTTGTTAGTTTAAGGACTACCTGAAAGAATCTATGCATCATTAGTAAAGTTCTCCAGAAAGTTGTGGGTGACAGTTGAGATCACAAAGAATTATAAAAATCAAATGTAATGCCTATCAAAGTAAAAGAGGAGAAGGAATACCTAGGGACCTGTAGACTGTTCAAGCTAAATAAAAAAAAACAGAAAGTTACTGGAACAAATTATTGAACAATCAATTTTTACTTTCTTGGAAGATAATCAGGTGCTAAGGCATGGCAGGCTTTAAGTTGTCAAGAACAAATGGTGTCAAATCAATTTAACTTTCTTTCCCTAGACAGTATGGGCCTTGTAGTTAAGGAAAACTCATTAGCAGTGCTGTTCTTCACCTCTAATAAACTTGTGAACACAATTTGTCATTTAAAAAAAAAATCTAACAATCATTACTACAGCTAGACGATCATAGCTGGCTAAAACATTAAAGGACAGCACTTGCTGTCAAACACGAGTTTCAATTATGTAAGACTTCGTTTTACAGGGGACGATGATGGACAGATCATGAAAATTCCCTGACACAGTAGAAAAATAAACAAGTGGTATATGCTTTGGAAGTTATGAGAATCTTTTAATGGGACTAATTTTGCAATTGAACAAACTACCTGTGTACGTGTGATCGCTGTCACTTAAAATTTTTTAAAACAGATTAGGAAAGCACCTAACAAGTATGAAACAGGTATAGATAACCTTTCCTATGTTCAAAGGATAACTTCCCTCAGTACTTATAGTCTGTAACTTCCATAATTCAGATCAGAAGTTATATTGCACACATCTTTTACTTCACTTTTGCCTCAGATTTCAAAACATTTCAGCTGAATGTGTTCTTTGCAGCCTTTCCACAAATGTATTATTGTTTCTTTCTGGCCTGTGCAAAATGATTTACACAGTTCCTCTTTCAAGAATCCTCTATGGAGTTCTTTACTTCTTTTGTGTGTGAAAGATTTTCTCTCTATATTATTGTGATTTTTTTTTTCCACCTTTATGGAAAGATGAGACTTTTTGATGGGTATACTCTAATACTTGTAACCCAATTGTAAGAATGTGTTCTGAAACCTCCAAAGCACTTATATGGAGTGTACGCAAGAGATACTCTGCAGTTCAGAACACTGAAATAGTGCACTCTGAATTCCCACTGTTTTTTGTGAAGACTTGGAAAGAATTACTAACTAAACTCTAAGACTGAGTAGTTTAGAACTGAGGGAAAATTCTGTGTCAAATAATTTAAATGTATCTTTCTATAACAGATCTTTCCAGATGACTACTTTTGGAATCATCACAGAATGGCTTCAACTGGAAAGGACCATAACGATCATCTAGTGCCAACTCCCCAGCCATGGACATAGTTCTTTGAGAGCAGACAAAAAAAACTGATCTGGGCAACTTGTTCCAGTGCCTCACCACCCTCTGAGTAAAAAGTTTTCCACCTAACATCTAACCTAAATCTATTCTCTTTTAGTTCAAATCCATTCCCCGTTGTCCCATTACTATCAGATGATGTAAAAAGTTCTCCTACTCCTTGCAAGCTCTCTTTAAGTACTGGAAGGCTGCAGTGAGGTCTCCCCATATACTTTTCTTCTCCAGGATGAACAAACCCTGCTCCCTCTGTTTTTCTTTGTAGGAGTGGAGCTCCAGCCCTCCGATCATCTTCGAATCCCTCTTCTCGACCTGCGCAAACAGCTCTAGATCTTTTTTCTGTTGGGACCTTCAGACCTGCATGGAATACTACAATTAGGGCCTCATGGAGGCAGAGGAGAGAGGGTTAATCACCTCTCTTGATCTGCTGGCCTCAACTTATGCCCCTCAGAAGATAGTTGTTTTTTTGGACTGCAAGCAGACACTGCTGGTTCATGCTGAGCTTTTTATCCTACAGAATCCACTCATCATCCTCAGCAGGGCTGCAGTCAAGAAGTCCTCCCAGTCTGTGCTCATTTCTGGAATCACCCCAACAAAAGTTCAGAGCCTTGCACTTGGACTTGTTTTACTACATCATTTGTTTCATACTGACCTGCTTCTCTAGTCTGTCTCAGTCCCTTTGGGTGGCACTCCTTCCTTCTATTAACTGAACTATTCATCTTAGCGTCATCTGCATACTTGCTGAGGGTGCACTCAATCTTACTGTGTAGGTTGTTGATAAATACTTTGAAGAACATTGGTACCAAAATGGACTCCTGTGGGACACCACTCATCACTGGCCTCTATTTGGACATAATCACAATGATCTTGGCTGCCACCGTCCAGCTAATTCTTATCCACTGAACAGTCTCTTCAAATCCATATTTCCCCAATTTAGAAGTAATGATATGGTATTGGACCATATCAAAGGCCATGCAGAAATCAGGTAGACAACACTAGTTGCTCTTCCATTGTCCACTGATGCTGTCACTCCATCATAGAAGGCCAGAAGATTGGTCAGGCATGATCTGCCCTCGGTAGAGTCATGCTAGCTGTCTTCGATCAAATCCTCATTTTTGCATATGCCTTAACATAGCTTCCACCAGTATCTATCCTATGTTCTTTCCAGGCACAGAAGTGAGGCTAACTGGCCTGTGGTTCCTTGGGTTTTCCTTTCTCCCTTTCTTAAAAATATTTTCTAGTCACCAGGGACTTCCCCTGACATCTGAGACTTTTTAAATATGATGGAGAGTGGCTTGGCAAATAATCAGCTAGTTCCTTTAGGATGCTGGGATGCACATCATCACATCCCATGGACTTGTCCATGTTCAGTTTCATCAGATGGTGTTGAACGTCCTCTTCCCTTTACATGGGGATGGACTTTTCTTCCCCAGCTCTCACTTAGGCATTCAGGGTTTTGAAAGATGAGACAAGCCTTACTGGAGTGAAGATTGTGGTAAAGACCTTGCTGAGTACTTCAGCCTTCTCTATGTCTGTTTTTGTCAGTTTGCCTTTCTCATTCATCAGAAATGGAAAAAGATATACTGAAGACTAGTATCTACTGAAATCTGTGAGATCTCACTTGAGATAACTGATACAACTATTAAAAGGTTTTGTTGATGATGATATTTTTGTTTGTATGTATGTTTATCTGTTTTGTTTCTGAAAACAAAGATACATCAAATCATAGAATAATTTGGGCTTTAAGGGCCATTTAGAGATCCTGTAGTTCCAACACCCATACAATGGGCAGGAACAGAACAGAAAATACAGGTTTAAAATACAGGTTTTCATATTATTAAAGAGCCTTCTCTCTAACTAAAATACAATAGCTAGCAAAATATCTTATCCATTGGTGAATGCATAAGGAGCATTTAGTGGTGACTTGTGATGGAACAAATTGATTATTTTCCATTCCTCCAAAAACAGCTGCTGATTTGAGAATAACTTTTGATGCATTTGGTTTCAGCAACTACAAATTTTATTTTCTCTGAAGAGCAATTCACACAGTTATCTGTCTTTTTCCAGTTCAGTGTGCTTGGATCATAGCATATGTGCAATGTGTCTAATGCACTTTTCAAAACTTTTCCTGAAAGAAATATGAACTTCAACTGTAGGAAGAGAAAGAAGCCAGAAAGTGTTATGCCTTTGAGAATAAATCATCAGGTATATTCCTTGTTAATTTGTGGTTTTTCATTTTTTTCCCCTCGATTTTTTTCAAGACATCACTAATCAACACCAAATTCAAGATGGAGGAGATCCAAGTTACATTCAGAGGGTTTCTTCATCTAATATATGTACTTGTAACCTCCTTACTAGAGGGATTTCAAGATGTAGAAACACTGATTCAGGAAGAGCACTCTAATCTTGCTGGTACTATTGACAGGTCTTCCTTCTGTGCGTAGGAAGGTAGATATATATCTTCAAGTTCTGTTACATATGGTTTTATCTTGGAAATAAAGTCCTGAAGCTAAACAAATGCTTCAAACAAATATTGCAAGAAGATGACTCAATTATCTGGATTTTTTGCAGAAGTGACAAGAAGAAAAAAGGTTGTTCTTGTAATATTAGTACATTTTTTATTTGGAAGGAGGAAAGGTATTTCTAAGATATTATTTGAAGACTAGACAAATTAGAAGACTTATTAGACATGTCAGTTGCAAAAACATACGAAATTACAACTGGATGACCCATTGGCCAAGTGTACTTTGATGTAAAGACTGACAGCTGAGAAGTGCTTATTCTCAAGCAATTTAGAGTCAAGAGACAGCATTAAAAAGCACCTCATAAGATGGAAGTATTTTTTTTCCTCTACTTGTATGAAATATCTTACCCATCATTTTAATATTAAATGTAGTTATACATACAGAGAAAAATGTATATCATCTGAGCTCTGATGTCAAGAACAAAAATGACAGGGGAAGCATGAGTTGAGACCTCCTCTGATATTCCTTGGTGAAATGCTGGAGGGTTCCAGTACTTATTTTAACAATATAATTGTTGAATATAATGACATTATCCAGTCTAGCGAACTCCTAATAAAGAAATGCAAACAAAATGGAAAGAAAATCTGATTTGAGTTTTAAGACATTATTTAAAAATAAAAAATAATATAAGCTATGTGATTAGAGGGCCATAACTTATAGGGGAACTATAGGAAAATAATATCTTTGTTTATAATTTGACGGGGGATTTCCTCTTTCCACACTCATCCTCAGTAACACAGAAAAGCTTCACAGTGATTCTCTTCACTTAGATTCTAACACTGAGAATTAATACAGTTTCTCATTTCTGATGAAATAAAGGTATCTTTATACCTTAGGACAAGGGGGTATACCTTAGGACAAGGGGATAGGACAAGGGGGAATGGTTTTAAGCTGAGACAGGGGAGATTTAGGTTAGATATTAGGAGGAAGTTTTTCACACAGAGGGTGGTGACACACTGGAACAGGTTGCCCAGGGAGGTTGTGGATGCCCCGTCCCTGGAGGCATTCAAGGACAGACTGGACGTGGCTCTGGGCAGCCTGGTCTAGTGGTTGGCGACCCTGCACTTGGCAGGGGGGTTGAGACTTGATGATCTTTGAGGTCCTTTTCAACCCAAGCCATTCTATGATTCTATGATTCTATCTTCCTGGGCAAAATGCAATCACTAAATTTAACTCAGCATCAAACTCTGCCTGTATATACCAATAATTTCTTTTGTACATTTTCAAAACTGAAAGAACAGCTAGGGCAAGCATGTCCAACCCCCAGCCCATGGGCTGCACACAGTCTGGCTCAGCTTACAATGCAGCTGCCTCATAGCATCCCAGAAGAAAACAAAATCCATGAAAAGAAAAATCATGGATGAAAGAAGACTGTTCATGAAAAAACAGACCAATGAGTACTTTTTTTGGCAAGACAAATAGTATGACACTATGCTGAATTTGTAAGGAAACTGTGTCAGTATCCAAAGGTTAGAATTTGAGAATTTATACGCAGAAACTTTCTGCCAAATTTGATGCATATCAAGGAACACTTCATAAAGACAAAATAGCAGAACTGAAAAATGTCTGTCATCTCAACGAAATCGTTTTAAAAATGTTAAACTCTGTTATAAAAACTAGTTATGTGGCAGCAAATCTGATTGCAAAAAAAACAATCAATACCATTTGCTGATGGTAAGTTTGTTAAGAAATGTATGGAAACACAACAGATATAACATCTCCTGATTAACAGTAAAATAATTTTTCTAAAATCAGTTTGTCTCACCAGACTGCAGCCAGGTAAACTGAAGAAACAGGAACATCTATAGAAATAAATTTGGAGACGAAAACTTCTAATTTTAAATGTTACACTTTGGCAATAGACAAAAGTTCTGATGCTACAGATATGGCTCAACTTGCCATTTTCATTAGAGGGATTGATAACAAATATAATTGAACCGAATGGCTTCCATGGTGCCATTAAAAAGCACAACTAAATCTCTTGATTTCTAAGAAGCAGTAAAAATTAAAGTGTTTTTGTTTAACCCTTGTCAACATATCTGGTACAGCTAGAGATGGCAGCCTGGTGATAAGTGGTAAAAAAGAGGGACTTGTAAAATTAATAGAAGACAATGCAATTGCCACCAGCAACTCACATGTAAGAAATATCAAGAAAATACATACTTCAAGAAAATGTATGTGCAAAAGCTTTAAAAATTAATGTTATGCAAATAATCAAAGCTATGAATTTCATAAAGTCCAATGTACTGAATCATCGCCAATTCCAGGAGTTCCTTAAAAGTATTGATGCTGATTATAAGAACATTCACTTTTCTGAAAAAAGGCAGCTATGTTGAGGTAAAATGCTAGAAAGATTTTATGATTTGTGAAATGAAATCATTTATGGAATCAAAACAGAAATTTGTGCCAGAACTTGAAGATGAAAAATAGCTCAGATATAGCATTTTTGGTGGATTTGACCACCCATCTAAATGAACTAAACATGTGTCTTGAAGATGAATATAAACTTATCTGTATTATGCTTAAAATCATACAGTATTTGAAATGAAACTTAAATTATGACAAGCTCAAGTTATGGCAAATAATTTCATGCATTTTGATGTGTTGAACAAACACAGTCCAGTGAGCACTGAAAAGTGTGCAGTTTGCTTTCTGTTTTGATAAAAGAATTTGAGAACAGACTTCAAAATCGCCAAAAAAAATATTTTTTTCATATATTTGTGACTCCATTTTCAGTTGATATTAGCACATGATCAGCACATTTTCAAATGGAATGTATAGAGTTGCAGCTGACCATTGAGCTCAAAGAAAAATTTTGATTATATTAAAAGTAGAACACAAAACTAAAATATTAACAAAGTTTATTCCTATATAGAAAAAAATATATAATGCAAGATTATAGTCAACTACATAACTTAGAGATTGTTTAAATCCTGAAAACAGACTTTCAGAGCCTTAACTGATGCTTTTAGGAACATAGAAGTTTTAAGGCTGCTTTTGCAATGTGGACCTAGTTTTTGTGTAAAAAAATGGGAGTAACATCCAGAGGAAATAACTGAAAGACCAGATGGACTTCTCCTTCATTTAGTGACAGCTTGGTCAGTTTTCCTCTTGTTAGATATAAAAAGAAATCCTAAGTGGCAAGCCTCAGCATTGTAAAGTTATAATGTACTTGCTGCCCATTTGGAAGAAACAGTGACTTTGCTATTTGACATTAGGGTAGCACGTGTTTATCAAGTGACAGAATTTGACCTTTTGCTAGCATGAGAACAAGACTGGATGCTTCATGCTCTTTCTTTGATATCAATAACCAAGATAATGTACAGAAAAGAGTTTGAATAAAGGCATCATCAGCTGTGATTTAATTTAAGCAAGAAAACTGAATAAACTGTATAGTTTCTTTACATCAGTGAAGTCAGGATTGATTACTTTCTTGAATATTCATGTACAAATAGCTCTAACAGTTTTAATACCCAGGTGCCTCTATACAACAGATACAAGGCCCTAGATGTGGAAGGTCCATTTGTGGGTGTTAACAGCTCACTCAGTCTAGATACGCTAACAAAATCAAACCAGGAAAAGCATTCCAACACCAAGGCTACTTAATTGAAAAAGAAGAGACAGATATTGGTTGCAGGTGATTCCTCCTGACAGGGAACTGAACATCCAATATGCCGTGCAGGCCCTCTTCTTAGAGAAGTCTGTCTTCCTGGGGGCTTGGCTGAGGGAGGCCACCAGGAAGCTTCCTAGCCTGCTATGGCCAACAGACCACAACGCCTTACTGCTTTTCCATATACGGAGAGAGGAAGCAGCTGCACATCAACAGGGACTTTGGGACAAAAATTGAATGCAAAGATCGTCTTCTCTTCTCTGCCTCCTGCACTGGGTAAGGACACAGGAATAAATCAAAGGATCATTTCTTTAAATACCTGGCTGTTGCCATCACCAGAACTCTGGATTTTTTGACAACCAATGAGCCTACCTGGTACAGAGTGTGTGGGCACCAGATGGGGTTTGCCTTTCTCAAAGTGGGGAAAAGGATCCTTGAGGAAAAGCTAGTGGGGTTTGTTGGGAGGGCTTTAAACTAGATGTGAAGCAGGATGGGAGAAGATAGCAAGCCCTCTCTTGATAAGGTAAGGGAGGGCATAACTATAGTAGAGGGACAGTGTGCTGGCAGGGGGCTTGAAGGAGCCACTGTCTTAAGAGGTGCTGGCAACACTGCATCCCATGCAAAGCTCTATGATGACAAAGCATTGACTGCTGGGGCAACAGGAGAGGGCAATGGGGAAAAAATCAAGGGAAACACCTAGAAGGAATTAAGGAGTTATCTTTAAGGAAGTAACAAGGAAAGCTAACCAGCTGAAGTGCCTCTACATGAATGCACACAGCTTGGGAAAAAAAAAAAAAAACCAAGAAACAGGAGAAGCTGAAAGCTACTGTGCTACAAGAAAACGACCATATAGTTGTCATCATGGAAACCCGGTGGGATGATTTCTATGACTAGAGTGTGACTATCAATGACTAAGAGTTTTTCAGAACGGACAGGAGAGGAAGCTGGGGGGAGGGGAGGGGGTGGGTGTTGCTATCCACATCAGGAAAGCAATAGAATGTGAAAAGCTGCCCCTGAGGAACAAGTCAAGAGCCTACCGGTGACAGAGACTGAGGCAACAAAGGGAGTCTTGTAATTGGTGTCTACTACAGGCCACCAGATCAGGCAGAGCCTGTCAATGAAGCCTTCTACCTGCAGCTACAAGGAGGCATTGCGATCACAAGCGCTTGTCCTGCTTGGGGACTTCAACCACCCAGACATCTGCTGGGAGAGTAGCACAGTGAGCTGCAAGCGATCCAAGAGGCTCCTGGAATGCATTGAGGATAAATTCCTGAGTCAAGTAATAGATGGCCCCAATAGAGGAGGTGCAATACTGGACCTGTTGTTCACTAATGTAAATGAACTAATTGGCGATATCAGGATTGGAAGCTGCTTGGGCTGAAGTAACCTTGCAGTGGTTTAGTTCATGCTTTGGAAGGATATGAGAGAGGCAAAGAGGAAAATTAGGAAGGTAAACTTTAGGAAAGCTAAATTCCAGCTCTTCAGGAAGTTAGTCAACAAAACACCCTGGGAAACTGACCTTATTGGCAAGGGTGCAGAGCAGAGTTGGCAGACCTATCAGGAGGCTTTCCTGTGGGTGCAAGAGGTCTCCATCCCCAGGTGTAGCAAGTCAGGAAAGGAAGGCAGGAGACCAGCATGCCTGAACTGGGGCTTGCAGCTCAGACTGAAGAGCAAGAAGAAAACACACAAGCAGGGGAAACAGGAACAGGTATCATGAGAAGAGTATAAAGAAGTTTCTAGGCTGTGTAGAGATGGCATCAGGAAAGCCAAGGCCCGGCTTGAACTGAACCTGACTAGTATAATGCTATAACGAGATGGCAAGCACCACAGTAATAACAGGTTAACAAAGTGTTTGGCTACAGCAAATGAGAACAAGCCCAGATACAGCAGCCAAGTACACAGAAATGAAGGAAAAGAGCTCCTAACCTTTAGAAGCCCTCAGGCAAACAGAGATCTCCAGCAGGAGATACCCTCATCTCCACTGCCAGTCCTTAAAAGAGGTCTGGGAAAGGGTGGATCCTGGCTCCACCCCTTCTGGTCACTCAGGTGTGTTGCTCACATACATGAGCTCCCCTGGGTAGGCCCTGCCTTCCCACCAGGTGCTCAATCACTGTTTCAGGCCATGACTTGGCATTTCCACAACAGCTAGGGATGCCAAAAAGAACAAGAGAGACTTCTACAGGTACCTCAACCAGAAAAGGAAAGTCCAGGAGGGCATACCCGCAGTGAGTGACACAGGTAGGCTGGTAACAACAGACAAGGAGAAGGCTGAGGTACTTAACAACTTTTTTGCCTTTGTCTTCCCTGGTAGCTGCTCTCCACACAGTCTTCAAATATTTGGTTTGGGAGGAGGCGATTGAGTAAGCAACATTCCTCCCACTGTAAGCTAAGATCAGATTTGTGCACTTGAGGAACTTGAGTATCTACAAGTCTATGGGTCCTGATGAGATGCATCCCAGAGTCTTGAGGGAATTGGCTGATGTAGTTGCCAAGCCACTCTCAATGATATTTGAAAAGTCATAGCAATCAGATTAAGTCGCTGGTAAGAGGAAAAAATGGAAATATCATACCCATTTTTAAAAAGGGTAAGATGATGACCCTAGGAACTACTAGCCTGTCAGTCTCACCACTGTGCTGGAAGATCATGGAGCAAATCTTCCTGGAAGTTGTGCTATGGCACATGGAAGACAGGGAGGTGATATGGGAGAACCAGTACGGCTTCACCAAGGGCAAATCCTGCTTGACCAGTGTAGTGGCCTTCTATGATGGTGTCACTGCATCAATGGACAAGGGAAGAGCCACTGATGTCATCTATCTGGACTTCAGTAAGGCCTTCAACATGGTACCCCACAACATCCTCTTCTCCAATTGGAAAGACATGGATTTTATGGGTGGACTGCTCAGTGGATGAAGAACTGGCTGCAGGATTGAGTCCGGAGAGTGGTCATCAGTGGCTCAGTGTTTGTCTCAAGATCGGTGACACGTGGTGTTCCCCAGGGGTTGGTGCTGGTGCCGATATTCTTTAATATCTTGATCAGTGACATTGACAGTGGTGTCAAGTGCACTCTCAGCAAGTTTGTGGATGACAAGATGTGGGATGCAGTCAACACACCACAGGGACGGGATGCCATGCAGAGGGACCTAGACAGGCTTGAGCAGTGGGCCTAGATGAACCTCATGAGGTTCAACAAATCCAAATGCAAGGTCTTGCACCTGGGTCGAGGCAACTCCCATTGCCAGTACAAGCTGGGGAGTGGAAAGTTTGAGAGCAGCCCTGCTGAAAATGACCTGGGGGTGCTGGTGGATAGAAAGCTGGACATGAGCCAGCAACCTACCCTCACAGCCCAGAAAGCCAGATGTATCCTGGGCTGCATCAAAAGAATTGTGGCCAGGAGGTTGAGGGAGGTGATCCTGCCCCTCTACTCTGCACTGATGTCAGCGGCTTACGGGCGTTCAGCCCAGTTCTGTGACAAATGGGATGGGGAACCCACGGACCCACGCCCTGGGAAAAGGGAAAAGGGAAAAAAAAAAGGGTAAGGAAAAGGGCCTGAGAGCAAAAACAGTGGCAACAATCTGAGGAGAAACAAACTAATTTACTAAATAAGATATCGGAATGCAAAAAACCACACTATAATACAATATAATTACAATTTAAGCTGGTATATCTAATACAGAGAGAGAGAATGTCCAAAATCAAGGTAGGCCTTACTCTACTACCGACGATAAGACGGCTGGGGAGTGAGATGCTGCGAGGATGAGAGACGGGCGGAAAGGGAAGGGATGAGGTCTCGTGATCTGCAAGTTTTTATCTTTTCCCTCTGGTTGGAAATGGTAACGGAGGAGCAAAGTACCCTGGGGAATGTAGTAGTCCTTCTCTTCTGAGAACCAGGTACATACACTACATGATGTTATGATGTGGAATACCAATAGCTGAAAATCATAAAACCATGACAACTGGTGAGGCCTCACCTGTAGTACTGCATCCAGATGTGGAGTCCTCTGTACAGGAGAGACATAGACCTGTTGGAGTGTGTCCAGAAGAGGGCCAAAAAAACAATCCATGGAATGGAACACCTCCCAAGCAAGGACAGGCTGAGAGAGCTGGGGCTCCTCAGCCTGGAGAAGAGAAGGCTCTGAGGTGTCCTGATAGTGGCTTTCCGGTATCTAAGGGGAAGCTACAGGAAAGAAGGGGACAGACTCTTTAGCAGAGTATATGGAGATAGAACAAGGGGAAATGATTCCAGGCTCAAAGATATAGGTAGGTTAGATATAGGGAAAAAAACCTTTTACAGTGAGGGTAGTGAGGCACTGGAACAGGTTGCCACATGAGGTGGTTGATGCCCTGTACCTGGAGACTTTCAAGGCAAGGCTGGCTACGGACCTGGGCAATCTGATCCAGCTGTGGATGTCCTTGTTCATTGCAGGGGAGTTGGACTAGATGGACTTCAGGTGTCCCTTCTGACTCTAAGGACTGTATGTTTCAATGATTCTATGTTTCTAAAAACATTGTATTTATGAAAAAGTGTACATATTGTTATCAGAAAAGGAATCCAAGATGCTTGTGGCTTGATATTTTATTAGTGTATTTTTTGTTAGAGAACACCAAAAGCTGTATGTGCTCTGAGTTATATTAGCAGTAGAGTGAAAATGTGAATCAAGTGTGAAGCTTGTTATTCAGATGAATCCCAGTCACTGAATTTCTGTATTTATGTTCAAATCAGGTGTAGATATGTTTTTTTTTTTTTTTTAGTTCTACACAACATCTGTAAGGTACAAGGCTACATGACTATGTGACTACTTAAGCAATGCTTGATTTCTTCTGGTATGGACTCTAATAAAATAAATGGTGAGGTTCAAAGAAGTCATATGGACTTCATTTGTGCTACCATTTTATTTTTCACTTTCAATTATTTCTTAAATGTTGATTCTTACTTTTCAGCTTTTGGGAGAGAAAAAAAATAGTAGCTGTGATATTAAAATAAAATATTGGTCACATACATATGAATTTATCAGAGAATAAAAGTGTGATTTATTTAGAGTGATTTATTCTGCCTTGTAAACACATAATTGACAACAACAAAAGGGATCCAAGATAAGTTGGATTGACATTGAAAGATATAAAATATACCTATTTTTCTAAAATTATAAAAATTAGCACAGTAATCAACTTTTGAAAATGTCTAAATCTATGTAAATATCTTTCTATACCTGCAAAATAAAACTCACAATTTATGTGTATGATTTAATTGATCTGGATTTTTTTGCTTTATATAGTAGAAGCAAAAATTTTGAAAGACCCAGTAGCCCATCTCTGAATTATTTAGTACATTTCAACTTACGATAAATATTCAAAATGTGTAAATGATGTGGAAAGTGAAAGTATATCATGATAACTATACAAAGACCAATTAATGGAAGATTTTTTGTAACAGACATTTAGATTACTTGAACGTGACCATAGATGTCTTATTCCACAAAGGCAGGTTTCTGCGACAGTTCAAAATGAGTATCATGTAAATAAAGATATGCCTGTCCTGGCTGTGTATAGAAATCACTAATCCCTTGCAGACCTTATTGTATTAACTTGTGACCTTAAAAGGAGACAGAGGTGTAAGCAAGAAAAAAAGTTTTTAACAACATTTCTATGACTAATAGATCTTTACATTGATTTCTAGACATGTAGGGACAATTAACTTTACTCAGATACATCTTTTATTCGGAATAAAATGTCTGGGGTAAAGGCTAATTGTGTTTTGCATCTGCCACCTAATAAAATTTTGTATCCCTAAGGGTTTTCATATGATGAAGATTCATCATTTCTCATCATGTTTAATTCTGAATCCCTGGAATCCCATGCAAAAGCCGACAGTATGTCCTAGGTTTATCTGATAAATCCCTTAAGGAGTGAAGAGGGCATTTTGCTCTAGTCAATCAATTTAAAACTGGCTTATATTTTAAAGAGCATGGGGGAGGTTTTAGGATTAACTGGTTTTACTACAGAAGCCTCCTTGAGCATTGAGAGACATGCTCTAACTCGTATAATCAGGGGAATAAAACCAGGTCAAGGGGAAATTGAATAATATAATAGAATATTCAGTGAAGTCTTATGGGATAGAAGCTCAGTAATGATAAAGTCAGTTCTTGTGAACAAGATTTTGGTACTTTGTTACCTGCAACAAAATAATGCATTTAGCCTTAACTAACATTATGATCTTTTCTAGAACAGACTTTGAAATACTACATGAAAAAAATTCTATTTTTTAAAAAAATTAGCTCAAGTGAAAGCTTTTATGTAGTTTGTACTATTTTTCTTTTCAGACACAAATGAGAATTCTCAGTAGCAGTTAAAAGAGGTAATAGTTTGCCTTTACCATATGGGAGATGTTGGTCACATAACAAAAATGAAAAATGTTTACTTCAGAAAACACCACTGTAAAATGTGCCACAAGGAAGAAGTCAGTGTGAAATGAAGAAACCAGCTGAAATTATTTACTCTGGGAAGTTGGTCATGAGGTGAACAGCTCTGGCAACTGAGGCACAGACTCCATTGCTAGTGCAGAACGAAGACCCTTTATTGTACGTGCTTAGAACCTTTTATACCTGGGTAACAACCCCTTGGTCACGTGTCCCAAGGCCTTTTGTTATTCAAAGTGGGGAATTAGTCTTTGTTTTCCCACACCTCCTCCTTCTTTATTAGTTTGAACAACAAGCACTTGATTGATAGCCTTATAAATCACAGCTCTCAGGCATGATATAGTACAAGGAATACAAACCAACAAGCATGCAAAAACCTAAAGACACGTTCACTGTGTAGGAATTGAATGTTGCTTCTGCATATAGAACTAACAAGATTCCTACTTTATTTTGTGGTCTCTTTATTGATACTAATAACTCTTTCTGGGGTTCTCTTTATTTCATTGAAAGGGGGGTCTCTGTTTTCATCAACTGTCCTTTAGATATTGATGCATGCTTAGTAAGTAGATGAAGTAATTAATAAGTACCAAGACCACAGCTTCTGTATTTTAGACTAAAAGCATATTGTAAGGTTATTCTG
>NC_034438.1:39334619-39438366 GCF_002078875.1 Numida meleagris | reverse complement strand
GCCTCTGCAGAGGCAGGGAGTGTCCCTGCTGCGGATCCCATGCAGGGTCCTAGAGAGAGCACACATCCTTGATTACAGAGGGAACTGGAACAATGTAAATGGGACCTGGAGAATTTTCCTTTCTCTAATACTAACCTTACTAATGCTTCACTGTATCCTCTTAGGGAAGTCCCCTTAGGTCAAAGGGAAATAGGGTATGTTAATGCTCCCCCCCTTTTGCTAACAGAAAGGTCAGGAATTTTAAGAAGGAAATGAATTCCTTAATTAAGGATCCTATAAGAGTACCAGAACAACTAGATCAATTTCTAGGGTCTAATTTCTGCTCATGGATGGAAATGCTGTCTATCATGGATATGTTGTTTACTGCAGGAGCTCTTACAAGAGGCTCAAAAAGTGTATGTCAGAAGGGGAGATGAGAAAGAACAACAAAAGGCTAAGTTAATGGTTTCAACAGTGGATGGTGTAGTGAAACAAAGAATGGGTAACAGAAAGGAACACAGAAGGAAGGTTGGGCCCTGGAGGGAGGGAGAGAGAGGAAAGATCCCAAGGATAAACTGTACTGGTTATTGTCACTGTCATTGCGATTGTTAAATGTTTATGTTGTGAAAGTGTTACCTAAGAAGCTGTTATGGGACAAGGGGTCTAAAGACATACTGAAAAGAGTCCCTGGGTTGTATTTTGGCTCACTGGAGAGAGGTTGCTGGTGAGCCAGGGGAATATTGAATAAGAAATCAGGAACATAAATGATGTAACGGGACCAATTTTTATAACTGAGTATCCTAATCATGAGACCAAGTGCTGGGTGTTTGTGGAAATTGAAGAACTGTATTGTTTGACTTGTGGGTTTTGAAGGGAGTGGGACAGACTGTTTTAATGGTATGTGGAAGTGTAATTGGTGATGGTATGTGGAAGTGTCATTGTTGATGGTATGAATAGCTGAATTGTAAAAAAACAACAACAACAAAAACGGCAAAAGGGTTAAGGAAAAAATAGTGAGTTTGAGATATTAGGGCTTGTGATCTGTGCTGGGCAAAGCAGATGGGTGCCGGCATGAGAACAACCCCTCACACTGCCCCCCTCCCTGCGGCTCGTAAACAGAACTCTTGGAGTGAGAGAGCCGGGAGCCGGAGATTGTTGCTGTGAGCAGCGTGTTACCTGTGAACGAGGCAGGGACAGGACAGGACACTGGAAGTGAGAATAGCATTCATCTGCGGAGAGCTAGGAAACCCAATATCCCAGCGTTAGCACTGGAAGCCTCCAGAGGGGAGGAGGTGAGACTGAAATATAATGTTAGTATTCTTTGTAATGATGGAAGTTTGCAAAGTGAAAAAGGTTTGGGAAAGACACAGGCTGAGGAAGGCAAAGATGAGCAAGGTGTAACAGGGATGTCAGGACTGGAGGGAGGGCCTGGAAGGCCCCAGGGAGGCTTCCACCCCCACTGGACCGAAAGCAGCGTGCAAATAGCAGGAGAATGGGACACTGGTGAAGAAGCTGTACCACGCTGAGTGGGGGAGGGAACTGCCACTGATCACAAAAGCTGAATGATGGAACTTGTGAAGTTAACCTTAGCAGACCCACTGCTAGGGTTAAATTGGTTAAATTGGAGCTAGGAGAGCAGGGTAAAGAGGTTTATTTTCTGGTGGGTATGGGTACCTCTTACTCTGTGCTACATCAAGAATTATTACCCGTAGATGATTTTTCTAACAGTAGTAGGAAGGAACTACTGCCCAACAAGAAAAAGCTTACTTTTGGGGACCAATTAAATACAGGCTGGGAAAATAAGTAGGAATACATAAATTCTTGTATATGCCAGGTTCTCCAAAACAGTTACTTGGGCAAGACTTATTAGAACAAATGGATGCAGAGATTACATTCAATAAAAATTGGAGCTAAGGGTCAAACAAGACCAATTGATTGAAAATTTTAAGTCTGGCTTTAACACAAACTGAGAAAAAAAATGTTGTACCCCCGGAAGTTACAGAAATCCTGAATCAGGTACACCCAGGAGCGTGGGCATCAAGGATACCCTGGCAGAGCAAAATAATAATAATAATAATAAAAATAATAATTAAAAAAAATATGCAGCCCATTAGAAGTTAAGTTAAAAGCAGGAGCCAGCCTAGTCAGGGTAAAGCAGTGCCCTTTAAGGATACGAGATTGTGGAAAAAGAAATAATAAATAACTTTTTGGAGTTTGGATTATTAATTGAATGTGAATTCAAATACAACACCCCAGTCTCACCCGTGAAAAACCAGATAGCAAGAGCTATAATTTAGTACAAGATTTGAGGGCAATTAATAGAATTACGAGGACAAAGAGTGTCATTTTTCATAACAGCCTAACAGACAACTGGCATAGGGGGAGCCGAGCCCGAATCCCCCTCCCGCTCTGCTTCTTTGCGGATACCCGGATGGAGGGGGGATATGTAAACGTGTTAATGTTGGCATCTAAAGTTGATTGTGAATACAAAACTGCTATTGAAAAGAGATTTTGTGAAGTTTGCTCTCTTGTATCTGACACAAAGTTAAATACAGAATTTTTGTTGGACTTTTTTGAAATCAACAGTATCACTGTTTTAAAATGAAAGACTTTTTCAATATTAAAAACACAGACAAATCAGAAAACTGACAATAGATCTCAATCACTTTATATTAAAGACTAAAAGAAACTATCTCATTTCCCTACAGAGAATGACACTATCCTTTTCCATCAGTTTCTATTTCCATTATTTACTGCCTTGCTAGTTACTCAGTTTCTTTCCACTTTCTCATGCAGTTATACTAAATAGAGAGCAATTTTTATGAAATAAGACCCTGACCATGAGTTTTACTACTATGGTTCCTGTACTTCAAGAGGTTACTTATTTTCTCTGAGAAACATTCCTAGTCAAGTCTGCAAAGCCAGTAACTGTCACTTTCTGCATTATGTTAACCAAATATTGTTGTGTACTTCTGATTGTATATTTTTTTCTTCTCAGTGTACAGATTTTGTCTATTAATGTGTATAAATTAAATACCTAATTCAGCATCAACAATCTAAATATTTTTAGGGAAGTCAGGGACAAACACTTTCACAACTAAGGATTTGAGATAAAATTGTCATTTTAAGGCTTTCACTTGAAAAGACAGCTGACCACCACCACCCCTCCCCCCCTCCAAAACAAACAAACAAACAAAAAAAAACCACACACAAAAACTGCTCTTTTTCATCATTGCTTGCTTAGAATCATAGAATGGCTTGGGTTGGAAGGGACCCCAAGGATCATCAAGTTCCAACCCCCCTGCCAGGCAGGGTCATTACTCTCAGATCTGGTACGAGGCCAGGTTGCTCAGGGCCCTGTCCAACCTGGTCTTGACCACTTCCAGGGACAGAGCATCCACAGCCTCCCTGGGCAGCCTGTTCCAGCACCTCACCATTCTCTCTGTAAAGAACTTCCCCCTCACATCCAAGCTAAACCTTCCCTCCTTGAGCTTAAAACCATTCCCCCTTGTCCTATCACTGTCTGCCCTTGTGCAAAGTTGATTCCCCTCCTGTTTGTAATCCCCCTTTAAATACTGGAAAGCTGCATATGCAACCCCCAGGTCCTTCTCCGCAGGACAACTCTCAAGGAGTTTTTCTCCCAGTCTGTATATGTATCTGGGATTACTCTGACCTAAGTGCAAAACCTTTCTCTTTGTTATGTTGAACCTCATTAGATTCACATGGTCCACCTTTTGAGTTTGTTGAGGTCCCTCTAAATGGCATCCCTTCTTTCTAACGTGTCAACTGCACCAGTCAGATTGGTGTCATCAGCAAACTTGCTGAGGGTGCACTCGAGCCTGTCATCAGTATCGTTGAAGAAGATGCTGAAGTGCACTGATCCCAAGACAGATGCCTGGGGGACACTGCTCGTCACCAGCCTGCACCTGGATAAAGTGCCATTCACCACAACCTTCTGTCTATGGCCTTCCAACCAATTTCTTATCTGACAAATATTCCACCCCTCAAATCCATATCTCTCCAGTTTGGAGATAAGGATGTGGAGGGGGACCTTGTCAAAGGCCTTGCACAAGTCTAGGTAGATTACATGGGTTGCCTTCCCTTTGTCCACCAATGTTGTCACTCCATCATAGAAGGCCACCATATAGGTTTAATATACTATGTTGAGATTCCAGTAATGGATTGGCAAATTCAGTATTAAATTATTGCTGTTATTTTACACTGCAGACTACATACAAGTAATCACCCTGCGCAGTTTAAGTTTTGTGTTAATGTCTACATATATCTGAAATTGTACTATGTTGTGTTTTATGAGCTTTTACTGCATAAATTCTAAACTGTCATGTTTAAATACTTCTGAGCTTATAGCTTTTTCAGTGTACGGATAGTAGTTAAGAAGCATGTATTCAGAATGCTAAGAGGAAAAAATGCAAAGATAAACTAGATAGTTGTAGAAATACAGAAAAGGGTATAAAACTTTTCAAGAACAATTAAAACTTACAGATCAAGAGACAGATTCTCAGTTTTCTATAATCATTGTTACATACTAAACTGCTTTATGCTAGGTGTGATACGTAATTTCTTCTTGTCAGCTAAATCTTCATAAGTGCAGTTTTCCAGTCAGAGAGCAGCATAAATTTTCCCTAATAAATGAAACTTTTACTATTAAATTAACAAGTTAATAAATCATCCTAAAATGCATTAATTAAACCATTTAGCCTCCAAAGTGCAATCCATACAACTAGCTAGAAACTTTCTTTCACGTTCATGAAACTGTCAGCCTTACCTATTTATGACAAAACTGCTTCTGCTTTTAGGTCTCTATTCAAAAGGAAGTGTTTGCCTCCCACTCCACTCACTTCCCTTAAGCCAATTTTCAGTAATTCAAGAAGAAAAACTGATCTGAACTTAAGGTAAAGGTGCATTATTTTCATGACCAGATAACAGAAAATATCTTGGATCTTAGCTTGAGAGGAGGTAAAGCAAGAAAAAATATTCCCCAGAATATTTTTTTTTTCAGAAGAAATGAAAAAAATAGAAAACTGACACAGAAAACTTAGAACAGAATGTGCAAATACACATAGTTTACCTCTTACTGAAAACAACCTATGTAGGTGATAAAAATCTTGGTCTTATGCATTTAGTGGCAAAACTTTGGTTAAATATGGTGAGATAAAAGTTTTGTTGAACTTTCAGTTCAATTTGCCAGTCCTCTTTACAGAGATTAACAAGTTAATCCTACCAATATTTCTGAAAGCTGTGGCATTATTTTTTGCATACTATTTTGTGCATGAAGGAACAGAAAGCTTATGAACATAACAACAACTTCGCAAAACAGACAAGGGCAAATGATATTCTAGGTAGTGCTATGTCAGTGAATGAACTTGAGACCTGGAAACAACAACTGTGCTGAGAACACCATTTTGCTAGTGCAGGCTGTTTTCCTTGGAGGATGAAAAACAGGCAGTTATGATGAAAAAACTTGTTATGTGTTTTGTTGATCATTGATCACAGGAACATTCTGAAGAAATACTGAAACAACATCCCAGAGCAGGTAGGAGAGCGAAGTGGTATGCTGCACTGAGCCATTCCTATAAAATTATAATCCTGTTCTGAACTAAGATTTCATTAGGGTTTTGCCTTTGTTTTTCCATGTGGTTGAAATTCTGTTGTGAAGAACAAAATAATAGCTAATGGGAATGAGAGCAAGGGTGTGTAAATTACTTCTGAGGTAAAGCCATACTCAGTTCTCTAATTGAATGAATTGGAGTAGAGTAATTACTCTCCCTGAATGCTAAAATATTTCATACACTGAAGCACAAATTCAGTAGCAAACGTTTCCCAAGAACCTGGAACAGTCACTTCTGTTGTTTAGCTGTGTACTTTATATGGGTTAAAAGAAAAACCCTACAGTTTTTATTTCAAACAAACTTCCTGACTTTTTTTTTAATATACAAACTACTGTTTACAGTTGGAAAAAAAAAAAAGTAACAATTCCTTCTTCATTGCTTCCATTACGCTCACAATTTTATACAAATCTAGCATATATTTTTATCTCCTATCTGCTGGCTTTTTTCCTAAAACTAAAGGGTTCACGGATAACTGATACATCTTTTTCTGTGAAGACCATTTATTTCTTTGAGCATTGTTGTTACTTGTTGCTGTGCTTTTTGTTGTATGTCTGATCTAGACAGAATGACCAAATGGTGTATTTTAAATGTGAATTCCTGTAGTAGCAGGGTGATGCATTCTAATTTTCTTTAGGTTCTCTGTTGCTTCCTAGTATTCTATATGTCATTTTTAGATGTTATGGTTTGAATTGACAGATTCAGAGAACAATCTACAATGACATTTTTCTTAGTAATAATTTATCATTGTCTAAGTATGCTTGGAGTCACTTTTCCCATTTAAATTATTTTGTGTTGACAAAGATTTTGTCTTTGCGTTTAACTTCAACATACTATTTCAACATTGTGAAATCCTTCTGCAGCTCTCTGCAGTCAAACTTCGTTTGGGTTATCTCATTTATGTACAATAGTTTTGGATAAAATCTACTATCAGCTACAAATATGTCCTTTTCTTTTACTGTGAACACTGGCATAATAAATATTCGGACAGTACTTGAGAAAGGAAAAAACTTGTTTGTTTTTGTCCTTAGCGTTGTGTAATAATCCAGATGATCATACTCATTACAGTTGTAAGGAATTATGTTTCTAACTTGCTCAGTGCAGTTATCAGAAATAATGGCATGTAGTTCTCTGCAGCTTGCACACATCTATACTTAAAATTACATTATGTCTATTTTCTGTTTTGTTGTTACAGACATTAACGATAGTGATGGGTTCCACCTCACTATCATATATGATTTTGGTTACTCTGGAATCCTTGGGTGCAAATAGCATCCAATTATTGCAGTTCATTACTGATCATTAACCAGTTTATTCTAACTTCTATTCTACTGACATTTTAGTGTGAACTTCTTTGTCCTCTGTGAAAAATATCTCTGCTGTGAAACTTATATAAGCTCTTTTGTAGTGGATACTGACAAAAAAAAATTGATTTGGTTTTTCTGTTATGAATCAGTATTCTTTAATATTTCCTCTACACCTTAATCACATATTGGCCTGATCATCTCTACAGCAGGCTTCCTGCTTCTTGAAAATGCTGCTTTTTATTAGCTCTCGTGGTTTTGGGGAGTTAATGCTCAAAAAAATTGTCCATTGCTTTTCATATTGTGACTTGACTTTTACCTTTCCAGGGGATTGTCCATTGTTGGAAACTGGCTCCTCTTGTTTAAGGAATGCCACTTTGCTTCTTGTGGTCTAATCTTTCCTACTGCTTAACTCATTCTTATCTTTCGTGTGCTCCATTTTAAGACTTTATAGATCTCTCTGGACATTAGTAAAACACTTCATACATGTGGGGAAGTTATTAACCAAACTGGTTAAGTGGATGATCAATGAAGAATTAAAAGGTGGATAAATTGCTAAAAGCATATCTTTTGTGGAGAAAAGAGATTACTAGATGAGTTCCTCGAGAATTAGCCTGAAGACAGTATTCTATCGTATTTTCTTCTCAAAAGAAAGATAAGTTGGCCTCTCTATATTGCACTGTAAACTCACAGGAAGGTATCATGTTAGTCACTTTTCATTACTTATATTATGCTACTCTTCATCTAGACGTTCTCAGTGACAACTAAGAAGAAAGTGGTTAAGGAAGGACCTTTTCAACGTTTAAATTATGCTCTTCAGACTGAAGAAAGTGTCTCACAAAAATATATTTTTGTTTTAAAATAAAAATATACAGAGAAATGTTATAAAGTAGCTATTATAATATAAATTCTTATACTGACTCTCTGTACAGTAGCTTTCCTGGGTAAAGAAGCATTTAAAATATTGCTTATTTAGCCTTGCAAAATGAAGTGTGAGAAATGAGACCTAGAGCAATATTGAATCCAGAAAGACAGAACTTTTAACTGAAGTGTAATGCTCTCACAGGAACAACAAAAAAAAAGTAAAAAAAAAAAAAAGAAGAAGTTTCTGCTTGGACTGAAGTTCTGAAAAAGTTCTGGAACACCCTTCCAAAAAGAAAAAGGTGAATATTTAGTCACTGTTGAATCTATTCAGCTATGCCATAGCTTCAGCTTAAAGATCAAATAAATTTTAATGAGCAGATTCCTATGTTTATCTTCATTAAACTTTTATTATGAATTTAAAATCTCTATGTAATCATTCTTTATCCAGAAAAATCTGTTTCCTGCATATTGTTCTAAAAAAATTTAAGAACTGAAGTATGTCTATTGAGTAAAGTCTGACTTTTTAAGGCACAGCTGAGGCTAAGACGCTGTTGAAATTTGAGGTATTAATGGCTGTCTTTCACTATATTTAACTAAATCCAGACTGTAGGCTTTTGTAGAATTGTCATTGACGTTTGTAAGCTCACTTTTGCAGTTAAAACTACTGTAACTTATTGTAGCTCTACAACTGTGACACAAAGCTGTGCTCGGTTAGGGTGATTCAGAGCACCTAAATTAGGTTTACATTCTTTCTGCTTCTTCATGAGTAGTCTTTCTTTCCACTTGCTTTTGATAGAATCTGTTTTCTGTGAGGACTAAGGAAAAACAATTTCTTCTCCTTCTTTGTTACCATGAAGTCCATTCAACTTGTACCTAAGCCTGAGTTTTCTGTGCAAACTCAGAAGCTCATATGTAAGTAGACCTGTTGTCTAAAACATTTGGTTGAGGGACAAGTTGTTTTTTGAGATTCCTTCATAAATCATACAAAAGTTCCCAGTTGCCACAGGAGAATAATATTGACACCAGCCGTTCTATCACCCATTTTCATCTTTTTCTTAGTTCAAAGACAAGATCTAGAATCTGCTACATTCTTTGAAAATAATTATTTAGAAATATTAATTAATACCTAGTGTTGAGGAAGTGAATCTATTAGTCGTTCCGGGACTTTCCCAAGAAAGTGTCTGTTAAAGTGATTAAAAGGATAATAGAGGAATGGTGTGTAATATGTAACTATCACTGTTACTCTGTGCAAATTGAGTGCCTTGTATCTACCCCACTGAAATAGTGTCTATTACCTACCCTTCCACAGAAACCTTGAGCCTTCTTCACACATAAAAAGCAAGGCAGCTGTCGATGCTTCCTTCATTGTGTAAAATGCACAAGTGCACACTCTAAGAAAAACTCGTGTGTGATTAA
Source organism: Numida meleagris (assembly GCF_002078875.1). Lineage (NCBI taxonomy): Eukaryota > Metazoa > Chordata > Aves > Galliformes > Numididae > Numida > Numida meleagris. Next base: position 39,429,176 of record NC_034438.1, on the reverse strand, counting down.
GATTCAGAAAAAATCAAGTGTAGATGAGGACTTTCATTTTAATTTTAAATGAATGTAATAGTAATAGGGTCAAAACAAAACACTCTGCTACCATGGTAATTGTAAAATATGTAAAAGCAGTAAAACCTACCTCAGTCTGTTGGACTCTAACAAATAGCTTAGTTTATAAGTATACAGATACAATATACAAGTGCTTTTGTAGCAGTGTGAGACTTGTATAAAGTACTGGAATAATCATTTAAGTGATGTTAAATATGTTGGTATGCCTGCTTGGGACTGATTTCACTGGCAAGTATTTTTAACCTTGTGGAATTTCAGAAGTACCAAGCTTTGATCACTATAACATTCAGAAGATGAACATACAGAAGATGGAGGGAAAAATAAAGATATTTGTAAAGTTTTTATCTGAGTAAGGTAATATATTTATTTTTCTGTTCAGAAATATCTGGGTTTCCAGAACAGCTCATGAGTATTGCAAATGAATGTCCAATGGTAAAAAGTCACCCCTTTCAAGTTAGCAGCATTAGAACAAGGAATGCATCAGGGAGATCCGCCCGATCAAATTGATTTATTAGTACATCTGGTTTAAAAAAAAGACCAGCCAAAGCTCTGTATTCAGCTCAACTGTTTGTTTATGTCTTGGCTAGACTGTCAACTGTTTCAGGAAATGGACTGAAGAATTTCTGCCAAAATTCTTTAATAGCCTTTCTGAATATAAAACTTAAGGATCACCATAAAAATATGAAAGTGGTGCAAATGAACATAAAAAGCTGTTCCAAGAAATGTTTCTACTTTTGCTTTTTTATTGTTGATGATGTCTTTGTGGTATTCTATGACTCTAAGAATTTAATTGAAAATTTGGAATTCTGCAGTGTATATGTTGAAGTCTTCACCTTACTCCAAGCATGTGCTTTGCTTCCTGCACAAGCATAACTCCAGTGACTTCAGTAAGAGTACACTCAAACAGAATGCAGTGATGGCCCTAAAAGTCATACTATAGGCATGACACTGAAAACAATTTTCTGTTCTTAAACGCACAGGAAATTTAACACAATGTATTCATATGTACTGAAGATTATAATTGCTAGAAGTATTACTTATTTGAATGTAAACAAGAGAACTGCTGTTTCTTACAGTATTATATTATTATATAATATTACAACATTGTTTTCAGTTTTGTGCATTTTTACAAGTTAACTAATCTTAGTACATGTATTAAATTTTGCTAGTGGCATTTTCATTTATCTTAAGAAAAAAATCAACTTAATTTCTCAGTAAATAGTTTCTGGTTTATATTTGTGTGTGTATATTTGAGCATCTTTTCCTTTTTCCATTTTCATTGTTGGTGACTGAAAAATAGAGTGGCTTCAACTCATATTCATCCACCAAAAAAGAGTTCACATAGATATTTTTTAAAACTGATTAAGAATTAGGAAGATGCTGACTCAGAAAGGCTTCTAAGCATGTACCTGTCTTTGTAACTTTGTAATGTACATGTATTTCCCTTTTATGGCCTTTTTCTGAATCCACAAAGTTCATTTTTCCCTTGAAAAATCAGAACAGAGTTAAATCCTGGGCTTCTGAGGAGCTATTCCGAAGTTGAAAATTGGCATTTTAACTATTTCTTCATGCAGAATATTAATTATTTCAGAGAAAGGCAAAAATGTGTTTTTATGTTTCAAAAATAGGATTGTCTAATATTTAATTTGGAGCAAACCATTTATTAGTAAAGTAAAAAGACAGTTTTTAACAATGGAAATAACACTATGTATACTTCGAGATCTGTAAGGCAGTTGCTTATGTGAATTTATTAATGTCTGAAGGTCTGTAGAACTTATGGAATATGGCAGCAACAAGAATAGTCATGTCTGTGTTGCATAGATTCAGATAAATTCAATACAATTACTAAGAGATGGATATGACTGCAACTTGCCATTCTATGTCAACAGATAATAAAACAGAGGAACAGTCTGTCTAAATTTTAGTTCTGTCTTGCCAAGTGAAAGCTGTGGCTTTTAGAATTTTTCTTTCTAAGGTGCACAGGTATTTAAAAGGACCAAGACAGAGGATCTGAAAAATGAGCATAAAGATTGCAGACTTGCCACTTGTAGTGGAAATGCTAATCATGGCTTGAAACAGTGATTGAGCGCCTGGTGGGAAGGCAGGGCAAACCCAGGGGAGCTCAGGTGCATGCAGTGTACCTGAGTGACTGGAGGGGTGTAGCCAGAATCCACCCCTTCCCAGACCTCATTTAAGGGTTGGCAGCGGAAGCAAGGGTATCTCTTTAGAAATCCCTGTATACCTGAGGTGTTCTGAATGTAAGCAGCTTCCTTCCCTTATTTCTGTGTTCACTGCTGTTGTATTTGAGTGGATCCTCACTTGCTGTGGCTCTGCTGTCATTGTTGCACTTTCCATTGCGTTAATCTACCATAGTGGATTGACCTTCATTAACTGTCAAGTGCCCATTCAGCTGCTTTCTCGCTCTCTGTCCTCAAAAGAGCAATGAGAGAAAATGCAATGAAAAACTTGTGAGTCAAGATGAAGACAAGGAGATCGCTCACCAGTTATCATCAGAGGTAAAACAGAATCAAGTTAGGAAAGATTTATTTATTGTCAATTAATAACACATTAAAGCAGTGAAAACTAAAAGCCAACTAAAATCACTTTCACCCCAGCTCACCAAGTGGCACAGCAAAATGAAGAATGAGGGCTGCAGTCAGTCCAAAACACATCAGTGCCACTCCTTCTTCCCTGCTCTCTCCTCAAGCCCCATCATGGGGTCCCTTCCATGAGATGCCACCATTCCCAAACCGATACTGTATGGGTTTCACATAGGCTATGTCTCTCCAAGCACTGCTCCAACACAGTTCCATACCATGGAACTCACATTTCAGGCACTGCTCCACATGGGTCCTTATGTGTGGCAACTCCCACAGCCCTTCTGCCCCATGGTGGGCTTTTCTCCGCAGGCTGCAGCCTTCTCCAAGTCTCATCCACTGCTGCATGTGTAGATTTGCTCCATGTGGTGCCTGTAGGCTGCAGGGGTCAGCCTGATCTTCCATAAGCCTCTCCTGGGCTGCAGGGAATTTCTGCTCTGAGCCTGGAGCTCCTTCTGCAGTGACCTTGCAGGCTGCAGGGCTGTTCTGTTACATGTCTCACTCCTCTCTCCCAGACACTGTTGTGCAGCAATTTTTTTCCTTTTCTTAAATCTGCTCTTCCAGAGGCACACCCAGTATCACTCATGACTCAGCTCTGGCAGCAGTTTGTCTCTTTGAGTATTGGATGGATCTTGCTCTTACCTCACATGGGGCAGCTGTTGGGCTCTGCTCACAGAGGCCACCCTTGAAGCCTACCTCCGATCCCCACTACCAAAATCTTGTGCCGTAAATCCAATATCACCACTCTGTAGTTAAGTCCTTGATACTGAAGGAGAAAATGTCAAGGTAAATGATTTAGAAAAAATGGTAGAGATCAAAAAAGAAACTATATTTTACCTTTCAGTTGTAAGTTTTGTGCTAGCTTTAATTTTTTTTTTTTTTTTTTTTTTTTTTGATATCTCCAACTTGCACATTCTGGGTTATCATTATGTCCAAAAATTTAGCTGTATAACCTCACAATATCTTTACAAAACACTTATTTCTATTTTCAGGTGAGTGGTCAGTCACAGCAGTCAACATTTTAAATGAGGCTGAATTTCAATGTGACTGGAACACAAGGTTTCTGCATAACTGTCATGTTGTTTTTTGTTTGTTTGTTTGTTTAGTAAGGTTTTTAGTTGGTGGTGTTTTTTTTTGTTTTTGTTTTTGTTTTTTGCTTGTTTGTTTAATGGATCCTCTAATTAAAGCTCAAAAATGAAGTTTTCAAGTTTTCAGTGTCTTCTTTTGCAGTCCTGGTCTTACTAGGAGGTGAGGTGAAAGAGAAAGTGCTCCAGCTTAGCATTAAAAATGTAACATCTTCCATCCTCTGTCTGGATTGGATTGTTTACATTCTTAGTGCTTAGGAGATTTCAGGTGTTGGATATATTTACATTTTGGTTACTGGTTTGGTTAAGATAACAAGTTTCTTCACTGAGCTTAATCATTTTTGCTCCTACCATTAGGAAACAAACAAATAAAATAACAAAACCCTGAAAGTATGTTAATAGATATAAAAATGATGTCCAATTCCAAGATTTGTAAATGTTATGTACGGGAATCAGAAGAAGCAGCAGAAGAGTTTGTTTTTCTGAGAACTAGCAAACAATTTGAGCAGTTTCCTTCCTGATAGTGAAATGTGTGTAAGCCTAGAATAACTTTCTCACATGAATTTCTGACTCAGGACAATGGCTTTCGTATTTTCTGCTCAGTATTGAACAGTATGCATTTATTCATTAGAAAAGACTGAGAAATATAACTCATTAAGACTGAGGGAACTTATGAAGCAGAGTATAGGGCAATTGTCAGGTCATGGCCTGAACTGGTGATCGAGCAGCTGGCTAGGGTACACTAGCAAATTGTTTCAATCCATGCTCTCCACGTGGTCAGAAGGAGTGGACCGAGGGAGGAGCCACCCTGGGCTCATGTAAGGACCAGCCATTGAAGGAAGAGCATCTCCTGGACTTAAACTGCTTCCTGGGAAGGAGTGCTGCATAGCCAGAGATCCCCTTCACCAACTGGTTGAGTTCAGCTCTTCTTTCTGTATATGACTATTGGCCTACCTATTAATAATTTACCTGGTGTCACCAAAAATGTGTCAGAAGCAATTTTGCATCTTTGTGAGCAGAAGTTTTCTTTCAGTTAAATTGTGTAAGCCCAGAATACAAGGAAGTTTAATTCCTGGAAGTGAAATAGATAAAGAAATAAAATTTAGCTTTAGGTTAAAAGTTACCTGAAAAGAAAAATAAAATTAATAAAAATATGTATATTGACAAATTGTAATTTTTGTTTCAAAATTATCTGTTTTTTGGTGGTTTTTTTTGTTTGTTTGTTTATTTTTCCTGGTTTTGTGATCTTAGTGAATGTATATCTAACATCATGTGTTAAGTGTATGGCACGAACTACCACAACGGGAAATAGTCAAGGTATCTTCCGTACATATTGATAATTTGAGAGACTTTAAGCAAGCCAAGAAAAGCAGATAGGAATAGTAAGAATGCCTTACATTGCTCAAAATTCTTATCTAGAACTGAGTTTCATTCATTCAAACAAAGAAAAGATACTCAAAAATAATATTATTGGAAATATTTATAATTCTTAGGTAGCTAAGGTGAACAGATGTAATAAGCTGGTTAAGAAAACATTGCCTGTAACGTGTTGTCAGAGACATTCCTTTTAAAATGATTCCTTATGTGTAATAGAAAATGCATTAGATTTATCCTCGTTTATCCTTTAACGAATATTTAGGTAAAAGACTATTTATTTTTGTTTTCAGTTTACTTTAAAGGAATTATTTAGCCACATTTTTCTCAATTGAAGAAAACAGCATGAAGGTATTCTGCAGGAAAGCAAATAGAACAGCTAATTTTAGCTAAACTGTAGTAGTAATACTAACAATGATAATAAAAAAGTCTGACTATGAATTAGTATGTACTATAGGATTTTTTATTGAAAGTGTTTAAGTCATACCCATGTTAATGTAATTCATCTTCCCGATGTAAATACTTAAAAAATTACCCATTAACTCGATGTAAAACCCAAACGTACTATGTTTCCAATACTATTCTCTGTCATGTTCCATTGCTGTAGTGAAACTTGAATTCATCAACATTTCTCAGAAACAAACTATCTAAATAATTTTAATCTTTTTTAGTTTAATGTCTAATTTCTTTGTACAGCTTAGACCATTCTGACCATCTGGGTAGGAAAAAAGGAAAATAGAAAGTCGTATTATATTGAATTAATTACTCAGTGACTGAAGTTATGAATGTTAATAATTGCTTGGCATGTCACACTGGTTAGATCTTCTGCATAGTAAACAGGAAAAATTTCAGCTCCCAAATTATTTCTTTTGAAGTTCATAATGAACTAATTTCAAGAACTGTTGCTTTGGATTCTTTAGATAGTAGTCTGTGTGATATAGGTTGCATACTTGTCCTGCTATTATATCTCATGTGGGGAAATTTAACTGAGTGGACAAGAGACTTGTCCTTTGGGCTTAATGACTTCAGTTTATTTTAAATAAGAACAGGAAATGAATTAATTTACTTGCTGACATAAATATAACAAGTTAAAATTTATAATGGAGCACTGTTATAAAAATTTCTTATGAGCTCTTCTATCCAAAACCAACTTTCTGTTTTCTGTTCAGATTTTCTTTCCATTTGTAGCTTGGCAACACCCAGAAATTTTATAACTTGTAAAAAGTATATTCCTACACTGAAAATGTCTTAAGAAACTTCAGAAAAATTATTCAAAAGTTTAAGTTGTTGTTGTTACACATCTGAACAAGTAGCTTGTGTTTCTTTTTGGGAATATCTGGACACTTAATCATGTCCACATGAGCACATTCATTTATTTATCTATCTAGTTATTATTCATTTATTTATTGTCAGAGTTTAATTGCAAAAAAAACTCTCTTCCCTCTCTTAACCAGAGTTCCTAGTTACATTGCATCTTTCTTTCCATTTTACATCTCTAGGGATCTAGTAATTGTTCAGTTCAAAGGAGAGATATCAAAGCACAAGGACAGCAGTAGTACCTGCAGGGAACTTAGGTTAAACATTTTTAGATGCTGATAATTAACACCTCAATATTGTCATGGTTTTATGATTTTTGATTAGCAGTATTCCACATCATAACCCCATGTAATGCACTGGGAGTTAAAGAGTTAATGCCCCAGTTCTGTGGATTGTGGATAGTTCCAGGTACATGTTTCAGAAGAGAAGAACTACATCTCCCAGAGGACTGTTCTGTTACCGTTTTCTGTTCAGAGGGAAAGATAAAAGCTGTACAGAGTTCACGAGACATCTCTCTCTTCCCTTCTGCTCGTCCTGGCAGCTTCTCTCTCCCTAGCCATCTCGCTGCCAGCGTTAGAGTAAGGCCTTCAGTTTTTTTGGACATTTTCATTTTATTTGATTTATTGGCTTCAATTCCAATTGTATTGTATTATATTGTGTTATCTTGCATTCTGATATCTTATTTAATAAATTAGTTTGTTTCTCCTCAGATTGTTGCCGCTGCTTTGGTTTTAGGCCCATCTCCCTACCCTTTCCTCTTTCCCAGGGCATGAGTCTGTGGGTCCCTCTGCCCTATTAGTCACGGAACTGGGCCGAACCAGTTCGTAAACCACTGACAAGTATCAGTAAAGTTAGTGTTTTTAATGGATCTGTTTTATACATTCTGTGTTACACATAGTGCTCAATTACATATTTTATATTATTTTGAAAGTACTCCATGTTCTTCTAGTTGATGATAGTTTTAGTCACAACTATTCATTGTATCTTTTTAATGTAACTTACAGTTACATTGTTCATTATTGTTTTTTTCTTTTTTTTTTCTTTTTTTTTCTTTTTTTTTTTTTTTAATTTCACATAAGGAGAAGCTTTAGAGATCTTTAGCATAGAGAAAAAGAAGGCTTAGAGGATCTCTCATCAATATAGACCTGAAGGGAAAGTACAGATTGGGTAGAACCTGGCTTTTTCCTGCATTGCCCAGTGCTGGGAGAAGAGTCAATGGGACTGTCTCTTGGTTAAAAAAAAAAAAATACAAGAGGCTCCATCCAAACATCTAGAAATATTTATTTACTGCATAGATTACTAAATATGGATTGCTCAGAGACCTTGTGGGATTCCTGTACTTAGAGATTTTCAAAAGCAGACTGGAAAAGTCCCAGGCAATCTGTTGTGTGTGGCTTCAACTGAGCAGAAGGAGTTGTATCAGATGACCTCTAGAAATCCCTTCCAACCAGTCTACAGTCCTGCAATTATGTGATTTTAAAATCTTTCAATTTGACTAATTTTATTCTAACCACTTTTTTTTTTTTTTTTTTTTTTTTAAGGAATAAACACCACATATTTTTTAGTGTGTGATAGCTTTTCTTGGTAAGAGCCATATGCATTCTTCACTCTCCTAACTTTATAATGACTGACTTACCTTTATTTTCTGATCTCATTTAACTGACTATTTTTGTCTTTTTCTTTCTTTTTTACTTTCACTACCTTTACATCAATGCTTTGCTGTTACCAAATCACAAACAGGGCCACTCTTTCTTTTGAAAATCAGTATTTTCTCTTTCCTCTTCCTTGATTTTTGTTTGACTTTGATAGATATACTTCCTACCTGAGTTTCTCCCTGCATTATTATAAGTTACAATTTTATTTCATTGCCCATCCTTCTTTCAAATGAAGATGTATACCTCTTCTACATTTATTTCATGGTCAACTCCATCTTCTTTTATTTTTCAACTCTGAAAACTCCACAGTAAAGCACTTTCTGATAGTGTATTCTTATTTGGTTCAGTCCTTGGGAGGTACTGAATTCCTGGTTCTCCCTCTTAAGCCCACTGTAATATAACCTAATGAGGCTTAACAAGCCCAAAGGCAAGGTGCTGCAGAGACATGTGCAGAAGCAGCCCTGGACAGCTAGTAACACGGCCTCAAAAGATCATACACTTTTAACATCATTGTGTGATTTTTAGTGATATTTTTCATGAGCCAATTGCATGTAGATCATGCATAGACATGCTTTACATAGGCAACACTGGAACGCTGTGGAGGGGGAGGCACAGTGTAGTGCTACATCTGCCTCTCACACCTGCCACATGTTCAGTGGAATTGAAGCCTGTGCTTATACCACTTAGCAATAAAACACAGTAATTATCAATATTCTGACCTGGTTTCAGCCGAGGCAGTGATAATAGCACACAGTGATGTATTAGTTGTTTCTGAGTGACTGGAGCACACACAGGGCTGGGTCAGATGGCTACTGGGGAAGAATCAGTGCCTTTCAGGTTCAGCAGCAAGGGGTGGAATAGAGCCAGAACAGCTGGCCTGAATTAGACAAGGGGTTATTCCATACCATCATACAGAAAGCTACAAAGATTGGCCAGGGCCTGGATGCTAATTTGGGATTGGCTGGTCATCAATTTGCACATGGTGAGATGTGTTGTTAATGCGGCGTTTGTTGGCAAATAGTTGTTATCTGGGTGAGGAATTGCATTGTGGATATATATACGTGTATTGTTATCATCACACTTTTTCTTCCTATTTTCCTTTCCTGTCTTAGTGAATACACAAGTTGCCCTGAAAGTAATGCCTCCTAAATATTTCCATGGAAACTGCAACAAATACAAAGAGCACAGTAAAAGTAGTTGATATAGCAAATTCTAAGCTAATAAACTCTACTTTTTTACATAGTCACCACCACCAACCACACATTTTTTTTTGCAAGCAGTGAACAAAATTCTGCATGCCATGCTTGTAAAAATCTACAAGGCTGTCCAGAACATGTCTTACCTTTCACATTACTGTCGCCACAGCCAAAATGCAACACCCACTGTCTCACTGTTTTCACATGCACTGTTTGGTCTCCATAAATTTTCAGCAATCATTGATGAATGTCAGTGCATGAAATTTTTTCCACCCATTTGGAGGAATTCAATTCTACACCTTTGATTCATGCACACTTCTATGTCAGACACCATTCTGTCAGACTGCCTCTGCTGTTACAGCTCACAAGGCAACAAAACATAACAGAATATTGACAGGAAGGTTCAGTCTCTACTGCCACCCTATCAACATCTGCCTCTGATGTCATGGGCTAACGTAATAAAATAGCAGGCATTACTTCTGGAGCAGCCCTCATAGTTTTTTATCTCAACCCATGAGTTTTATTTTGTTTACAATTCTCTCTTTCATTCCAGTTGGAGGGATGAAGGAAGTGAGAAAGCAACTGTGAGGTGTTCAGCTGCCTGCTGGGTTAAACCACAACAAATTTTAACCTATAAATGTTTGTGCCTCTAAATACATGGTTTTCGTTATTAAGTGAACATGTAAGTGTTTGTATTTAATTAGTAAACTTGGGATTATGTTATTTCAGAAAAAAAATAATAAGTTAACACACTGCAGAAGAAATATCCAGAATTTTAATGCACTGCTGACAAATTTTGTAATTTTCAGTGTCTTGAGAAGCTCACAAAAATATAAAATGATTTGTGATATTTTAAATTAGTTTTTTAATATGTATTTGAGTAGTGTTTCTACTGTTCTGACCACGTGGGGGCAATGTGCAAGTAATAAACTCCTAAACAGACGCATGTCAATTTGCAAATCCAAGGATGCTAAAGGTGGCTTTACAGATGATACAGATTCATTCACCTACATTTATTCACATTTTGTCAGATTTTGTTATTTGATGAACTGTGTATTTTTCATGTGAAAATAACATAAGTTTTATTATAAAACTGAAACTCAGAAAAAAGTATATGTTTTATGTACAACACAAGACAATTCCTCTTAACTCAGTGTGGCCCAGACAAGCCGAAATGTTGGACACCCATGGTTCTGCACTTGATTAGGGCAACTTACTACTGGTTATCCTTCCATCTGATCCATTTGAAAAGATGGTTGAAATCCAAACAGGAAAAAAAAAAGTAAAGCTTCCCTGGATATTAAGGAGGTAATACAGTGAATAAAGAGTAAATGTGGGGAAGAAATGTCTGCTTTCTGACTGACTACAGGTTTATCTGGATAGAGAATCAAGTAGGTTATTTAAGCATGTTTGTTCTCACACCTCATATTTAGTATCCATTTAAAAGAAGGCTTTCAATACCTTAGGAAGTTATGCCCAACCATAGTCAGAGAAAATGTTCAGTTGCAAAGCTGAAGTCAAAACTTGATCTCTTTTTTCTGTTAACTATCTGACATATATCTTCTGTCTGACCTTTGAGTGTAACAGGGCTTAAAGAAAGGAATTATAGAGGATAATTTTGTTGGACTTCTACTTTATCTTCTCCTAAATCATTCTCCTTACTTCTGTTTTTACTTGTCATAGAAACACCATGGCTGGAAAAGACCTTGGAGATCGTACAGTCCAACCATCCACCTACCATGAATATTAACCCATTAAATACAACATCTAAATATTTCTGGAACACCTCCAGGGACAGTGACTCCACCACCTTCCTGCGCAACCTGTTCCAATGCCTGACCACTATTTCAGAAAAGAAACTTTTCCTAACGTCCAATCTGAATCTCCCCTGGTGCAACTTAAGGCCATTTCCTCTAGTCCTATCACTACTTATGTGGGAGAAGAAGCTGACCTCACCTCATCACAACCTTCTTTCAAGCAGATGTAGAGAGCAATAAGATCTCCCCTGAGTCTCAATGTCTTTCTTGTAGAGAGGGGCCCAAAACTGAACGCAGTACTTGAAGTGTGGCCTCACCAGAGCTGAGTACAGACGGATGATCACTTACCTGCTCCTGCTGACCTCTCTATTTTGATACAAGCCAGGATGCCATTGGCTTTCATGGCCACCTGAGAACACTGCTGGCTCATGTTCAGCTGAGCATCAACCAACACCACCAGATCTGTTTCTTTTACACAGTTTTCCAGCCACTCTGTCCCTAGTCTGTAGCATTGCCTGGGGTTGTGGCCAAAGTGCAGGACCTGGCACTTGATCTTGCTGAACTTCATCCCATTGTCCTCAGCCCTGTCCAGATCCCTCTGTAGGGCCTTCCTACCCCCCAGACAGATTGACACTTCCTGCCACCTTGGTGTCATCTGCAAACTTACTGAGGGTGCACTCAATCCCTTCATCCAGGTCATCAATAAAGATATTGTACAGGACAGGCCCCAGTACTGATCCCTGGGGAATACCACTTGTGATTCCATTCACCACCACTCTCTGGGCCTGTCCATGCAGCCAGTTCTTTACCTTGCAAAGAGTGTACCTGTCCAAACCGTGTGCTGCCAGCTTCTCCAGGAGAATATTGTGGGAGACAGTTATTTTTCTCTTTTGCTAAGTAAGCTGTGCATATAGGCAGTCATACATTCATAGCACATATTTGAATTTTATTGCATCAGATTCTCTTCATCCAAATGATGATTAATTTTATTTAGTAAACATATCCTTTGACATCAGTACCACCTTTGGAGATCACTAGTTTCTCAGTCTAGAGGAATAACCACACCTAGAGGACTACATGGAGTACCTTTCTCCATGGTCTTACTCTTCACCTGATTGTAGTAATCTGTGAAAAAACCTTCCAGCAAGTGTAAATATGTACTTTTAATCAATGGTAGCTATATCACCTATTGTGATACAATTTGAGTACTGCTGCTTTTGCCAGTGAGGCTTAATATGGATATGTTATTTAAAGCATGTAAGAAGAGTAATACCTTTCTAATGTCTTACTACCTTCACATCTCAGTCAAAACATGTATTTCTCACCTCCTACTCTTTTTCTTGTTCCGGAACTTAGATAAGTTTAGAATATATGATAATTATTTGCAGAAAAACCAAAAGTTCCTAAAGGGAGCCCACTTTTAGGCAAGCAAAATCTAGTACCATGCAATGTACTGAGAGCTGCTGAAATTGTCTGCAAAGAAAGACTTTGAAGTTGAACTTAATTTCTGCTCCCATTACCCTGAAACACTGCATAATGCAAGAGCTGACTTTCACGTTTCAGGGAGGAGAATGTATAACTGAATGAGTATGTGTTCCTCTGGGATAAAACAGATAGCCCTGTACCCTGAAGAAATTAATGTTCTCTCCTGTCACATAATAATTTCTGCTTTCCTGCAGTGTATTTATTCTGATTTTTTTGAGAGTTTTTGGGGGGAGTTATTTTTCTTGTTGTTATTTTGTTGTTTGTTTGTTTGTTTGTTTGTTTGTTTGTTTTTAATTTTTTGGGGGGAGGAAGGGTGAAAATGCATGTGAAATAGCTATGCTAAGTGATTTGTATTTAGATTATAGCAGCACTCAGCTGTTAGAAACCACTAACTTTACCTAACGAAGATTATTTTGGTGACATTACTTCCTCTTGTCTCCTTGCTTGTCCAAGGCTTTGATTACAGAATTTTTGTCCTCTGCCTGTCTATCCACACCATCTATACTTCTTTCAGTGCTCAAAATATAGACACATATTTTGTATTATAGGAAAATAATAACATTTTAATATTCAACTTCAATTCTAGGATTTATTATGTTTTCAATATTTATCTCTTGACATCTCACTTATCTTTTTAAAGTTTATTTTAGCCATGTAATTGTGCATACTCTATAATGTGAGAGTCTTCAGTGTTTTGTGGTAATATTTAGGATTGCAAAATATTATGGTTGTGGATTGAATGACTGATTGGCTTCAGTTAACCCTAAGTAATTTGTTTACTGGCATTGTGTTTTAACCTAGCAGGCAGCTCAGCACCACACAGTTGTTTGCTCACTCCTCCTTCCAGTTGAAATAGGGAGAGAATCGGGGGAAAAAATGCACAACTTGTGAATTGAGATAAAAACTATTTACTTATTACAGACAGAAGAGGAAGATAAAATAGAAATAATAGTACTAATGATAACAATATATTCACAGAACAAGTGATGTACAGCGCTATTGCTCACCACCAACTCCCCACAGTTTTTAAAGATTTTTTTCATTTCACATGATGTCATATGGTATGGAATCCCTCTGGCCATTTTAGCTCAGCTGTCTTAGTTCTGTCTTCTCCCAACTTCTTGTGATTGCAGGAAAGTACAAGAAGTTGAAATTTCTTGGCTGTTTGTAGCACTGCTTAGCAACAACTAAAACATTGGTGTGTTATCAATTTTATTTTCCTCCTAAAGGCAAAACACAGCATTATACAAGATATTATGAAGAAAAAAAATCAACTATGTCCTGGCTGAAACCACAACAACCTGTGTTTAAACAGCAGCTTGTGTTCCACCTGTATAGGTCCACTCTGACCTTAATGTGTACTCTTTCTGAAATAGAAATCTTTAGTTGTTACCTCTAGATGTCATGTCTTTTCTGAAATAGATTTCTGTTCATAGTCCTCTTTGATGTGTTGCTCAATACTTGGAATTTTTTAGAACTCACAACTTTCACAACTGGTAAAATTTAATCTATTATAACTTTAAACTTAATATGTAATGACTTGGTAGCTCATTAAAATAATTTCAATTCTGTTGTAAAATCCACAGATTTATACTAGGGCATCTTTCTGTGTTACGTCTACATTTTTTATTTCTAGAGATTTCTGCTAAATCACTCTCGCAAAGTGATTCAGGTTGAAAGGATGTCTTGTCCAACCACCCCACTGAAGCAGCACCAAGAACAGTACATAATATAATTCTCATAGCTGTTGTACTAAAAGTTAGTTAGTTGATATAGAATTTAACCACAGAAAATACATAGCCTGAATAAAAATGTATTTATATTTTAAAATAGGAAACAATAAAATATCTGTGTTTCTCAATCATTTGGAGTCAGGAAAACTATTTTACAGGCCAGTGAATCATTGTGAGCTGAGTAATTTCCTTAACCTAAAGCTAGAGATTGGCTCAAAATACTCAATTTTATAAGAGATACTAATAAAATCTAGGATGTCTACCTTGGCTTTTTAGGTTTCCCAGGAAACGACCTCCTCAGGTAAAGATGACTTTACTATCTGAAGCCTAGGATGAAGGTTCTTGCAGACAAAGAATTAAAATTACTTTTTTAGGACTTGAGATTGTCATGATGTATATTGGATAAAAAACAAAGGTATTAATTTAAACTACACAAAACAGTTTCTACTATAATGCTTGTTATTTTATTTTTTTTTTTTTTTGGAGAATGTCAGGCACTCACAACTAAAATATTTCTGAAAAGGATGTAGATTTTAATAGATCTCCTTATGCAATTTCCACAATTGACTCTAAATGTGGGATATCAGTGCTTCAAAACTCCTTGCCCATTTTTCCCACTGAGTTGCTTTATTCCTTGTGCTGATACTTCAAGAGTTTCACAGAAAATTCTGAAAAATCTAGCAGCACAACACACTGTAGAAATAGCACTGTTTACTACAGCTGGTGATGATTTGGATGTGATTAGGTATGGGATAGGGAAGAAAGAATAAAATAACCTGCAGTTTTTCTCTGACAATGTCGTTATAATCGACAGGTTGCATGGTTCTTTACTACAGACCTACAGACCCTCAGCTTAAAAAGTTGATATTGAGGCCATAGTGCCAAAGGCACCTTATTTACAGCCATGCTTATTAAAACATGTAACAATCATTCCGTATGAGAAAACACATTTGAAGTTATTGTAAAGGGAATATTTGTTACTAAGGTAACAAATAATATCTGTAATACTATTGTGCATTTTATTTTCAGTGAAGAATTGAATCCTTTTCAATTATTGGGTGGGATGGGAAAGCAGTAAACAAGGTTATAAATCTCTGGAATTTGCTTCATGATAATAGTACATGAAGCAGGCAACAAGTATTCTCCATGCACTGAAGTAGAACTACTTTGACTCACTACTTTATAATTATGTGAGGATTATTAACACAACAGGAGAAGGAAATTGGCTACTCAGCACAAGTACCACTCTGTGTCTTAGCTAATTGCATATATACTAGGTTTGCTGAGCCAGGAAGATCTCCCATTGTGCTTGGAATTGACAGGCATACATACAAATGGTAATAATTTACAAGGCAAAGTTGGTGTTGAAGATGATAAAGGTTCTCAGAGGATTATTTAAATTGATCTGTTCACTGTTGTTGTTTTTCTAGTTCAAATATCACTATAATAATAAAAATTGAAAAAAAACCACACCTCTAGAATATTTAATTAAAATTTTGTGTTAACAGTATCGTGAAGATGCAAACCTGTACCGTTTCGATATAAATATATCACACTCTCCTGAGAAGTTAACAAAAAGCTATAGGATGACAACGAATGATCGCTTACATTTAGAAGTATACATTTTCTATTTTATTATATTTATGTATAAAACATATGTCCTAATATAGTCTAGATTAAAATCAAAACTAGGAAATGTTACAAAGCAGAGGGTTTTTTTTAATGCACATGTATATAAAATTCTGATTTTATCTTTCTGGTTCTTGTTTCAGATATGTTTGTTTGTAAATTTAAATACATTTGTATATACGCTATTATGAATATATATATAATTTTATATTTACAATATGTATGTATGTAAATATGTATTGCTTATGAGAAGAACATTAATATACACTGCTGTGATTTTAGGAAATCTATAGTAGTATGAAAAAAGTATGGTTTACAAAGATGTAAGAGCAATGCATCAGAATTTTACGAATGGTACTACTAAATATTGCATATCCTTACTCTGGTCCTTCAAAAACTTATGTGTGAAAAAATTATTTTATTGAGTAATTCCTGACATAATTTCCAGGAGTAGCATATTTAGTACCATTGTACCATCCTTACTTGATGACATGCAAGCAATAATATGGGTTTTAATAACTTCACATTCAAATAACTGTGTTTCGTGATATTAACTAAATACACTATAGTAACAATAAATTTTCTGTCACATGATTTTGTCTACAATCTTGAAAAGAACTGGAATAAAAGACTAAGTACTTAGAGGAAACTTGTGGGTTGAAATGTTTTAACACATTCTAATCAAAATTGGAAACCAAAATTGTTGTAAAGTTCCTAAGTTAATTAAATTTAGTATAATTACTAAGTCATATTATTATTGTTTGTTCTCGTGTGTACATTTTCACTTTCCTCTTTGCTTTTTTGATAAAAAAAGAAAAACACTGTGTAGAATATCAACAGTAAATGTAGTCTTTGAATATACAGAAAGAAAACAAAAAACAGTCAAAAAACAAAAACAAAACCAGAGCATTTCCAAACACTGAAGATAAAAACAAAATGCCACAAATGCATAGGAATTTTCTAATTAAAATAAAATAACATGTACATATAATGATCTGCTGTTTAAATGTTTGTTCTCATTGGATTCTTTCCCTGTTACTGGGAATCTAAATGTATAGAATACTCTCTCAGCTTAATCTGATTTGGGGAATTTAGCCTACACATATTTCCTCTTTGGTCCAATTTTATTAAGATATGACTGAATTTCTTGCATAATACCATAGAATATGCTAGCCTTAATTCAGTTAGAGTTTATTCTCTAATAGTTTAGAAGTTTATTCTCTAATAAACTTCATCTTGTTGAAGATCAAACATTTCTGTTACGTTTAGTTGTCAATAGTTTTATATACACACAATTGTTTTGAAAAATGTGATTGGAAAATAAGTACTGCTGTCTTGCTACTGCTTTATTACTGTCCATTTTAGGCATTTGGAAGTATGATTGCCTCCCATTTTCTGTCTGGAAACAAGTAAAATTAGGACCATTTGGCAAAAATACCTTCACTTTTTTCATTCTAATATAACACAGGTTGAAATTAAATTTAGGAAATGCTTCCAGAGGAGTGGTTTTTTTTGTGTGTGTTTTTTTTTTATGTTTGTTTATTTTGTTGTGTTGTGTGTTGTGGGTTTTATATATATATATATATATATACTGCATACATTAAAATGTGCTTTAATTTTTGTAGTCCTAGTTTCAGATTTATATTTATTCTTACTATACATTATAGATACCAGAAAGCTCAGAAATCAGATTCTGAATTACTAAAGTTGTTTTATAATGTTCTGAAGGTTGATGGCAAATTAGATGCAGAATCACTGCAGATAAAGCATTTTATTATTTGTTAACTTTTGAACCTGTTGAGAGGACTGAAAAGTATCAGATTTTTTATTCATTTTTTCAAGGAATTTTCACCAATCTCACTAAACCCAGAAGTTTGAGAAAATCAAACCATGGGTCTGTTGTGAGTGTCTTGTTTCTTTTCATAGCCACTCACAATAGCCATCTCCAGTAGAAGGAAAAGTGTGGCAATGTTATGATGTAAAGAAAAAGAGGACTTGATGTTAGATATAAATATGGATCTGGAAGGCAAATATTTAGCATTAAAATAGTGATGCAGAACTTTCTACTTTATAAACAGAAAAAATATCACTTTTCCTATGTACAGGTTTCCGAAAAAAAACCCACCCATTTGTTATCTTTTTGAAAATCAAATACATCAAGAATGTCAGCATTGAAAATAAACAAAATTGGTGAATTATTTTGGAAGGACTTCAGAACTACATTACTTTGTAATGAGGGAGCATATATTTATTAATAAAAAATAAATACGCTTTGGAAAAAAAAGAAATAGAAATACATCTAAGATGATGACCTATCCAATACCTAAAGACATCAACCCCAGATTTTACAAGATTGCCAACTTGTATAACTGTCTGTGGCATGCTGGAAGTTTTGAGGATGAGAGTCCCTTGTAGTTCAATTGAAGTAATGATGACATTTTAAATCCAATTCCACTATACCTAGAACCAACCAGGCACGTAACTGCCCCTTTTTTACCCTCTATCATTCAGGATATCATCATTCAGTGGCAAGGAAATAAGATGATTGCAACTTTCAGCTGCAGAAAGCTGTCAGATTTGCTTGATTATAGTTTTTTTTTTTTTTTAATGTTAATCCTGAGTTTCCCAACAATGAATTTTAACAGTATGAAGAGCTTGAGGCAGTGGCAGGCTTCTCATCAACAATAAAATGGAGTGGAAAAAAGAGTAACCTAACAATTTCTTGTCGTTTGTACACTGGTCACTTCAAAAGTAATGCTCCCTATTTATTTCCATGGAAACCACAATAGATAGAAAGAGCACAATAACACTATTTAATAGAGCAAATTCTCAGCTACAAATCACTATTCTACCACATAGTCACTACCATTAGCCAATTTGTGCAGATGACCTGGTTGAGATATCTGCATTTCATTGTTATAGCTGTGTGTGGCCATCTGGAATGTGGACTGTCTTTCATATTACTATCACCACTGGTGTAATGCACCATCCACTGTCTCACATCCACTGTTTTGTCTCCATTCACATTCAGCAAGCATCAGCAAACGTAAGTGTGTGCAGTTTTTTCAGTGTGGAGGAATTCAGTTGCACACCTTTGCTTCATATGCATTCCCATGTCACGGACCATTCTGTCAAACTGCCCCTCTGCTTCCATCTCTCACACAACAAAGTGTAATGGAATATTGTTGGGAAGGTTCAGCCTCTACTGCCAACCACCAATATCCACCTTTGATGTTGTGGGCCAACATCATAAAATAAGACGCATTACTTTCAGAACAACCCTCATATTATTAGATTTCTCTTATAGAAGAAGTAGTTGTACATATTTTTTTATTAACCACAATATAAAATTATTTTTATTAATGTTGTTTTTCATATAAAAACCTCTCACAAGAAAACTTGAAGACATGAAAATCCCCAAATTTCCATTCTAAAAATTATAACTGAATCCATATTGAATAGCAAAAAGAATAAGCAACACCCCTAATATCACCTAATGGACAAAGGCAATGCATGCATTTCTATATAGAGACTAATACTACTTTATTTTAAAAGCTCTTGTTTTATAAGTTCATATTTTGTAAAATAATATGTATAATATCCAGTTTTGACCATATTTCTATTGTCAACAATGAAAGTCAGAAGTAAAGAGAAAATATTCAAATAGTTTCATGGTCTCTACAACAATCCTTTATTCCTGCCCTTACAGAATAAAAAAAAAGAGCCTACTCAATTTGTTTTCCATGAAATTACTCTCCAGACTTTTCAAATGCACTTCTTTCAGAGCTATTCTCTTGAAGTAGTAATTTCATTCTCAAAGCAGCATTCATCAGATTCTGTCTCTGCAAAATTTTTCCAGATGAACATATTCCCACAAACAGATTTAAAAGCACTAATGCTGCTTTATCTGTTTGAAGTGGCCTCCTCCATTGTCAGCATTTGCTGAATATGATGGCCCAAGCTGTAGTATTTTTCAGTAAGTACCACCCAGTTTTTATTCAGTTCTCACAAGAGTGCTTCACTTCTGCACCTCAACAATACCTCAGAAGATGCCTCTGAACAGTTTAAAAAAAAAGAAAAAAAAAATAGAAATAACTCCAAGCTGAGGCCAAAAACCTAACTAATAATCCATTTTATTTGCACATATCTCTGAATTAGATCATACAAATGAGTCATCAGATTAATCACAGAAGGAAGCTTCCCAGGAAGATACAGAATGGGCTCTGCCAGTATTTTGTTGCTTTACTTTCAGCTGAGAATACAATAGATACTGGGTATCAGAAAACAACATATAGGGAAGAGTTTATAATTTAAACTGATGTCTTTGTCTGGTTTATGGTAACCCTAAGGTTGGTCCCAGAGTTTTGAAAGTAATGAATAAATTAGAAGTGTCCCTCTGCATTCTTAGAAATTTTTGGACTTGTCTTTTATCACTAGTAAGAACTATGCCTCTAATCTCAGTATAGCTAAAGTTAAGAAGAAAATAAAATGTATTTTATGACTTTCTTCTACCATCCTTTTCTTTTCCCAAGCTTTTGTTGGTTTAATATGTTGTATTTTTTTATTTTTTAATCTAATATGTTGTATTTTTTTATTTTTTAATCAAACATTCTTGTTCTCTATGTTTCACAGTTTTTCTCTTTTTCATCTGTTTATAGTCTGTTTTCATTGAATGTCCTTTTCACAATGAACTTTTCTTGTTTTCTTGTCCCATGTGTTTCTTATTTGGGGCAACAGTTCTGCTTAGCAGACAATGCAGCTCATTAGGAAGGTAAGGCCATCTTTTTGTTCAATACGAGGTCTCCAAATATGGGCAGAAGTATTTGGTCACATAAGCAAGAGTTTAAGTACAAATTAAGGCTAATTTATGACTGGTGGAGCTCTGTAGTAGAATGTAGCAGATGCATTCTGAAGTGACCAAAACTACATATGCTATTCAAATACCATTCAAACGGTAGTGCAAAGATAGATAATGGTGTATATATGGCGAGCTTTCTTATTTGCTCATTTTCACTGTTTGTTTTCATTGTTGCTTTCCTACACAATTCCCTGATTTGTTTGTTGTTTTTTTTTTTTGTCTGCTACGGCTTTCATGATATTATCTTTCATAGTAAGGTCTTGCACTTGAGTTAGTTCAGAATCCATCCTTTTATATGCAAAGTTGTGATTGGTTTTGCCTATGAGCATCGTCTGTTTTAGGAGTGTTAAGTTCAGGGTCAGAAGGAGGACTTAGTATAACATCTAACTAACTTAAAATTTTTTGCGTATCTCTATGTTTTCACTGGAGAAATGTGAATACTGTCTCACTGGGAATATATCCATGTAAGAAAAAAAAGTAAGGAACAATTCCTGTAAGACAAAATACCTTTCTCAAAATGTCCAGTGTTTATTTGTTGTATGTGACTATTTGATGTATATCTATTTGATGTATACATTTTTATACCTTCTGTATCCAGTCTGTGAATGGATGTCTGATTAGTTCCGCCCCTCTTCTGAAATTCATGAGATAATTAAACAGCAATCGGTCTACATCTTTTGATGCATTGCCAATCTGTCATCCACCTCCTTCTCAGAAAAGGATATTTTTAGATTTATTTTTGAGTTCTCTGTATGCAGAAAAAAAAAGTAAAAAAAAAAGAAAAAAAAAGGAAAGAAAAAAAAAGAAAAAAAAAGGAAAGAAGAGGGGAAAAGGTGAGATTGATTAATTTTTCTTTCCTTTTTTTTTTTTTTTTCCAAAGCAACAGATCTATTTAGTGTTGCTCTCTGGCTACAGTCTTTCATTCATATGCCTGCAAGGGCTCCTTAGATACGTAAATGACATTTTTAGGTGAGGTCACTATAAAAATCACTAGTGAAGAAGGTTTCTAATCCTCTATTTGCACATCCTCACTTTCTTTTTTTCTTGCTACATTTATGTACTGTAGCTTATTGTTCATTTAAAAAAAACCAAACTTATATTTTCTGTTGTATGTGCAATTCCACAAACTTGCACAAGAGGAGAAAGAGTGAGCTGTAGTGCAGAAATGTGAAAAAAAAAACAGTGATAGAAGGTTAAACAGATTTTTTTAATATTTATCAAAAAGAAACACAACATTTCAGTTAACTGAGAATACATAATATACAAATGTTTCTGAGTTGGTCTCTTGGGCCAGAAAAGGCTTGCATTTTGTTTTCCTTATGGGTATCTTACTGAAAAGTTCACTATTAGGTCATGCACAATGAATGTAATGCTATGGGACATATTATCTGCATCATTTTACAAGTGTCTCAACATCAAATCAGCTGTTGACAGCTGAAAAGAAGAGTGACGCACAACAAATACAGTTATGAACTTTGGTAAGCTGTTAAATTTTAATGCACAGTATAGAACCCAGAAAGTTTTGTTTAGGTAATAAAGCGCAATTTTAATTATGTTTTCATTCATATTTTTTTATTTATTTTCTTGAAGAAATTTACTTTGCTTGTTGCCATTGCTTTCTTTTGCATGTCCAAGATCAGTTTCTTACTTGCACAAGAATCTTTCACACTGCAAATAAATTTTGCTATCTTCTTTAAAAATGCATTAGGAAGTAATTTAATATGGAAAAGTTACCTGGCTACTTCATTTCCGTAATCCTATTTAAAAGGGTAAAAAAAGTGATGATTCTATGAAATTAAAATCAAGCTCATAAGCTTGAACTGTAATGGTAGCAACCTTGGAACGAGCTGCAGTATGTATGCTGCCCCTCAGCTGTCATGACTGCATAGGCTATTAAATCATTGAGAAGTATACCATGAAGAACCTGGAAGCAGTAGTTTTAATATAGAAAATATATAAATCATTAGGAAGACAAACAGGCAACATTTAGATGACATGATGCCAACAACTCTTCCTTTTGCCTCTTTTTGCTTATTTATGTTAATCTTTTCCATATAGTCATTCATGAAGAATGACAGCATAACTGCTAAGGAAATTCTTCACCTGCCTATTTTTAATCTATACTTACATATTCTAGGAGAAATAAGAATGGTGCTCTTGTCTTCCTCATCCTGAAATCTTTAAGAATTACTGCTGCATTGAACAAGACAAGTTGCTGCTCTAACAGAATCCTGATATGTCTGTTCAGTAAGTTTCTACTCTCTGCTGTACCATCTGCTAATTTTTTGCTTCCTGTCTGACAGCTGTCTATCTGTTTGACTGTCTGTCTGACATCTGTAAATATGCATATGAACCCAGAAAAAAAAGAAGCTGGATTTTTTCCATGAAAAACAAATGATAATCAGACTTCACTTTGCTACTTTATTACCGACTGTCTTAGATATTTGTCATAAATCTTGGAGCTGAATAAAGTTCTTCCAGAGAAAGATCATCTATATGAGCAGGAGATAATAATCCTATATAATCTGTCAACTGATGTTCTCATTCATTAATGAGGAACGGCAAATGGGCAATTTAAAAAGCCCACGAAGTACTGTTCAGATCAGAGATTTGATCCAAAAGAAACACATACTGGCTCTGGTTATTCTGAAAGTACATTATTGCCTACAGGAATACAGCACATTTTTTCACATCCTATGACAAAGCAAGAGACAGATTATTGTTAAAAATGTGCAAACCATTTTAATGACTTTAGAATTGTGTCTTGCTCCTAGTAACATTAATAACCACTGATTTCAATCATTCTAAAAACCAAATGACCTTCCTAGAGGAACGTTCTGGAGTATTTTCTACCTTCTGTGTCATTTGTGTATCTCATTCTGATACTATTATATATCTGAAAACACGCATGCCTGCATTTTCTTCATTTCTTTGTATGGTTGCTATGCTTATTGATGAATGTCACACAATGGGATCATAAAGAAAAGTAGGATACTTAAACATACATCTATTTTTAAACATATGAATAACTTCTTTTAAGGTAATGGACTGTTCATGTGTTATGTGTACACTTAACCCCAAATTAGCACCTATGTTCCACTGGGAGATAGGTATCATATGTGTCATTATATATGACATTATACACGACATGAAGAGTTACCAGATTTTCACACATCTTCAGATGTTTTACAGATTTCTTGACACTATTTTTTAAGGAATAAGGAATATATGGATATTTTATGCTGACCTGATAGAAACATAAATCATGGAGAACAGTATATTCCTTAACAAAACAAGGATACCAACCAACTGAAACCAAAAACAACAAAACAAACAAAGATGAGATGGAATCCTGTAGAAAATCCTGTGAAATAGATCTGCATACAGTGGATGTTTTCTCAATCTGAGCAACATGATATTGAGTAAGATTCCAACTTGACATTAATGTACAGTTGAATTAGGGTTTAAAACAAAATAAGTATAGGGAAAATTGTCTTTTTTTCTTCTATGTTTAAAAAATTGTTGCATAGAACTGGGAAACAAACAACTGGTCCTTATTAGAGCAGGACAATGATGCTTCAAGCTTGCATCATAGTGCAAAGGCCCACACATCAGATTCTTGGCTAAAGCAGTAGAATGCTTTTGTAAAATTACTAGCTGTTTTATCAAGTTATTAGTGATCGTTCACCATTAATGTGATCCAAAACCATAGAAATAATATCTTTAATGAAAAAAGACAATCTTACATAAATGACTTTGGGAAGACCAAGTAGGTAAGAAACACACAAAGTATCCTTGTTTGTCCACAATTTTCCTCCTGTCATCTAGAAATGATGCTGCAAATCAGGAACTTTGATAATACATTTTGACTCTGAGATTCCTGATGGAAAATAATTTGTTTTTCCTCGCCCTTAAAGCGATGGAAATATGTTTTTCTTTTTTGGATAGTCACCTTCCATTTTTAAATGCCCTAACAGCCCTTTTCCTTTGCTTCAATCCCCTGGATAGTGTAGGCTAGCATAGTACATTACAAGAAACAGACAGGGGAAAATAAATTTAATTCACTCTTTGTATCAGAGCCAAAGCAGAACTTGAGCAGTGTATAACCAGGAGTAGCAAATGGCTGACAGTGCTCAAAGAACTTCCCTTTAGGATGGTGCTGCCATAAACACTCATCACCTTAGTAGTTAGCTAAATATAAGCCAGAATGTCAGTTGCTACATGTTAGCTCATTCTAGAATCTTGGGGCCTTAATATCAGCCAAAGTTACTGACTATTATATAAGCTTCTTTCCTTGACTGTTACTTTTCAAGTGTTATTTGCAGATTCTCACACGGACCCCTGCTGCATAAATGTATGTTCATCATTTCTCAGTGACCAAATCCTTCCGTAGGTCTTAATTTTCTGTTTTATGCACTTCATGTGTATTCTGAATCCTGGCTTTTTTATACAGGGCAGAAGGATACCATAGCCCTTTTTATAAGAAGGAATTCACAGAAAGCATATATGATTGCTATGAACTCTACCCATCTGGTGATGGGAAACTTTCCTGAGGGTCTGCAGGGATGACAGGAATTTAGCAGTTCAGGAAAGGGTTTAGATAAATGCAACTAAGTGACAATGGAACTGAAGAGTCCCGATGTAGCCCTCTGTTAAGCCTGCTGCTGGTTTTGCCTCCACAATATACTTGATTCTTCTCAAGAAAATAAATTACCTGTTGTCATGTATTTAGGACTAACCCTGAGCCTTTTGCTACTCTTTCAGTCTTGTCTTGCCTGGATTTGTATTCTCTGTCAGAGCTTGGAAAGTCTGTGGAAAGAAATCTGGTTTATAGCCGTGTAAAACTTATAGCCTTGTAAAGCAAACTGGTGTACACTCTGAGCCCTAGTGAGGCTTGCATCAAATTGTATAACGTATGCACCTTCTAGTTCTAGTTCTGCTAGCATTTCCTTTGGCTGTCATATTGGTATCAGCTTTTTTACTTCCACTCCCGTTCCCTGCTCTCACCAACAAGTGTTTGTTGCCTGTGACTAGAGTTCAAAATCTTGTAAAAATGAAAACAGTAATGTTATGCAGGAAATGGGGAGAATAGCTAAGCATAATTGGATAAAAATGCTTCTGTGATCCCTGAAGAGGGAGAAACACTTGAGTTGTTTCTTACTGGCACCAGAAACAAACTTTTATCCTAAAAAAAATTGTTTCCCCATTTATGTTTGCATGTGATCAAGATATAAGGTTAAAAATACGCCTATATAAAAGAAGCATTAGCAAATTCTGAATTTTCAAAGTGAAGGTATAATTCTGTGTCTTCTATTGCCAAGTCATCTGTAAAGAAAGTTTTAACTAATTGCCTGTAGAAATATATATTTTCAGTACTGTATTTTAGTGTGACATTAAAATTCCATATTAGATTTTTGTTTCTTATGGGATTTTCATTCCTATCTCCTGCTCAGCAGTTACCATCATATTCACTTGACATCAAATATAATATAGCTATAGTCAGTTCAAATTCTTCTGAATAATAGCCATCTAAACTTAATAGGTTTTTTTGTTGGTTTTGTTTTTTTGCATCTTTATAGTTAAGTAGATTATTAAAGCCTTGCTTGGATGTAGATATACAAGAGTTCCCTCACTTTCAAATGAAGTCTATTAGTTAACTATCTGCATTTTTTTAATTTTCTTTTTTTCAGGAAAAGCAACAGGAACAAACCTCTTGAAATATTCATATCAAGTTAAAGAGATAAGAAATCACTGGTGTGAATGTTGTCTCTACTATCACTTTGGAAACACCTGATGCTACAGAATAAACACAAATATTCTTACAAATGACCAGCGAGGCTTCTTGCAGCAAGAGAGAGAACAATTTCCCACAGGTTGCTTTGCCGAGGATAACCTACTTGCTTTGTACAAAAGAATACTGCTCTCTAGTGGAATAAGGAAAAAAATTCCATGACCTCATCACTTGCCTTCCCCTGCATTCTTAGCTGTTTGCGGATGAAAGGCAGCTTATCTTTGTCCTAGAGTTATGACACAATATATGGCTACAATTATTGTGAGATAATACTGTGATGAGGCTTTGCTTTCATAATCAAGTAAAGGAAAATTCATTTTTTCTCCTTCACAACTCACTTGTAAATCGAATCCAGTCATTTTTACCATGTCTTTTTTCTTTCCTGCCAGAGTGCTGCCGTCTATATCAAGAGGGTGGAACTAATAACTATTTAATTTACACAGGAACTCATGATAATTTAGCTGACGTAAGGTTAATCTGGGAGTGATTAATAGCTGCATTTATACAGTTCAAAGTTTTAATAACAATTCTCTCAGGAATTTATAGTACTAATACTTTGTATTCAGGGTTTCCTTTTATTCTGTGGTCATTGCCTCCTTTGGAGTGGGAAATGTTTGCTGGAGCAGGAATTGAGTTGTACAAATTGTTCAATACATTGCTGTCTGTCTCAGTCAGGGGGACACTATGAAAACACATACACACACACCAAATGTTGTGCTTTGAGTTTCCTTCCTCCAGGGCTAGTTGTAGATCTGTCATCTGTTTGGCTAGACTTGATGGGATCGGGGCACCTTTGACAGCTTTAATCACTATTGCTACTCACAGCAAGCCTGCGAGCTAGTGAATTAACATGCTGGACATATTTAAAATGGGCATGTAGTGCAGGACTGAAATGAACCCAGTCTGGAATGCTCTGTAAGTGTGCATTCAAAACAGGAGCACACTGCTTTGAGGTATTACAGTTTAAACCTGGAACCAGCTGTTTTCCAAGGATTTATTTTCAATATGCCCTGTCCCTTCAGCAATGGAAAGTAACTTAAAACATTATCTGCAAAAACAGCTGGTTAGTCTTTGCCCAGAGTGCATTGCTCTTCTTTTGTTTTGTGAATTAGAGATGATCATGTTAAGGCTAATAGAGGGATTTTCTAAATAGTAACTTACCGAAGAGCTATTTCAGGCACTTAAATTTCAGATTGTGAGCACATGCATTTGGAAATCTTAAATGTGTAAAAAATTTGAATCAGTGACAAAATTTGATTTAGGTAAAAAAAAAAAACAAAAAACAACAGCAGCAACACAAACAAACCTCTTGAGTATTAAAGGACAGGAAATCAAGATTAAGCTGATACAAGTGGACCTTCACAGTTTTTCTCCTCTGTGCTCTGCAAAGTATCCTCAACATCCATGTGATGTTATAACAGTTAAGAAATTTGGAGGATTTCACAGTTCAGAGCAATTATACTCAAACCAATACTGAGGGACTCAAAGCATTTGAAACTTTTGCTGCTTTAGACTGTTTGTTAAGTATTAACAAATTTGATAATATTTTTGTAGTGGTAAATCTTCTGAATAGAAAAAATTTCCAACTAAATTTTATTGACCAGTGTGTTGTATTTCACTCAGGGAAATCTGCTGCCTTGATAAGATTTTAATTTATAAATTTGTCTCAATCTCCATGCCTTTCTATTGACACAACAGTGCTGAAAATTATTTTTTTTTCTTAATCCAGCCTTTAAAAGAATAGTTAAAAAAAAAAAAAAGATATTGCTATCCTTTACTAGCTAGGAAATCATGGTAAAAAGATGTGAAGATGACATGCTAAAATTACATAAGATTTATATTTGTGTGGGGAGTAGAACCCAGATCTCTTGCTTCTTACTCTTGTGCATTAACCAAAGTATTTTGCTTCCTTCCCCAGAGTATTCACAGTCTCATTTCCTCTGATAATGGAAAGTTTTCCTGGGGGTGGGAGGAAAAGCTATAAAAGGAGAGTACAAATCAAACCATCTGGAAGAGAGGAAAATAGAGGACTAAATCATCTACAAAATCTGATAACGTGAAATAGAACAAATAGTGAGCTATGTCTAGCAAGCAATAATTTTAATGCATATTGAAACACACAGAGCAGAGTGCTTTTTGGTAGTACTCAGATGTCTTTAGCACTCAAATTGCAGGTTGCAAATGACAAGGATTTATTCACATGGCATGCCCACAATCGTTTCCAAGTTATATTTTAAGGTTTTCATTGTGTAATGTACATAGATAATTCAGAAAGTGTATGGGTTGCTTCTGATCAAGATATACATAGCTGTTATTACAATGGGAAGTGTGCTTTTGTCTAGTGTGATAGAAATGTTTCCTTCTGAAAAGAGTAGGAAAGATTGATGCTTTCTTACTGGTCTAGTAACTACCATTAATTAATTAGGATGAATGTTTACAAAGTGCATTAAAAGTATCAAACACTATTTAAGCGCTGAGTAATATTGTTATTGATTTACAATGCCTTTCGCAAACATAAAGGCTTTACAGAATAAAGAACAGTAACTTGTAGCACAGCACATGTGGGTTTTTTGTTATTTATTTGGATTTTTTATAAATTGAATTCTATGGCTAAAGGACAAAATAATTTGAGAGAAATAAGCCTTCAAGTCAAGATTCAAAGGAATTCAGGGAATCGGTTGTTCAGCTTTTATCTTAGAGAGTAAAATATAATCAGAAACGGATGATAAAAGCCATGTTCCCCAGAACAGCACACAGAAAATATGATAAAGATATATATCAGAAATCAGAGTGTAAGCTCATAGAATCATTGAATTATTGAATATCCTGAGCTGGGAGGGATCCACAAAGGTCATTGAGTCCAACTCCTGACTCCACAGTTGACTCTCTGAAAATTAAATGATATAGATAAGAATGTTCTCTGAAAGGTCAGTTTGAGGGTGACAGAGCACTGGAACTAGCTGCCCAGAGACACTGCAGAGTTTCCTTCTCTGAAGATATTCAAACCCTGCCTGGATGTTTTCCTGCGCAATCTACTCTAGGGAACCTACTTTAACAGAGGAGTTGAACTAGATGACCTCCAGAGGTCCCTTCCAAACCCCCTGTAATTTCATGGTTCTCTAAAATGCTTCATGAACTCTGGAAGCTTGGATCCAGGAGTGCCCAGGGAAGCCTGTTCCATACCCACCACCCTCTGGTAAAGAACCTTTCCCTAAGCCCTAAGCTGACTCCCCCTGGCTCAGCTTCATGCCATTCCCTCATGTCCTGTCACTGTCACCAGAGAGCAGAGATCAGCATTGCCCCTCCATTCCTCTCATGAAGAAGCTGCAGTCCACCATGAGGCCTCCCCTCAGCCTCCTCCTTCATACACTTGCTTATTGATCATTTTGAGTATGAGTGTGACATTTGCAAATTAAATTTAAAGAATGAAAAAGAACTGAATACTACATAGGTATCTGACTGGATCACTTATCTAGTCATTGATTTCACTTTCAGCTTTTCATTTTGTGACAGGTTGAATGCTTTCAAGTGGTATTCTCAGAGTTCCTGAAAGTGTCCAGGTCACCAAAAAAAAAAAAAATAAATAAAAAAAATAAAAATAAAAAAAAAATAAAAAAAAAAATTGTCATGTGCTAAATACAATGGAAGCAGCAGGTTCTTTATCAAGAGAGAGTTTTTGCCTGTCCCTTCAAGGTACTGCTACAATGATTTTGTTCTTATTAGCAATGAACCTGTTGCACCTGTCCAGGTTTTGGACACCATTCTCAGAAGAGGAAAAGGAGGAGAAGAGTAGGCAGGACAAGGTGAAAGGAATACAATAAAGGAAGTGATCAAACAATACAGAAATTAGGTTGAAATCCTCTGAGTTTTTGACCCTTAACTATCTGGTTAAAGGCTGTCAAAAGACTGTTCAGGGTTACTATGGTTCACGTAGCATTTAGAAGTCTTGCTGACTTGTGTTAATTACAATTGTGTTTGCAATAGTAAAATGGAGATGAAGCTTAGATTACATCTTTGTGTTGGTTTACAGTCTTCTTTTGATGTAAAATATGGCTCAGTATCCTTAGAGCTTTTAGATCCCTTTATCTGTGACTTTGAGATACATGGCTGTGATGTTATACAGACTACTCTTTCATGAGGAGCTATGGAGTCCATCTCACAGATTGTTTAGGTTGACAAGGACCTCTTCTGACTTATTTTATTCAACTTTATCTATTCTACTGTAAATGTTAAACACACCTTAAACTTGGGTGGAGATAGAAATATGACAGATGTTTGGAGTGAGTAGACAAATATGAGGAAGTAAGAATTTCGTTTGTCTGATTCAATTATTTTTTTAAATTTATTTGGTGAGCTTTAGTAGCCACAGTTATTCTGGAAGCCTTCTAGACCAAGATACTGAAGTGCTTCAGATTCTTTCTAACATAGATCCTGATTTACCCCAAATGTCTGTTCTGGGTCTACATTTGGAATTGGTTAGGGTTATAGCTGAAAAAACAAACTTTTCTGCATGTTGGCTTTTACCTTTAAAGGGACTGGTATTCCAGAGCTCTCCATATACTGAAGAAATATCAAATAATTAAGAAATACTATATCACATACGGACAATGCCCAGACAACCCCTGATTTTTTGGAGATTCAGAGTAAAATTTCTGACTCAAACATTCTTCAAAATTCTATTGGTTATGTGTATAAAATTTTATATTGAAAAATTATAAAATAATTTTATAAACAACTCAGTAATATTCCAGAAGTCTGTCTTTTGGGAGAAAAATATAGATTTTCTCTAGTATGCAATATTTCTACACGACCTCACAGTACAGTATAGTTCTATTCGTTTTGCTGAGTACACTGTCTTAAATGGCTTGCATAATCTATGTAAAGCAGAAGATCATAGAAGACAAAAGATATTTCTCACTCTGCTTTGAATGGTTAAATATTGAACCACACATTACTACGTTTATTTAAAGGCAGGGTAGGTAGCTGTCATAGTACTGCATGTACTGGAAAGGAAATGAAGGAAGCAAAGGAATAGCAGACATTGTTTTCAAAGTCAGTGTCAACACTGCAAAAAACAATGGTTTCAGATGTTAACTTTGCAACTCCTGACATTGCATGACAAGGAAACACATGCAGATACACATTGTGATTTGTTGTTTTGATTAATATATTTTAATTTATATATAGAAAGCAATGTTGGGGTGAATCAGATTAAAAGGAATGAGTTGGATTCTGATTGCTAAGAATGATAAAAGCTTTTGATGCTTTCTCCCCTTTGTCTATTAACATAGGTGACTCTGTTTACTTGGAAACATATCACTTTTAGACAGGGAATATCTATCTTTTGGTTTCGTTCTTATAGTAAAAAATTAGTACAATTTTGGTACTTTGAACAAGTTTTTCCTGCAGAAAAACTTCTGAAACTTTTATGTGGATGTTGTTTAAGTGCTTGGACTTGACTTTTAGGAGAGGCTCAACCATGCTGCTCAGTCTTTCTGAGAACAGGAACACTCAGAGACCTGCACTGGAGGACCTGACTGGAGCTTTGGGGATCCAGATGATATACATGTTTGATAGCTCCAAAAAAGTTTAAACACAATAAATGTTATACTTTCAATTATAGATTTCAATTTGTGAATATAACTAATGAGCAACAAACAAGAGGAGCTGGAAGCCTTCGTGCTGCAGGCAAACTATGACTTAGTTGCCATTACGGAAACATGGTGGGATCGCTCCCATGACTGGAGTGCTGGGATGGATGGCTACAAGCTCTTCAGAAAGGATAGGCAAGGAAGGAGGGGTGGTGGCGTGGCTCTCTATGTTAGAGACTGTTATGATGTTATTGAACTTGCAACTGGGGAAGACAACGTTGAATCTCTATGGGTTAGGATCAAAAGAAAGGCTGACAAAGCAGACATCCTGGTGAGGGTCTGTTATAGACCGCCTAACCAGGATGTAGAGACAGATGAGAAGTTCTATAAACAGCTGGCTGAAGTTGCGCGATCGCCAGCCCTTGTCCTCATGGGGGACTTCAACTTCCCTGATATATGCTGGGAATACAACACGGTGCAGAAGAAGCAGACTAGGAGGTTTTTAGAGTATATGGAAGATAACTTCCTTCTGCAGCTGGTGAGAGAACCTACCAGGGGAGGTGCCCTGCGGGGCCTGCTGTTTACAAACAGGGAAGGTCTGGTGGGAGATGTGGAAGTTGGGGGCTGCCTTGGACAGAGCGACCATGAAATGGTAGAGTTCTCAATTCTTGGTGGAACCAGGAGAGGGGACAGCAAAACGGCTACCTTGGACTTTTGGAGGGCAGACTTTGAATTGTTCAGGAGACTGGTAGGGAGGGTCCCTTGGGATTTGGTCCTGGAGAGTAAAGGGGTCCAGGAAGGCTGGTTGCTTCTCAAGAA
Source organism: Numida meleagris (assembly GCF_002078875.1). NCBI lineage: Eukaryota > Metazoa > Chordata > Aves > Galliformes > Numididae > Numida > Numida meleagris. Next base: position 39,396,229 of record NC_034438.1, on the reverse strand, counting down.
GGAAGTCCTGAAGGTGCAGGAACAGGCTGTCCCCCTGAGCCGCAAGATGAGCCGGCGGAGAAGGAGACCGGCTTGGATGAAAAGGGAGCTTTTCCTGAGGCTTCAGGAGAAAAAGAGAATCTACCTCCTGTGGAAGAAGGGACAGGCAACTCAGGGAGAGTACAAAGAGGTTGTCAGGATGTGCAGGGAGAAAATTAGAAATGCAAAGGCCCAGCTCAAATTAAGCTTGGCTGCTGGATTAAAGGGAACAGGAAACCCTTCTTCAAATATATTAACAGTAAGAGGAGGACCAAGGAGAATCTCCATACCTTACTGGACACGGCTGGGAATGTGGCCACTGAGGACAATGAAAAGGCTGAGGTTCTCAATGCCTTTTTTACATCTGTCTTTAAAAGCCAGACAAGTTGTCCTCAGAGCACTCTATTCTGACCTGGAAGTCTCAGATGGAGAGAGAAACAAACCCCCCATGATTCAGGAGGAAACGGTCAGAGACCTACTACTCCACCTGGACTGCCACAAGTCCATGGGGCTGGACGAGATCCACCTGAGAGCTCTGAGGGAGCTGACGGAGGAGATAGCCAAGCTGCTTTCCATCATCTGTCGGCGTTCCTGGTCAACTGGAGAGGTCCCAGAAGACTGGAGACTTGCCAGTGTGACTCCCATCTACAAGAAGAGTCATGAGGAAGATCTAGGGAACTACAGGCCCATCAGTCTGACCTTGGTGCCAGGGAAGGTCATGGAGCAGATTGTCCTGAGGGAGATCACAGGGCATTTGCAGGACAGCTGGGGGATCAAGCCCAGCCAGCATAGGTTTGTGAAGGGCAGGTCCTGCTTGACCAACCTGATCTCCTTCTGTGACTGAATGACCCGTCTGGTGGATGAGGCAAAGGCTGTTCATGTGGTCTACCTAGACTTCAGCAAAGCCTTTGACACTGTCTCCCACAGTATTCTCCTGGACAAGCTGGCAGCCTGTGGCTTGGACAGGTACACTCTTTGCTGGGTAAGGAGCTGGCTGGAGGGCTGGGCCCAGAGAGTGGTGATGAATGGAGTTAAATCCAGCTGGAGACTGGTCACCAGTGGTGTTCCCCAGGGGTCAGTGCTGGGGCCTGTCCTGTTCAATATCTTTATTGATGACCTGGATGAGGGCATTGAGAGCACCCTCAGTAAGTTTGCAGACTACACCAAGCTGGCAGGAAGTGTCGATCTGCCTGGGGGTAGGAAGGCCCTACGGAGAGATCTGGGCAGGCTGGATCTCTGGGCTGAAGCCAATGGGATGAGGTTCAACAAGACCAAGGGCCAGGTCCTCCACTTTGACCGCAACAACCCTAGGCAATGCTACAGGCTTGGGGCAGAGTGGCTGGAAGGTTGTGTGGAGGAAACAGACCTGGGGGTATTGGTCAATGCTCAGCTGAGCATGAGCCAGTAGTGTGCCCAGGTGGCCAAGAAGGCCAGTGGCATCCTGGCTTGTATCAGAAATAGTGTTGCCAGTAGGAGTCGGGAAGTCATTGTCCCTCTGTACTCAGCCCTGGTGAGGCCGCACCTCGAGTACTGTGTCCAGTTTTGGGCCCCTCACTGCAAGAAAGACACGGAGGCCCTGGAGCATGTTCAGAGGAGGGCGACGAAGCTGGTGAGGGGTCTGGAGCACAGGCCTTATGAGGAGGAGCTGAGGGAGCTGGGATTGTTTGGCCTGGAGAAGAGGAGGCTCAGGGGAGACCGTATCACTCTCTATAACTACCTGAAGGGAGGTTGTAGTGAGCTGGGGATGTGAGCCTCTTCTCTCTTGTAACTAGTAGGACGAGGGGGAATGGCCTCAAGTTGCACCAGGGGAGATTTAGGCTGGACATTAGGAAACGCTACTTTTCTGCAAGAGTGGTCAGGTGCTGGAATGGGCTGCCCAGGGAGGTGGTTGAGTCATCATGCGTGGAGGTGTTCAAGAAACATTTAGATATAGCATTGAGAGACATGGTCTAGTGGGGTTATTGGTGGTAGGTGGATGGTTGGACTGGATGACCTTGTAGGTCTTTTCCAACCTAGCTAATTATATGATTCTATGATTCTAATTAAAAAACTTAATAATGAATCTTAAAGGAGATATAGCAGAGTCTATTTTTGTTGCTGTTTTCACAGATTTTGCAGTTGACTCTGAAGAGATTCAGGCAACAAAATGGATAACTAATTCCTAAAGAGTTCTAATTGTCACATTTTGCTCTTAACTGAAAGACAGTTTCATTTAAAAACTCATTCATTTAATGAGAAATTGAGAGTAATATTTATGGACAAAATTAAATCCTGATCTATTCCTAAACTTATGTAGTAGAATGGGAAAAATAGGCAAAATCAACAATAGTTTGCTGAATCATCCTGCCTAACAGATGTGCTCAAATGTTGTAAAGAAATCTGTATATACTTCTTTCATGTAACTGTCTCTCCTATACATATTACCCAAACCTATTTATCTGCGTGTTGGCAAAAGATAACTTCTGTAGGGCTGAACTATTGCAGGACTGTGATGTTTTACAGCAGAATCAGCTGTCTCATGTTTTTCAGTTTCCTGTTTCTTTGTGCGTAGTCATTCCCAGCTCTAAAAAGCACATTCCAGTTTTTCCTTTAAAGTTGATACTGAGGTATGTTTTGCCATGAAATCTTTACAAAATGGCCAGATCCCCATGTTGGGTAAATCACCACAGCAGTAGTTATATGAATAAAGACTTTCAAGCTCAATAAGTATCGTTTCTTTCTTTGATTTTCTTACTTGGACAATTGTGTGATTTTGTTGAAGATTATTCAAATGTCACTCATTCTAGTATTTCTAAAATCTTTTATGTATAGGGTAAAAATGTGTGTGAGTTGACACCCGTGACACTGGTATTTCTGAGCCATATCAACAACTTGACAAATGACTTGCGCTGCTGACATTGTAATAAGTTTTATACAGTTTCATTAAATTTAAGGCTGAGAGATTTGAAACACTCAAGATTAAGAATGTGGTGTGATGATCTAGTTGACGGTTGGTCTTTAAACAACAATGACATCATGATGATTTCCAATACACTTCCAATCCCGATTCAATTCTGTTCCAGGAATTTATTGTTTCTGAGCACTTAAAAAAAAAAAAAAAAAGAAGAAGAATCTTGAAAGCAAGCAAATATATCTTAGAAAGCAGATGTTTGCTGGTTGAGAAGAAACTTCAAAGAACAGCAAAAATACCTTTGTTTCACAGTTGTCTTTGTTTTTCCACACTGGATACTTTGACAAGTAACTACTCAGTAGAAATGGGATTATTGTCTCAAATCTATCTTCTAGACAATTGCTGCATTTCTACATAATGCAATCCAACAACGACGCAAATGCAATGCCAGCAAGAAAAGTAAGATGCAGGCATTTGAAGTATTCTTTTTGTGTACAGTCTAACTACAAGCAGAACATTCAGGGCACTGGTTTGGAATTAAGAACATTAATCCTCTTCCTGGATTTCCTAACAAGTTACAAAGACTGAGCAAATTACCGAACCATCAGCACATCCTATCTATTAAATTGGAATATTTTACAACTTCTGTAGCTTACTTTGAGGTCTACAATGGTAAAGAGCAATATAAGATATTGACATTCATTTTATTCAGTAATTTCATTCTAAAATCAATACGTGTTATTGAGGATACTAGATTAAACAAGAATATGTGTATTAAATGTTCCTATTATTTTGAAAATTTTCTTCCTAAGAAAAGTGTGTCTTTTCTCATCTCTGCTCCTTAGAAACAGATACTGTTCTCCTGTAAACTTATAGCTTAATTTTAAACTGACAAAAATGCATTTTCCCTTACAACAATCCTTAAGATAAGCTTGATACAGAAATACATTCTTCAATTCCAGTTCCAGATATAGGTACTACTTAATTGGTTAAGTAATAATTCACTTCTTCTTAATCTCTTACCGTTGTAAAAGAAGGAGAATAGGAAAAATGTCTGCTTCACAGTGATTCGTTCTTTCTCCTCAGAACACTGCTTCTCATTGAAGTTCAGATTCTGAAGTTAAAAAACATAAAAAACTGACCACAACTGTCTTCTTCAACTATGCATAGAGGAAATATTAGGAGTGAAATTTATCTCATTGCCAGATGTAGCAGCAGAGGAAAGGGAGATGTGAAGAAAATTTTCATATTGTAAAGTTCACAGTCATCCATGCAGGGTTCAAGGTGATGTACTGCTGATGCAATGTTTCCATGTTGAAAAAGATTGTGAGTATAATCTCTGTTCTTTAGGTTGCTAAAGCATGTGCATCTGTTCTTCTTCACACCTAACTGCTTATTGCCAAATCATATCCTCCCTTATAGCTGCAGCGTGTATCTCCTCAGCCATATTTTGTATTTTCCAGCCATGTCCTTGTCAAATTTCATACAAATAAAGCCACCTATTTTCTGCACTTCCTAGTGTCTGCCCTTTGATGTGGATGCAGGAATCTGGTGAAATGAGTTTACTAATATCCTGAAATGTTGAGATGATAGTGCCATACTCAAAATCAGTTTTGCCTGGTTTCCTGATGACCTGGGAAATATCTGCTTTATCTACTTCAAGATGTAAAAATTGTCCAGCTGGAGTTTGGACCACAGCTTCCAGCTCTCTGATGCTTTCTAATAAAAAAGCTTTGGAATGTATGTACTGAACTTGTCCGAATACATTCTGATAGCAGAGAGCAGCTATAGAGTTCTCAAATGCATTCTTAAGAAACAATCCAATTTGGGTTTTAACCATTAAGCCTTTTCAACTGCATTCACAGTGAAGAATGAAAAATGAGAAAAGTTACAGAAAATTTATGAGTAAAGCTGTCAGAGATGTTCCATACCCTCCCTCTGTGCAAGTGTCACCTCCCTCCCTGCTCTCCCAAATACCCACTGCCCCTTTATAGCAGTGTAAAGAATGTAATGAGGGGTTAAATTTATATTGCTTAATCTTGGTCGAAAAGAAAAAAATCTGGAAGAGTTAAATGTATTCCAGACTCCCATTGCTCTGGGTTTCTGGCAGGGTTCTGAATCCAATGCAAAAATTTGCCAGAGCTACAGTTCTGTCTCTGTTAGAAGTGACACTACTTGGCTAGGTGTGTGCTCACTGCTAAATAAGTCTAACATAAAAGGAAAATTAAAATTGAGTTGTTGTTTTTTTTTTCCTGATGTGCAAATACAAGGTCAAGAAGGCAGTATTTTTTAGATTTTTTCCTTCTGTTGTTTCTTTTTATTAGAAAAGTAGATCCACCTATGGGACTCTCATGTCTGGAGTCTAATGAATCATAGAATCATAGAATCATAGAATGGCCTGGGTTGAAAAGGACCTCAAAGATCATCAAGTCTCAACCCTCCTGCTAAGTGCAGGGCCGCCAACCACTAGACCAGGCTGCCCAGAGCCACGTCCAGCCTTGCCTTGAACGCCTCCAGGGATCCATCCACAACCTCCCTGGGCAACCTGTTCCAGTGCGTCACCACCCTCTGAGTGAAAAACTTCCTCCTAATATCTAACCTAAATCTCCGCTGTCTCAGCTAAAAACCATTCCCCCTTGTCCTATTGCTATCCACCCTCACAATCAATCAATCCCCCTCCTGTTTATACGCTCCCTTCAAGTATTGGAAGGCCACAATGAGGTCTCCCCGGAGCCTTCTCTTCTCCAAACTAAACAAGCCCAGTTCCCTCAACCTTTCCTCATAGGAGAGGTGCTCCAGCCCTCTGATCATCTTGGTCGCCCTCCTCTGCACTTGTTCCAATGAGCTCCACGTCCTTCTTGTACTGGGGGCCCCAGACCTGGACTCACTACTCCAGACGGGGCCTCACAAGAGCCGAGTAGAGGGGGACCACCACCTCCCTCTCCCTGCTGACCACTCCTCTTTTAATGCAGCCCAGAACATAGTTGGCCTTCCGGGCTGCCAGCGCACACTGCTGGCTCATGTCCAGCTTCTCGTCCACCAGGACCCCCAAGTCCCTCTCCACAGGGCTACTCTCGAGGAGATCTTCCCCCAGGTTGTATAAATACCTGGGATTGCCCCGACCCAAGTGCAGCACCCTGCACTTGGCCTTGTTGAACCTCATTAGGTTCTCATGGGCCCAATTGTCCAGCCTGTCCAGGTCCCTCTGGATGGCTTCCCTTCCTTCCAGTGTATCGACTGCACTGCTCAGCTTGGTGTCATCTGCAAACTTGCTGAGGGTACACTCGATTCCATCGTATATGTCATTGATAAAGACATTGAAGAGCACCGGTCCCAGGACTGAGCCTTGGGGGACACCACTCGTGACCGGCCTCCACCCTGACACAGAACCATTGATCACAACCCTTTGGCTGCGACCAGCCAACCAGTTCTTAACCCACCAAACAGTCCATCCTTCAAATCCATACCTCTCTAATTTGGAGAGAAGGATGTGATGAGGGACCCTGTCAAAGGCTTTGGAGAAGTCCAAGCAGATGACATCCATCGCCCTCCTCCCATCCACTGATGCCGTCGCTTCATCGTAGAAGGCCACCAGATTGCTCAGGCAAGATCTACCCTTGGTGAAACCATGCTAACTGTCTCAGATCACTTCCTTCTCACGTATGTGCCTTAACATGTCTTCTAGGAGGATCTGCTCCATGATCTTCCCAGGCACAGAGGTGAGGCTCTCCAGCCTGTAGTTCTCCGGGTCATCCTTTCTCCCTTTCTTAAAAATGGGAGTGATGTTTCCCTTTCTCCAGTCACCGGGGATTTCACCGGACAGCCATGATTTTTCAAATATGATGGAGAGCGAAATGAAATGGCAATATGTGATAAATTTAGGGAAATCTGGAACAGTGCAGACCATAAGCCTTTCTGATTTGTGGTTTTTTGGCTTAGTGGCCATAAAGATCATAAGAGAATAATGTAGGAAGTGGCGCATGCAGCATACATATCCTACTTTTCCCTCCTATCTTCCAGAAAGTGAAATAGAGGGACCTCTTAGGCTGGATTTTGTGCTGAGATTGATCAGAGGTCAAAGGTGTTCACCTTTGTGGCTTACCTGGGCTGCATTGAGTGAAGAAGTACTGTTTTGGACTACATACGAAATATACCATATAGTCAATGTATGTATGTATAAAAGTAGAAAAACTTAAAAAATATCTATGTTAATTCTAATGTTTTGAAATATAAACTATTTTTTTCTTGTACTTTATCTTTGCTTTAGATTTTATTGTAAATCATATAGCTTATTATATTACTTTCTCACACACATAAAAGGCCACTAAGTACACAATTTGTTGAATTTACAAATTCTGAGAGAAAATGAATAAATCTAATTATAATGTGTGTTCTCTGTAAACAGGTCTTTAACATGCTTGGATTCACAAATTGACATGTGTCTGTTAAAGAAATTATTACTTGTATATTGCCCCCACATGGTCAGAATAGCAGAAACAATAATCAAATATATATCACAAAACTAATTAAAAACATGCCACAAATTATTTTATACTTTTTGTGAACTTTTTGAGACACTGAAAATAACAAAGTTTGTCAGCATCATGTGATTGCTCTGGATTTCTCTTCTGCAGCAAATTTGTTAGCATATTATTTTGTAAAATAACACAAATCCAAGATTAAAAAATAAACAAAATCTTACTTAATAACAACAACAGAAAAGCATGTCTTCACAGGCATACGCACGTGTAAATAGGTTGAAAGACTTTGAGGCCCAGGAGCATATCAAAAGAAGGGCAACAAAGCTGATGAAAGGTCTAGAGCACAAGCTGTACTGGGAGCAGTTGAGGGAACTGGGATTGTTCAGTCTGGAGAAGAGGCTGCTCAGGGGAAACCTTATCGCTCTCTACAGCTACCGGAAAGGAAGCTACAGCAAGGTGGGGTCCAGCCTCTTCTTCAATGTAACTAGCAGTAGGACAAGAGGACATGGTCTTAATTTGCATTAGGGGAGATTCAGGCTGAATATTGAGAAAAAAAATATTCTCAGAAAGAGCAGGGAGTTGGTGGAGTCATCATCCTTGGAGGTTTTCAAGAAAATGGTAGGTGTAGCACTGAGTGACATCGTTTAGTAGGCATGGTAGTGATAGGTTGATGGTTGGACTACATGGTCTTATTAGTCTTTCCAATCTTAATGATACTATGATTCTATGAATGTAATGCCTCCTATTTGTTTCCATGGAAACTGAAACAGATACAAAGAGCACAATAATGCTACTTGATAATTTCTCAGCTACATGCTTATTTAACTAACACTTTTTAACATAGTCACCACCAGTAGCCATACATTTTCTCAAGCAGTGAACAAGAGCCTGCATACCACACTTGTTAAAATCTGCAACAGTAGGGATGAATCACTGTCGCTGCTGCCACTGTTGAAACATACTACCCACCACTTTTTGGTCTCCATAAATGTTCATCAAGTATTGATGAATGTCAGTGGATGCAATTTTTTCCACATGGAGGAGTTCAATGACGTGCATTTGCTCCATACACACTTCCATGCCAGACACCATTTTGTCAGACAGCCCCTCAGCTGCCATCTGCTACATGGTAACAGAATGTAACAAAATATTGTTCAGGGCCTTATACAGCCCCTGACCCTTGGATTGGACATGATATAGATGACTAATACTACAATAAGTGCATCTAAGACAGGAAACTGTGGAATTAGCTTGTCATAGCTCGCTAACAGGAGAGATGTCTTCATGGAGGCCCTATTTTTCCTTTCTGCTGGAAGTATGCTGGAAATGGAGAGCAGAAAGTGAACAAACTCATAATTCTGAAATACTGATTTGTATACAAGAAAACTGCACTGTTTAGGAGAGGGAGAATGCTTGCGTAACTACAAGCAAAACTGAGAATGTTTGTTGACTTTTTTGACTAAGTTGAAAAAAAGAAACAACAGAAAAGCAGTTGAAATAAAGTGTACATGAAAAAAAATATTATCTAAAGAATAATAAAGTAACTAATGTTCTGCAGCTTTTCAGGAAGTGGACAAAATGGTACTTGAACATCCTAAATGCCATATTATCAAGATTTTTTCAGTGCCACTGTCTAGTCACATTAAAAATTACTTGAAAGACTTATTGGGGCTTAACATTTGGAGTTGTTCTATAGGCAAAAAACTCCTTGCTTCTCAGACATCTCCTTCAGCACAGTTTTTCTGACCTTCTGCTAAAGAAGACACTGTAAATCTGGATAAGTGTTTTCCCAGCTAAAACATGAAGTGCAAGAGGAGAAATAGACATTTTACAAGTTCCGAATTTCTACCCATGGTTAGCAAATTAAATACAAATGTGAACAGCAGGAGGCTGACTTTTAAAATAGACAAGTGTTGCCACACATTTAGAAAATGTCTCCTCTTCAGCTCTCTATATTGGCTTCTCTTCACCTTCTGCAACTAATTTAAACTCCTAACTCTTGTTTTGTTGTTTCCCTATGGCCTTTGCACCTTAGCACTGAGAAAAGGCTTTTGGACTCTTTCTGGAGGAGGCAACACAGAGGAAGTGTGAATGATACAAAGGTGTGCAGTGAGAATCATGTCTAGATTAAACAGACAACTTAAAATGATGTGATTACCTATGGATGGGAGTGAGACAGGCAAAGTATTCCTCTTTGTACATAAAATGGCCATTTCCTTGTGTTTTCATTAACCAGTAGGTAATTATCTAAACACATGATTACACAAACATAATGTGAGTGTATAAATAGAAAAAGTGAGTTAATTTTTATATTTCATTACAAGTGTAAATTTTTATATATAACCTCAACCAAGAAGCAGGCACAAATGCATAGAATCATCAAGACATTAAGGTTGAAAAAGACTACTTCTATCATCTAGTCTAATGCCAACACATCACCAACACAGCCACTAAATCATAGCCCTAAGTGCCACATCTACCCTTTTCTTGAACACCTCTAGGGACAGTGACTCCACCACTTCATGGGAAGTCCATTCTATCTATTAGATAAATTGTATACCTGTGCATCCAGTAGTGATCATAATACAATGGCAGCTCCAAAAGTAATGTCTCTTATTTTATTATGTTAGCTTATGACATCAAAGGCAGATGTTGGTGGTATGGCAGTAGAAGTTGAACTTTCCCACCAAAATTCCATTACATTTTATTGCCATATGACAGATAGCAGCAGGGGAGCAGTCTGACAAAATGATGTCTGACATGGAAGTGTGTATGAAGTAAAACTCTGTAACTGAATTCCTCCATGCGGAAAAAAAAAAAAAAAAAAAAAAAATTGTACCCATTGTCATACATCATTGTTTGCTGAACAGTTATGGAGACAAAACAGTGGATGTGAGCACAGTGAGGTGGTGGATTGCTCATTTTAGCAGTGGTGATAGCAATTGTGATTCACCTCTGCTGTTGCAGATTTTTATGAGCACAGCATGCAGACTCTTGTTAATCACTGATGAAAAATGCATAGCTGATGGTGGTGACTGTGTTAAAAATAGTGTTATGTAACTGAGAATTTGTTCCATCGAGTAGCATTATTGTGCTCTTTGTATCTATTGTAGTTTCCATGGAAATGAATAGAAGGCTAGGTTTCTGAGTGCTGTGAAACCCTGATTTCTCTGGAAATTAAATGACTACTATCTGTAATAATCTGAATTTCCCTGTTTTCTATTCTGGTTCTCACTTCAATGTTCTCGGTTTCCAAACACATGAAGAAACAGTTTGAGATTCTTCATCATGTCAAGTGGTTTCAAGTATTTAATTTGCAGTTGTATCAGTTCTTAGTTCTCAGTGACTCATGGTCAATTTCAAAGGAAGTATGAAATAATTTTTAATAATGGATATGGGCCTAAAAGAAAGTAAAATTTCTAATAAGTACATCTTCTGCTTTAGAGCTATACATCTTACATTACATTTCAGCAGTATTTCAGCTCTTTTACAGAAGGAAATTTATCTGAATTATAAACCTTTGGTAGCATTCTCTTACATGCATGGGTTATCTCTTGGGCTGTATGAAATGTGATTAAAAGAATTTCTGCTTCGAGAATGGCTCTTGAACCTAGGCCAATCCACTTCTTGTAAATGAGAGTATTAGGAATATGTGCCTGTGCAAGCATGTGTGTCTTTTCTTCTGCTTCTTTAAGGTCTGTCTGGTTTTGGAAAAACAAACAACAAACTCACAATGAAGTAGCTAACACAATGGAAGAATAATCTGCTAAAGAACCTTTAGCTGTATCAGCCAATCTACTTGATAGTATAGCTGGTGATTAAGTTGACATTAGTTTGAGGCCAATTTAGATTCCATAGGTTTATTTGACAAGAAGAAAAAAAAAAGAGTACAAGGTTATAAAAGGACATTTCAGAGGAAATTGCAGGAGAGTTTGGATAAAAGACTATGACAATTTCACTCAACTCAAATGCTTTTTGGGCATTTCATTGTTTTAGAAGAAAGTAAAACTATTTGTATCCCTGTTGGCACTCCCCTACATGCTGTTAAAAAACACGTTAACTCCCCAAAGTTGTTAGAAGCTTTGTCATGTTACGTTGTGCATGTTGTGCTCTTCTGGACATTTCCATATACACTTCTCCCTCTCACTTTTTCTGACTTTTTCCTTTTCTTCCTTTCTCTCCCCAGATCTTGGAACCATGGAGACTAAATTAAAAATGGTACATTCATTAGGAAACAGAGGTCAGTTCTTTTTAAGTTCTTGAGGGCATTAGTAAATGTATGTTAACTATAGAAATAAGTGTCAGGTACTAAGTACCTTTTAAAAAATACCAGGTCTTCTGTGGCTTTTTGTGATAATTTTATGACTTGGATATAAAGATTTCCAGACTTTAGCAGCACAAACTGGAAATGTAAGGGAGACATGATTCCTTATGTTTTGTATTTTTTAGAAACACCGTTGGTCATTTTAGTTATATATTTTCCAGACTGTTTCAAAGTACAAAACTTGTTATTAGAAATACTGTTGCAGGTACAGATACAGTGTTATGTGGCATTGTACAGATTTAACTTGGAATGTCAAAAAAAAAAAAAAAAAAAAAAGAATTGAAGAATAAGAAGAAATAAAAGAGGCTTGAAATGTTTGTAGCCAAAGGCCAAAGGTAATAATGGATTAATCTGGTCATAGTCAAGGTCAAAGCTTGTCCTGGTTTACTTAATGACTTCTCCACAAATTCTTTGTCTTCTTCAAGCAAAGTCAAAAATCTACCTTTTGAAATATTAAAATTTGTGTCCATCCATTCTGCTTTCAATATGTATTGCTTCTGTTAATGGAAAACCTATCCAAACTCCTTTGAATTCTATCAGGTAAAATTAGATTAAATAATTTACCCCACAAATGAAAGACTTGCACTAACCCTGATCAATCTTTTAAAGCAGATTATGGCTCACTAGCATGATATCTTCCATTGGCAATTATACAAGAGTAATGTGCAGCCAGAATAACAGCATCTTTTCTTGCATGAGTAGATCTAGAAGAAGACATGTCTATGGTTGTAGAAATCCTTTTGACTGTGCAAAAATTAAGGTCAAGAATAAAACTCCAGCAAATGTTCAGCGTTGAAGCATCAGTTCAGTAGCTTTCTATTATGATTCATGCAATTCACAAATCGAAGGAAAACACTTAAAACTGTAGCTGAAAGCTGTATATTATTCAAGCATAAGTATCTCTTTGAATGAACCTTTCTTTAGCTCACAATGAGTAAGAGACAGATATTGGAGATTTGAGCATGGCTAACAGCACTATACGCTTAAGTGAGGGTGGCTGTAAATGCATTTATCAGAGCAGGTTAAAGAGTACATCCATTTCATTCAAGTCCAATACAGGCCTTCATTGGTTTTTCTTGAAGTAGAAATCGGTCCAAAGATTGAAACAGAAATGTTTTTCTTTAAAGCCCTAACAGGACGTTACTTAAAAGAACTTGTCAATACAGTTGCTACAAAACTTTTCATTTTTTGAGCATGAGTTTTCAGGAATTTATTCAAAGCTACACAAATATTGCATAGCTTATCATGGCATTCTTTGGTTCTTAGTGTGTGAAATTCCCTACAGAAGGGATAAGGCAATTTTTTAAGAAGAAGCTTGCCATTATTTAGAGAGGCTATCTTCAAAGAGCCAATAGAAAGAAGAAAAGACAGAAAGCTGATGTTATTCATGTCACCTATGGAATGACTCTAAGAATTTGATACCATTATTCACATTATGGACAAGCAACTTACTTCCTGATAAATTTGAATTTATTTCACAGTAAACTTGAGTATATTGTTTATGTTAGTTGAGAATCTTGTTGAATTAATGGATTCAAATTTGCAGCTAAGTACTAGTTATGAAGAGCTACATAAGTGTTACTTTTGTGCTACATGAATATAATTTTGTAAGGTTAGTGAATGGAAAGCAAAATCAGATCTCTGTAATTTTCTTTTTTTTTCCGTAATTTCTCCTGAACCAAGTTAACTTAATTCAGAACTGTTACTTCTAGGTACAAAACAGAGCTGAAGTGGTCAGAATAGGAGGTAAAATCATGATAATGTGTGAAATAAGGTTTCCTCTGCACAGACACAGTGGTGGATTTATTAGCAGACAATCAGCTTCAGATACCATTGATGTAATGCAGTCACTTGACTTCAGATTGTCATTGTATCTACAAATAAGATAGGAATAAAATAAATGACTCTTCTGGAGACATATCTATCACAACTGAATCCTTACAGTAAAGTTAAATGCTTAATGGATGAAACAAAGGGCACACAAATTTGTAATGAAATGCAGTATCCAACACTGTGAGATGAATAAGTAGCATATAGGGTTTAATGAAGTTACTCTGCTTATTTATCCTTGTAACCTACTGTCAACGGTTTACGGGCGTTCGGCCCGGTTCCATGACGAAGGGGACGGGGGACCCACGGGCCCATGCCCCGGGAAAAGGGAAAAGGGAAAAAGGAGATGGCCCTGAGAGCAAAGAACAGTGGCAACAATCTGAGGAGAAACAAATTAATTTACTAAATAAAATATCGGAATGCAAAACAACACACTATAATACAATATAATTACAATTTAAGCTGATAAATCCAATACAGAGAGAGAGAATGTCCCAAAATCAAGGTAGGCCTTACTCTACTACCGATGATAAGTGTTGTGTAGTAGGTGTGTTACGGGGCATTCGGGTTGTAACGCAGAAGGCCCTTCTCCATATGCTTGCTATTGGTTCACCTACTTTACTTGAACCCGTGTCGTAAGAAGGAGAGGCTGTCCTTCTTTGTTTTCATAACAAGGTGTATAACAACCCCGTATATGGCCTTTCGGAAGTGACAGGTCAGAAGCGGGAGATTCAATATGATTGGCCAGGAGCCCGTATGAGCTTCTGGAACAGTCTAGTAAAAAGATAAGAAATACTATATAGTTTTGTAGCTTTTACTAATAAACACCATTTTGCTGCTCATCATATTGATGCTACGTGCAGTTGCTGCCCAGGAACCAGGTTTTGGTTCTCTACATGCAAGGGTAATACAAAAAGTGTTGCCGGAGTTCGGTAACAGATAAGAAGGCTGGAGAGAGAGGTGCTGCCAAGATGAGAGACAGTGGAAAAAAAGGATGAGGTCTCATGATCTGCAAGTTTTTATACTGCGAGCTTTTATCTTTTCCCTCCTGCTGGAAAATGGTAACAGAGGAGCAAAGTACCGTGGGGACTGTAGTAGTCCTTCTCTTCCGAGAACCAGGTACATTCACTACATGATGTTATGATGTGGAGTAGCAATAACTGAAAATCATAAAACCATGACACCTACATACTTATGTTGTTCAAGGCCATCTATCAAAAAAGTTCAAGAAAATAATTCCTGAATTCAAATTAATTAGAAAAGTAAATATGGTTATAATTTGTTGTAATTCCATTCTAAATCTGAGCTACATGATTGCAAAACAGTGTTAAAAGACAAGATTTTATGAGAAGCAAAATCTATTCATGTGTAAGGCTATAACACTTATAACTCTTATAACACTTATAACTCTCTCTCTTTTTATTCTTTTTTAAAAATTAGTTATTCAAAGCATTATCAGTCAGAAATTTAAAGTGAAATCCAAAAATAGTTCTTCCCTAAAATTAGGTTCAAAATCCTGGTGAATTTTGGGAAGGGATGCAGAAATTGTTCGTCAACTAGTGCAGCTTTTTGACGTGATATGATATTCTAAACAAGGAGTTGAAGTAACTTCAAAGAAAAATACTCAGAATTTAACAAGCAAAAGTTCTTCAGGCAAATAGGTAATATACTAAATTTTTTCCTTCATTTATTAATATTTTTATCTTAATTCATACTAATGTTTTGTGATAAAATTCCAACTGATTTCCATAGTAATGAGTAACATTTGTACTAAACAAATGCACATCTATATGTTATTTGCTCCTCCATGCTCTGAAATTGAAAGCCTTGCCAAGAGTTAGTAAAGGTTTACAATTTGTAAAGAACCTCTTTTCAATCCACAGCATAAAAGGAAAGTTATCAGTAAAACTATAGTTATTTACATTTCAGTGAAAGCAAGGCTCAGAAAACATAAATGTTATACCTGAATGTGTTTAAAAACCATTTGGATGTGGTGCTCGGAGAGAGGATTTAACGGTGGGTTGTGAGAGCAGTATGGTTAGGTTGTGGTTGGACTTGATGATCTTGAAGGTCCTTTCCAACCTGAGTGATTCTATGATAAGCAGCATTATCCTGCTGTAATTCCTGTTAAAAACTATTTGTTTATTTATTTATTTATTTCCTTGTCAATCATTCATGGATTAGTGGGACTTGTATAAAAGCATATTTGCATTATTATCAGGGGTAGTTCAACGTTACATGCCTTGTTGAACTAGATCCTAAGAATAGTATGCTCATCTCAGTGAGGTCAGTTGAAAGACTGAGTTAGAGTCTTTTATGGAATACTGCTATTAACAAATAATTTATTTAATTACCTTACAATATAGCAGTAGCCAGGTCTGCATCAATGAAAAAATGCTATTTTTCTTGGTGGCAGAGGAATATTGTGTCTACTCACAAAACCATAAGGGTCACCCTTTATTTTTTAAAAACTAAATCACCATTTTGAAAAATGTTGATACATTTTCATGAAGAATTCACAGCTTTCAGTATTTACCAAATACTTTGTCTTCATTTTGAAATGAATGCCTTTCTTTTCAAACACCTGCAGTATATGTAAAATAAATAGCACAAAATAAATATTCCCTTAAGCAAAATATAGAAATTCCGAGGAAGCTCAAGTTGCTGGAAGTCAGCTCATCTTTGTTTTGGATGACCCGTAACTGAGTGAACCTAATTTTGAGTTTGAAAAATTAGGTATTATTGAAAAATAGGTAATAAGAGTAACATATCTTATTGCAAAGCTTATTGTTTCCCACTCTAGTATTAATTCTAAAATGTTCATGACAACAAGTCTTTGAGAAACAGCATGATGTAGGTAATCTGCACAATATGTAATTCCGGTTGGATATTATGGATATTTATTTCAACAATCTGTGAATTTAGTTTCATTAATGAAGATGGTCTTCATCTTCTGCAATTTTTTAATTTATCTTGAAGTATAATTCTCATAATTATAAGCCGCAAGATTGCTGGAAAATTTTCTGGAAGCTATCCCTAACAAAGTAGCCTGTAGGCCAGCTAAAATAGTCTACCAATGAGATAAACAGAGAATTGATAATGCCACAAATTCATGCTAGAGCAGGAAGTAGTTTTCTCCATCATCTCATTTTGAGGGATATTCCAGGTGAGAAGGTATGACTATTTAGGAATTCCACCAGTCATCTCAGAGACGGAGACAGAAACCACATGGAAAAAACAAACAAACAAACAAGCAGATTAGAAGCCTGAGAAGTGATTCTGTATTTCAGGAATCATGTACTTGAGGGAGGGAAGAGGAAGAAAATTATTAATTATAATCAAAGATCTTCAGAATGTTCTTACATAAGATGAAAGGAATCACAAAACCCGTGAGTAAACGTAGACAAAGAAGTGCATTCAGTAGTTTATTTATTTCATTAAGATTAGCTTATCTTTTTTGTTGTACAAAATAAAGAATATCAGTAATATTATATTACTTTATCTATCTTGCTTAATATCTTAAATGGGATTTCCATCTCTTGCATATCAGCAGAACACTGAAAAACTTCTTTACAGAAAGGGTTGCTAAGCACTGGAATAGGCTCCCCAGGCAGGTGGTTAAGTCACCATCCCTGAATGTGTTTAAAACCCATTTGCATGCGGTGCTCAGGAACGTGATTTAGTGGTTATTAGAGTTAGGGTAGTATGGCTAGGTTGCATTTAGATTTGATAATCTTGAAGGTCTTTTCCAACCTGAGCAATTCTATGATGCTATGTTTCTATGAAAAAAATGGCAATGATACCATCAGCTTGTTCTTTGATTAACTTAACTGTCAATTTACTGTCTTTGTCTCAGTAGGTAAATTGTATGGGGACACTGTTTTTAGAACATATTCACCTCAGATATTTATTTACATTTAAGTGACATAAATACAGTCATCAGTGTTTCAAAATTCTCATTTACAATATCTCTGTGTTGCAGATTTATTTCAGTTGCCATGTCTTTACAGCTCTAAAAAAGGTTGTAAAGAAATATGACTCTCAGAGACATATGACTCTGCAGACATTTTGTAATAGTAGAGCATTTGTGACCCACAGTGAGATCTTCTCTTTCCTAGCATAAATAGTACTATCACTCAAGCCTACTCTTGAAGGTTGGCATCAAAGATACAACAATTTCCAAAAATCACTGTATTCTACTGGACTGTAGACATCTTTTGAATTATTTTTGTTAGTTTTCATCAGTATGAATTCATTCAGTAGTGAATTCAGTACTTAAGCTCATCACTATGGGAATCACTTTCATGATTATATGTACAAAAATGAAGCAAATGTCACTCTAATGAAGGGAAGTGTTAAAAATTTGATTAGAAACTTGGAAAGGATATTACAGATGGAAAATACAAAGAAAGGTTGAAAATATCTCATTCTTAACACTCAGGAATTTTCTTATCAGGTCTTTAGACTCCGTCAGACCTGCATCCTGCATTGTTCTTTTTCTGAGTTTTGTATTTTTGTTTGTTTCTTCTTCCCCATTCACTTCAGGCTCAACTTAACTCACAGATCTCTCAGATAACTTAGAACTGCCATGGCCATTTTCTCCAAGAAACACTCACCTTGAGTAACACAGAGATCTTGAACAAGTGGGGCACTCATCTTTTAGACTGCATGTTTTTTTTTTTTAACTGTCAGTTTTTAATATAAAAGCATTAGTTCCTGGACACTGGTCTAACATGGGAGGTAGATCTGAGGTTTATTTCAGTGCTGTAGAAATACCATTTTATTCATACAAAAAAGTCTCCAGCAAATGTGATATCTATTCATAGAATAGAATCATAGAATCACCAAGGTTGGAAAAGACTTCTAAGATTATCTAGTTCAACCATCCACCTACCACCAATATTTCCCCATGAAACCATGTCCCTTAGAACAATATCTAAACATTTCTTGAACACCTGCAGGGACAGTGGCTCAATTACTTCCCTGAGCATCCTGTTCTAGCACCTGACCACTCTTTCAAAAAAGATATTTTTCTTAACATTCAACCTGAATCTCCCCTGGTGCAACTTAAAGTCATTTCCTCTAGTCCTATCACCAGTTACACAAGAGAAGAATCTGACCTCCACCTTGCCCAACCTCCTTTCTGGAAGTTGTAGCAAGTGATAAGGTCTCCCCTGAGCCTCATCTGCTCCTGCTGGCAGCACTATTTCTAATACAAGCCAGGATGCCAATGGCTTCTTGGCCACCTGGGCACACTGCTAACTTATGTTCAACCAAATAATGATATTATTATCAGATATTATCAGATATTTCTGGTAATAAAGATATTGAAATGGACAGGCCCCAGTAACGACCCCTGGAGAACACCACTCATGACCAGTCGCCAGCTGGATTTAATTCCATTCACCACCACTCTCCATGCCTTGCCATCCAGCCAGTTCTTTACCCAGCAAAGAGTGTACCTGTCCAAGCCAGATGCTGCCAGCTTCTCCAGGAGAATACTGTGGGAAACAGTGTCAAAGGCTTCGCTGAAGTCTAGGTAAGCTACATCAACAGCCTTTCCCTGGGCCACCAGGCAGGTCACTCAATCATAGAAGGAGACCAAGCTGGTTAAGCAGGATCTGCCTTTTATGGACCCACTCTGGCTGGGCCTGATCCCCTGGTTGTCCCGCACATGCCCTGTGATCTCTCCCAAGATGATCTTCTCCATAACCTTTTCTGGCACCAAAGTCAGGCTGATGGGCCTGTAGTTCCCTAGATCTTCCTCATGACTCTTCTTGTAGATGGGAGTCACACTGGCAAGTCTCTGGCAGGTCTCCCGGGCCTGGCTGACCAGGAATACTGACAGATAGTGGAAAGCAACTTGGTAATCACCTCCACCAGCTTCCTCAGCACCCTCAGGTGGATCCCATCTAAACACATGGACTTGTAATGGTCCAGGTGGAGTAGTAAGTCTGTCATGGTTTAAAGGTTAGCAGTTTTCAAGTATAGCACTGGTAGTTGAGATGTTAGAAGAATCTGTGCTTCAGTACCAATCACTTCCGAAGCAGCTTAAACCCCTTCATATGCTAATACCTCCTTTCCAGTTGGAGTACATTGCTTGGACTGGTCCCAGAGATACTGCACAGGATATTTCCTCTTTAATTTGTTCAAAAGCTTCTTGCTGCTCAGGATCCCACCCAAAATAATTCTTTTTTTTTTTTTTTTTTTTTTTTTTTTTTTTGCATAACCTGATGGACTGTAATCTGGGATATGCATTCTCCAGAAATCTACAGCACATGGGGAGGATTGCATTTCCTTCTTACTATTTGGTGGGGACATAGCAGTGATTTTTGTTAATCACATCCATTAGGATGTGATGATGTCCATCTTGCCATCTTATTCTCAGGAAACGGATTTCATGGGTACATCCCTTCACTTTACTTCACTTAATAGTGAAACCAGCTCATAAGAGTATTTGGATTATTTTCTCTCCTTTTTCAAAACTTCTGCTGAATTGCATCATACAAGGATGTCATCAATACATTGTAGGTGCTCAGGAGCCCCATCTTGTTCCAGTACAGTCTGAATTAGCCCATGACAGATGGTTGGACTATGTTTCCACCCCTGGGTAAGTGATTCCAGGTATACTGGACACATCTCCCAGTAAAAGCAAACTGTGGCCTGCAATGTGCTGCCAGGGGAATGGAGAAGGACTCACTGGCAATATCAGTTGTAGCATACCACCTGGCTGCCTTTGACTCCAGCTTGTATTGAACTTCTAACATGTCAGGTACAGCAGCACTCAATGGTAGTGTAACTTCATTCAAGCCACGATAGTCCACTGTCAGCCTCCTCTCCACACTGAATTTTCGCACTGGCCATATGGGCCTGTTAAAAGATGAGCGTGTCCGACTGACCACTCCTTGGCTCTCTAATTGCTGGATTAACTTATGGATGGGGAGCAGGGAGCCTCTGTTACAGCGATACTGCCGCCTGTGCACTATTGTGGTAGCAAATGGCACTTGCTGTTCTATTTGCAGTAGTCCCACAATAGAAGGGTCTTCTGGAAGGCCAGGCATGGCAGAGAGCTGCTTAGTATTTTCAGTTTCTATAGCAGTTATTCTAAAGGCCCATTCATAGCCCTCTGGGTCCCTGAAATATCCTCTCCTGAGGTAGTTTACACCAAGAATACTTGGAGCCCCAGGGCCAGTCACAATGGAGTGGTTTTGCTAGTCTTTTCCAGTGAGGCTCACCTCTGCCTCCAGCACAGTTCTTGAGAACTTCCTGTCTCTCCAGAAACTGAGATAGATTCTGTTCCTTTATAATTAGATGGCATCAGGTTGCACTGTTTACCAGTGTCCACCAGAGCCTCATATTTTTGTGGTTCTGGTGTACCAGGCAATCATATCCACCCAGTCCAATACACTCGGCTGTTCCTTGACTCCTTCTGACTCTTTGTAGGGATATCTCTCCTCCGCAGCAGTCAGGATTTGCTTCCAGAAGGTGAACTCCCATTTAGGTCTTTGGCTAATTGCATTATCAATGGCTAGATTTCTGGTGAGACCTCCCATGTGATGGGCTTCATTGCTATCCAGATGCACACCACTAGCACCAGCATACCAACAATGGAGTAACCAAGCAATAAGGCTTTCATCTCTATGTTGACTATAGTCTTTCCACAAATCTCAGATCTCACTCCCAGTGAGAGGCTGAAGCATAGTGCTTTCCTCCTCCTCTTCGTATCCTTCCAAGAATTTTCTTTTGGTGGGTATCTTTACCAATTGTCTAGTTAACAACTCCTCCCCTGTGTCTTCTTCCTTCTCCTCCTCCCTTTCTTCCTCTGTTTGTTCAAAGTGAGATGATGTTCACCACCATTTCTTTCCTTCTACAGGAGCAACACTGATAAGAGTTCTCTTTCTGACTGAGTTGCTGCTTTCTAGGAGTATCCTCTTCCTTTTCCTCGCTCTCTCATTTCATAGTGTTAAACTGAGGTGGGAAGGCATTCACCAAACCCCAAACGATTGGTGCCTCCGTAAATCTGCCAGAACTGTATCTTTCTTCCCTTAAGTATCTGTCTAAACTTTCTGGGTTCTGCAGGTGTTTGGGAATAAGGTTCCATGGCACCTAGTGTTCCCATTTCTAAATCTCAAATTCTCCCACACCTCCTGCTATTCAGTGCTCTTTGTGTTTTCTAGTCTTGGATATATAAACTACTACTATTCTCTGAAATGTCATCTGTCATGCTTGAATTATATTCCACTTCATCTGGGTAACACCCATTCATTTACCAGTGAGATTAACTTTTTGAACATCCACGCAAACCCAACAAACATCATGACAATCTTAAAAAGGAACCAATAAGTTTTAAGAATCATAATTTGAAGTAGCATGTGTGAAGCCCCTTAAAGAGCATTTTTTAAAAGAACATTTTTTTTTTTTTTAAAATTTTAGCTAGAAAATAGCAAGTTGGCTCAATGCAAACACTTCTTGGAAAATTATCACTGTACCAAAACTTTCTGAAAAATTGGCAAATGGGCAAAAACGTATAAAATTTCTAATACTGTATTGGCAGATCTCTTATCTAATGGGTGATGCTAACTGTCATAGTTTCAAGTGCGACAGGGCAAGGGGGCCTCTTTCCCTCCTTTTGGGGAGAAGGAAAGAATAATGACATAATTAAGATAAGGATAGAGAACAATTTTACTACAAATGGTAAAAGAATGTAAGAAAATAATAAGAAAGAGTTATAATTATAAACTCATATGGGAGAGAGAGGAAAGCTACAACCATGCTGCTTTCTGCACTGCCAGAACCTGAAAGCCCCCCTCTCATCACCTGAAATCGGACATCATGTGGAGGTTCCTGGGAAATGTAGTACTTCTCAGTGTATCTTCCTCTTGGTGAGTCAGAAGTCACATGAGAGTGCTAAAAAAACAGGAAGTACAGCTCCGCAGTGCACTATGCCTCTGCACCCAACAACCTGTCACATGATGTCATGATATGGAATACTGATGTAACGAGGACAAAGTCTGTCTGTTTACACCTGAATTGTGGGGGTTTTGTTCTGTTCTCTGTCCAAGACTTCCAGATCAGGTGGTAGAGTACTCCAATGATAATTAGTCTGTGTAGCTAGTGTAATGTGCAGGGAAAAAGAAAAGCTGATTTATAATATGGAAATGTTACATATAGGGAGAAAATAATATACAGTTTAATTTTTAAATTGGAACTTTGCTTCCAAGTATGTAAAATTACTTGAAAAACAATCATTACTTTGTGATTATCTACAGAACAACTTTCCAATGCTACAATCTCATGATTTAGTTGGAATTAAGTAAACTTAAGTTCCAGAATTTCTCTTTGAGAGACTTTAAGCCCATGAATTTAAAAACTCTAAAATTTAAAAATTAGATTGCCTGGCCTGAAAGCAGTTCAGATACAATGTTTTCTTCAGAATGCGTGCTTCTGAATAACCCACAAGACAGCTATGAGATAATACATCTTGCTCATGTCATACTCCATGCCTATCATGGAAAAAAAAAATTAAAGTATTTAGCCCAGCTCATTCTAAAACTGAATTACTTTTCTTCATTTTCAGAAAAGAATAATTGACCAGAACCTTTGCAGGTGTCCTTGAAGCATAATGTTTATTGTTTTATATTCCTCTATAGAATGTGTTTAGAGTATATTCTAAGAGAGTATATTCTGAAAAAAAGAGCATATTCTAATTAGAAAATAAATCTTCATCTTTCCTTTAAAATGTAACAATCTGAGTAAAAGGATTATGCCAGGCCAGATTTCCTGAATTTTTCAAACAAATGTAATCTTTCATTATTCATTGACTTTTATTTGTTTGTTTATTTTTCAACAACAGGGATTCTCCACTCAAGTTTCGCTGTTCATATTAACCTGATGTACCAAGCTGTTCAATAACACACCTTATTGCTTTTCTTGTTTTCAGTTGTTTACATAGCAGCAAAAGTCCAATAATTGTGATTACACTGCATTAATTTTCTTTATCTTCCTCTGTTTGTAAAAGTAATAATGTATTGAAGAGAAGTGGATTCATTTTATTAGGTAAACGGAATTGTTTTTACTTAAGCTGTGATTTCATTTCTGTAATTTTATGTCTTCTGAGCACTTGTCAATCTTAGAACAACAGAGTTCCATATGTGATAACCTCAGATTACTCTGTTTTGTCAGTTAGGGCAGGAGTAACAAACATTAACATTGATAAAATTCTTTGCTAGCATGTCTATTAGCACTCTGGAATTAGTCCAGAAAACAACTTGTCTCACAACTATTTAAAGGAAAAATTAAGAGCCGTTACTACTATCAAATCCTTAATCATTGCAGCTATAACTTAAGTATGTATTATAATCCAGTGATTAATTCATGGTATACTAGTAGACAATATCGGACTCCAAAAAGAAAAGCCAGCACGTTATTAACTAACTTTCAATTTTCTTTGTCTATGCCTTTTCAAGGGCTGTATAATATGCCTAATAATAATATAAAATCTCAACTTCAAGTGAACTGCACATGTTTTGTATAGTATTGTTTTTTTAAAAAAAACTCACGTAAATTTTTTTCTAAGTATCTACTTAATTTCTCTTGTATATATTATGTGATTGTTACTTTAAAGCCATCATGATATACCACTAATTATACCCTCCATCTAAAATCCACACTTTGCAGAATTGGAGATGACCTTTGATCTTTGCAATTGCAGACCCATCTTGGATAACATACAATAAAGTACAGTTATCTTTTTTTCCTGGAGATGGAGAATAGAAAATATTTTATTGTTCAAGAGTCCATGGAAAACAATTAGATTTGTGAGTAATTGATTTTGCTCACAAAGATCTTGCTGTGATGGTTTCTTTCATTTTGAATAGATCTCAGTGCAAAATGCAGGCTATCAGCTTTTCCATCCTGGAACATAAAAGTAGTGTGGGTAAACCAGCTTTAATGAATGGACTCCTGAAGCAATAGGACTAGCATCCAAGATGAGTGAAAAAAACTTGTTAGTGTTTAACAAGCTCTGAAAACTTTTTTTCCTTTCACTTCACTGTTTTCTTTTGCTTTTCATTTTTCACAAGTAGGAATATCTTCTAGCAGATGTCCATCTAATGAGCGTTTCTTGGAGACTGAACATTTTCCTCTTTAAGAAAGGTAAGGCAGAGAGAGACTGGGCATGAAGGAAACATGCTATTTTCACTGGGAAATATGTTTCTTTCAAAAAGAATGTTTGTTTTTGTCAACGGTTTACAGGCTGGTTTGGCCCAGTTCCGTGACTAATGGGGTGAGGGACCCACAGACCCATGCCCCGGGAAAGGGAAAAGGGAAAAAGGATAGGGAGATGGGCCTAAGAACAAAACAGCGGCAATGATCTGAGGAGAAACAAACAAATTTACTAAATAAGATATCAGAATGCAAAATAACACACTATAATAAAATATAATTACAATTTAAGCTAATAAATCCAATACAATGAGAGAGAATGTCCAAAATTAAGGTAGGCCTTAGTCTAATACCGATGGTGAGATGGCTGGGGAGCGAGATGCTGCCGGGACGAGAGACGGGACAAGAAGAGAAGAAGATCTCATGATATGCAAGTTTTTATCTTTCCCTCTGATCGGAAAACGGTAACAGGGCAGCAAAGTCCCCTGGGGAATGTAGTAGTTCTTCTCTTCTGAGAACCAGGTACATACACTACATGATGTTATGATGTGGAATACCAATAACCAAAATCATAAAACCATGACAGTATTCTATTTTGACAATTGTTAAATGATGCAGTGAATCACCTAAACACTTTGACCGTCAAGGCATAATGGCAGAAACACTGAAGATGTGGAAGTTCCAGGGATAGTTGAGAGAATATGTATTTTAACCCAAAGCAACTGATATAGCCCAGATGGGCAAAGGGTGCCTACATTCATCTGGGAAACAAAAAGGCTCATCTAGCTCTTAGTGAAGTCAGAAATCTTCCAGGTGACATTAATGAGAATTGCACAAAGTACCAAGGATTCCATAAAATAACTATAAAAATAAAAATGAATTATAATCAGGAGTATCCTTCCAAAGGCAATTTTGAGCACTTTCCTTCCTGTAAGTATAAGAAAACAGAGAAAGTGAAAGAAAGGAGAGCATAGCTCAAATTGTAATGTAGCTTTTGGATTATTTTTTCCTGTGGAAAATAGTACAGATAAAGATGACTAATGCACGTGTATTCTGAAATGAAGAACTATTCACATTTTCCTGTTTTCCCATTAAGTTGACACAAGATATGAACATTCAGGATGCTAGTTATGCTTTTCTCATAAAAAAAAATGAAATATGAAAGGCAAATTAGTATTCGAGACATGCTTTCTAAGAAAATATCTACAGAAATAATTCCAAAATTCCTAATTATCCTTTAAAATTGTCCTTATATTCCAGTTTCTTAGAAAATGTGATCTCAAATTCCATCCCTCTTTTTAGAGCAGGACAAACAGTACTGCATTTAAAATTTCTATGTGAGAAGAAAATAAAATAACAGTTTAAAAAATAAATAAAAACAATGTGAGGATTTGGAAGCTGAAGTTTCACATCAAATGATGTACAAAATATGAAAGGGTCCAGTATCATTTGTGGTCTGGAAGGACATATTACTATTAACGCATGACAGGTAAGAGCAAGTAGAAAAAAATATTGTACAATAATGTACAATATGTTGATACTTATTTTTTAAGAGACAGTAGGCATATTTATCCACATTTATTTATTTCAACAAGTGTTGGTTGCTTAATGGACTATGATGACTGCCTGTCCTGTGTGTCACTCTCTAACGGTACATAACTACTCCTCATGAATACAACCATACTTCTATAGTTACATATAACTTTAAAATTCATTTCATGTATAAGTGAAACATGTTTGTAGCTTCAGTACTTACAGCAACTGTGCTCTGAGAAACCAAACAAAATTAAAGGTAATTTATAAGAATAATTTTTCCTCCTCTCCACCCTAGTCCCTTTGATAGTACTTTTTTCTTACTCCGTCCACAGCTTTGCTGAATTTGGATATTACTTTCAGCTGCTCCAAACAACTGTTCTTCACCATCTTCTGAAATGAGAGGAGTAGCCCAAGTATCCTACTATTTGTTACTGCATCCCACTTTATTTGCAGCATGTTTGCAAATTCATGACTGTAATATGTGTTTGTAAGCCATGTTTTTTGAGTCACCTGTTCAAATAGAGCGAAAGCAAAGAGAAACATACCCTCTGTCTTCCAAAAAGAATGAATTTAAAGTTAGATAATAAGAACTCTGTGTTACAGACAAAACCTGACGCTCTTTTCTGTTCTTTAGGAGTTCTATATCAGGCAGTTTTCTGGACATCATGTAAATTTCTCTCTCTTTTTTTCACATGCTGGGATCTTGAGTCCTCAACTGCTAACCCTAGCAATGACAGTCTTCACGTCTGGTTCTTCATATGTTCTCCCATGAGTTACTTCTCTGTCTGCAGGCTTCCTTGTTATTAACACATAGCAGTAATTTCTTGATCATTTTATTCTGTTTGTGAGAAAACTTATCTCCTTCATACTACAGTTCTTAAACAGTGCTCTTATGGGGCCTCAGAAAGTAGTAGGGCTTCACATTTTTGTTTGAGACACGCACAAACACTGGAAGTTGTAAGCACAAAGATTTCAGGAAAATATTTTCTATAAATTAGAGAAATAAATAAAATGTAAGTAGGATTCCTCATGTTACATAATTACATTTTTGTCTTAATTAGCATAAATCAACAGACTTTATAGTTAAAATTTGGAGGAAAAAGTGTTTAATGTTTTTCCTAAGTTAACAACCTGTGAAGTTGAAAGAAACATGAAAAATCCTTGCTATTAAACTCTACTAAAATGACTTATTTTCTTGGACTGTAATGCAAATCACAAAGATGAGCTAAAGTACTCTGACATATTATGAATTTACTCTTTAATCTGGCAGTATTCACTATTTAACAGCATTTTTTCAATATTTTAAGAATATTCTCAATATCCTAAAGGACGCTGTGACATCCTCATTTGTGACTTAAATTTGTTTCTGCCTTTTGCTTTTATGTCCTTTATACAGATAATTATCTGTCTGCTGGTAATGCCAGGATAAGCAAACAGCAACTGTTCTGCACTCAAAGAAGCAAAATTGCTTCTGACATGTTCTTAGAGATACCAGGTAAAGTATTTGCAGGTAGGCTCATAGTCATACAGAAAGAAGAGTTGAACTCAGCCAGCTGGTGAAGGGGATCTCTGACTGTACAGCACTCCTTCCCAGGAAGCAACCTAAGTCCAAGAGATGCTCTCCCTTCAGTGGCTGTCTCTTTTATATGCCCAGAGTCGCTCCACACTGGGTCCACCCCTTCTGATCACCTGGGGAGCACAGATGCAAACAATTTGCCTGTGACCTAACAGTTCCCCTACAGCAACATTTTAGAGATGTGTGCTGATTTTGACATAGTAAGTGTCAAATGACACTATACATAAATATTTTTTTTCAATAAGTTATTGTGTCTTTCTTTGTTATTCTAAGTAAATACACAAGGCAAAATTGTTCCTCGAGAACTGAACTGCATAGAAATAGACTTGTGTCTAGCTGTTAGATCAAGAGAAAGGGAGACAAGTGCTATTATCTGTTCTTGTCTGTGTTATCTTAAGGAATACTGAAGTCCTGCTTTATCCTGAAGTCTGTAGAAATCTGCCTTTACATACCAAACAGCAGATCTTCAGTTTGGAAACCATACGACTCTTCTCCAAAATGGAGTAATGGCCTGTGAGCCCACATTCTTTCATATTTATGATGATCAGGTACATAATAAACACATATTGCCTTTTAAAAAATAATTTTAATTTTTAATGAAATGGCTGGACATTTGAGAACTTCTGTTAATGCATGGCCTCAAATTGTACTTCAGCAGTAAGAATCATAAATGGATACTAGTGTTTTTTCAAGGTCTCAAGGTTCTTGTGCCTCTTGCAATATTTGATGAGTTCCTAAAGTTCTTTTACTGAGTGCAGGAAACTACAAAAAAAAAAGTATATTTTTTACTTAAGTGAAAATTTCCATTCCTTCTGACCCTGAGAGGATGACTAAAAAACTTCCAGATACACGGTTAAAACTAGACTGTGTTGAAAACATACTAATTTACAGTAATTAATGTCAAAGAGGGAGCTTTTGCTTCTAATTTTCTATTTTCTTTGTTCTTGATTTCATAAATATTTGTAATGCACACTGACAAATAAGAAATATATATATATATTAATTTCTACCTTGTTTTGATCCTTCTTATTTAAATTTCAATATACAACTAAATGGAAACTTAAGTATATTCTTCATTAATCTCATTATTTTCATATTTGATACTCCTTACAGAACACTGTGTAATGATGAAGGATAATATTTACTTTATGGAGAAAACAAACTTAATAGGAATTCAAAAGAAATTATACAGGATTAGGATGACCACATTGAAAAACTTTTGTCAGAGGCTGCATCACTTCTTGATGCTCTTTGACGTAAGAATGAATTCCGTGGTTTTTCAATGGGCCTTCCACCTGCAGCTCTAACGCACTCCTCTGTACCTCTCTCTCTCAACCTAAAATATATCTGTACTAAATCCTTTAAGTCTAAGAAAGTCTTCCCTTCACCTTTTGATCGGACATGCTTACAAAGAGTGAGTGGACACTAACCCTATCGCTCTGTACCCAAAAAAGGCACACTTCATCTTACTCAGTTCCAGCCTTTTCCTATCTCCTCTCTTGTAAGGCAGTTGTGTAGGTGTGTCTGAAAGCTTCAAGTATGGCCATCCAAATAAGGGAAACAGTCTCCATAAAATCCGAACAATTAAATGTTTAAAAACTTTAAAAGTTGATGTACAATAAATAAAGACCAATTAAAGACTGAATTCTTTCATGCTGTTCATTTTGACCCTCAGTATTTATGCTGGCATGATGGAAGAATGGTACAACAATGGATTAAGTAAATAGAAAAAGAATAAGAAGGCAGAATTTCTTGATTAGCAACATTGTCTGTGCTATCAAAAATTTTTTGTGAAATTATACTGTCATTTTTTGAGGAGATGCATCAAATATTTAGGGAAAGCAAGGAAGGTTCTTTCCAATAATTATTTTTGTTAGGAGTGGCTTTGAATCTCATTTATTTTACTTTTTTTGATAAGTTGTTTTGAAAATTTGACTCTGTGAGCATGTAAACAGCTAAATATATTCAGTAGTACTACTAATCTGGAAATGGTTTTTTTATATATATATATATTTTCAGAATCTGAGGGTCTAAACTGCCTATGACAGTTTGATGGCAGGTGTTTATGGGGAAGGAAAGAGAAAGGGAAAAAAAAGCTGAAATAAGTACATAGAATATGATTTATCCCATATCAGCATTATTTTTCTCCTTTGCCTTTCAAATTTTTTTTTCAATTCTATACACACTTTAATGTAATATATTTTGATAAATTCCCACTGCTGTACTTTGCACAACTGCTAACAAATCCAACAGTGACTGCTGAGCAATGTTATTTACCACAATGGTCACCAAAAGAGGAACTTTCATTCTGAGAAATATCTGTTGAAACTTTGTTTATTGTGGTTGATACTTTTACTCATAAAAGCGTCTGAAACTAAGTCAGTTTTGAAGATTTTTTTTTTTTTTAACTGAGTTTATAGAATTACTTCCTTCTGTTTTCACATTAAGTACTTGGTTTTCCTAAAACCAGCTGAGATTTTTAGTCTCACATAAGGAATGCATGTTTAGACTGCACATCCTAGATGCCAAAATGTGAATGCTTTGTCTCACTCCTTTTTCCTCCTCCCGCTCTCATTCATAGGCCAATATTACACGGACACCTTTCCTGACTGCAGAAGAAATGAACAGAAAATTGCAAGAAAATAATGAAACTGTAATAAAAAATCCCTGGTATCCTGGTTATACCGCTTGTAAGTGATTCCAAATTTTACTTTGAGAAGAGTTTTAAAATGCTTAGAACACGAGACCAATACATGGTTCAATAAAAGAGATGGAAAATCTATATTTATCAGGACTAAAAATGTATTTGTAATGAACCAGCAGTGGGAGAAAAAAAAGGAAAAAAAAAAAAGAAATACTTCAAAGTGCTTTAGAATATACAGTCTGAAACATTTTTCAGTGATCAGCTATTTAACATGTTTTTACCTCGACTGTTATAGGATGTAGAAGAAAATACTCCAATCAGTGATCTATTAAAGCTGATATCCAATATGAGAGTTTGAGTTATGGAAAAAGAATCTAACAGCCTTTTTATTTCCCTTAGTCACTTATTTGTCCTTGCAGTACTAGCCATAAAGAGAAGTGCTGGTGCTGTGATGCCAAATTTTTTTTTGAAATGTTCTCATATGAGGAGAGAAGCAGATTTTAGACCTTAGTTTTCCAGATCCAGCCTCTACAGAGAGCAAAAAAGGAAAAAAAAAATGGAGTGAGATGTCTGAGGATCATTATATTCCTCGTACATACTGTAGAGTCTTAGCACTTTCACTGGTGTGAGTGATACTGTGTTTCATTTTGTTTAACACGGCATCTGTGTTGCAAGTAGTACAGCTTAGCTACTGCTAATGGTAGTCGTAGTAGCATCCAGACACTGTAGCTGTTCTGCTACACTCGCCTGAGGTTAATAACGTTCTGAAATTCACTGTGCCTGTGACTCTGAACACAGTTCATCTTCTTTGTGTTTACCCAGGGTATATCTGTACTTAACACATGATTTTTTTTTTTTGTGGTTTGTATGGTTTTTTTTTTGTTTGTTTGTTGTTCTTTTTTTTTTTTTTTTTTTTTTTTCAAGTATAGAACTCCCAGGTACCTCCTAAGTCACTGAGATGTTCTGTTGTAGATGTCCATCAGAAGATCATGCTCTCTGGTAGAGGAGACAGGGACTTTGATCTTATGTAAAAGTTATCTGGGAATTACATTTTCTTGACTGAAACTGATTTTCTAACCAAATGTTTAGATAATCCACTGATAAACACTTGTTTTGGTGTCAGCTACTTATATAAGCTCAAACTTGCATTTATTTGTACATTAATTTCCTCCTATTTCCCACTGTGAAGCATATCTAAATCAAAAACAAGTTATTTCCAAATTTATCTGTTACAGGGCTAAACAAACGCAGAACTTCTGATGTCTTCTGACTGATCTAACATTTCCCATTTCCAAAGGAAATATTTTGCTGAAGTAGCAATTAATAGAAATGCTTGAAACCTAACCACAGTTCAGAGTGGTTTCTGTTCATTTGTTTATTTTTAATATGGTAACTGCAGCCGATATGTAGCTCTGCATTTCTTATTTATGGCTTAAATCATACAGCAGTACCTCAGAACAAAATATTCTCCTGTCAGTTTTTGTATCTGCTGTTGACAAAGGAATCATTGCCTAATTACAACTGTATTGGTCCACAAGACTCAGTTCTGTATTATTCAGTATGAAGCAATAACGCAGAGGCTTTGATGTAGAGCTCTTAACATGAGACAATGCAAATGACATTTACTAGCAATTTTTTTCCCCATTAATGAACAGTACTTCAGGGAGCGTAAAGGCAAGAGGCATATAATTTCTGAACTATTTAAATTGCTAATTAGATCTGTACAGGAGGTGTATTCCTAATGCAGACAATTACAACCATTCCTAAGTGTTTGCCTTACAGTTGCTAATTACTGCAGAAGCCAATTAATTGCTGTTGACTTTTTGTATTCTTCTGCATATCACCAGTTAATATTTACATTTATAATGAAGACAAAATTGGCAAACATTGTGTCATTTTGTAATGAACAATTCCAGAGTCTAAACAATGAGCACATTATCTCATTTGCGCCTGAAGAGAACAGCTGATTAGCATATGTTCAGTGCACGCTAGAACAATATTGCTCTTTCTTCTGAAGAATGAAAACGTCATTTAGGTGCAGCAAGTACAGGTGCAGTGCTTCTAAGGTTCTTAGAAGTGCTTGTCTTCATAAACAATGTAACAACAAAAATGAATACACCCACACATATCAACCCTAGTAAATGGCTAAAAAAGTCCAAGCCTCTAAGTTCAGCACATACTATTGTGCTAAAAATGGGCGGACTCTCCCAAGACCACATATTTTTGCAAGTCTGTTTAGAAATCTGTAGAGTGAAATAGCCTCCAGATGCAAGTGTGAAACCTTGCCCCATACACGTACTAATGGGATCAGTGGGGCCAGGTTTCACATGGATTTCTCTGTTCTTTACTGCCTCAGGCTCCATGGAAAATATTGCCTGCTTCAATGGAAAGTAAGTTTTGTCTGAATGTCCTCTTTTTATGAATGTCTTATGGAATTTGATATAAATTTTGTTTCTGCTCTAGAGTTCCCCTAGAAAAAAATAAAAGACCAATCCACTTGTAAAAAATATTGAATTCCCCAGTATGAGTGCAGAAATTAATTGTGTCTGTGTATTTTAATTATATGGGACTTAAGATCTGCCTTTAAATCTGTCCTTTAAATGAACAAGAATAATGCAGAAATTAATAGACCTGTTTTTGTATTTACTCAATTCTGCCAGTTATACTCAAGTATGATAGGTGAAACAAGGCCCCACAAAATCTAAGTCCATGCTTCCCTGACTACATGAAAATAAGAAGACAATTGTTGCTGTGGTGACAGAGAAGACGGAGTTACTGAATCTTTATTTGTTGCTGTTTTAGTCTTAGCTGCTAAGACTGCCCCTCGGGAATCCCAAACCCTGGAGACAAGAGATGGAGTCTGGAGAAAGGAAGACTTCTCCTTGGCCAAGGAGGATTTGGTCAGAGATCATCTATGCAAACTCGAGGCATACAAATCCATAGGCCCAAATGGGATGCACCCATAAGCACTGAGGGAGCTGTCAGAAGACGTTGCCAAGTCATTTTCTAGCATCTTTGAAAGCTCATGGAGAAGAGGAGAGGTGCCTGAGGACTAGAGGAAGGCCAGTGTTACTCCGGTCCTCATAAAGGGCAAGAAGGAGGACCTGGAAAACTACCGGCCAGTCAGCCTCTGGGAAAATGGGTCCTGGGAAAATGATAGAACAGCTTATTCTGGATGTCATCTTCAAGTAAGTGGAATAAAAAAAGTTTATTAGGAGCAGTCATCAACATGGATTCATCAGGGAGAAATCACACTTAATCAGTCTGGCAACCTTGGACTATGTCACAGCCCATTGAGTAAATGAGGTGAGAACAATTAATAATGTATGCCTTGACTTCAGCAAGGCATTTGATGCTGTCTCCTATAACATGCTAGTGGGAAAGTTTAGGAGATGTGGGATAGACAAGAAAACAGTGAGATAGATTGAGAACTGTCTGACTGGCAGAGCTCAGAGGGTTGTGATCAGTGGCATAGTCTAGTTGGAAGCCTATAAATAGAGCCGTTCTCTGGGAGTCAGTACTGGATCTGGTCTTCAACATCTTTGTCGGTGATCTGGCTGAAAGGATGGAGTTCACCCTCAGCAAGTTTGCTGATGATTTCAAGCTGGGAGGAGTGGCTAACACACCAGCCTCCACTCAGCAAGACCTGGACAGGCTGGAGAGTTGAGAGGAGACGAACCTGATGAGGTTCAACAACAGCAAGTGTAGAGTCCTGTACCCAGGGAGGAATAACCACAGGCATCAGTACAGATTAGGGGCTGGCCTGCCAGAGACCAGCTCTGCAGAGAAAGACCTGGGTGTCCTGGTGACAACAGGTTGGCTATAAGCCAACAGTGTGCCCTTGTGGCCAAAAAGATCAATAGCATCCTGGGGTCAATTAAAAAGAGCACGACCAGCAGGGTGAAGGAGGTGATCCTCCCCCTCTACTCTGCTCTAGTGTGCCCACATCAACAGTCTTGTGTCCAGTTCTGGGTTCCTCAATTCAGCAATGTCAGGGAACTATTAGAGGTAGACCAGCTGAGGGTCACAAAGATGGTTAGGAGCCTGGAGCATCCCTATCATGAGGAAAGGCGAGATCACGAGAGATCTGGGATTGTTATTCTGGAGAAGTCTGAGAAAGAATCTTTTCAATACTTAAAAATAACTACAGGGCAGGTACTAAGAGGATGGGGCCAGGCTCTTTTCGGTGATTTCCAGCAACAGAACAGGGAGCAACAAGCACAAACTGAAACAAGGGAAGTTTTGTCTGAATGTGAAAAAGAACTTCTTTGTGAGCAACGGAGCACTGGAGCAGGATGCCCAGAGATGCTGTGGAGTCGCCTTCTCTGGAGATATTCAAAACTAACATTCCTGTGCTTTCCTGTGCAACCTATGGTAGGGAACCTACTCTAGCAAGTAGTTGGACTTGGTGATCTCCAGAGGTCCCCTTCTACCCTTATGATTCTGTTTCTGTGATTCTACGTATGAGAGTCTGGCATCAGTTCTCCACCCAAGCTTGCCTATAAGTACAGCGTTTATTAATATGAATAATAAAGAGACTGTAAGGGGAAGTGATTATGAATTTCTTGCCTTGTCTTCTGTGTGCTCCAGATCAGACTACTGAGAACATGCAAATCTTTTGATTGTAGTTTCCTGGGGAGCCAGAAAACAATTTATTCACCTGTTATGTACCAAAATCAGTACAGAAGGTAAAGAGTGCAGAACAGCTGTGGAAACATTATCTTCACCTGCAGTGTTAAAGTATTCCTTATGAGATTAGCATATGGAAGGGATATCTGTTGTAGGTGAAAAGTCTGTATCAGCATAATTAGAGGATTCCATGGCATAATTCATCAGCTATTCTTTTTTCTAGTAAATTGCAGACTGATTTTTTGTTTTTATTCTATCCAAAATGGACTTCACTAATAACTCAGCCCTTTACATTCAAGGCATATGGAAGTCTGCTTCAATTTATTTTTACCAATTTAAATAAACTGATATTAATCATGGTAAATTTGACAGTTACAATTCTACAATGGTCTGTAAAATACTCTTTGAGTAGCAATTACATCAGAGATAATGATAATACATTATTTTAAATGTCTGTCATCATTATTATTAATTTTGTATCTATTGTCAAGACAATAATGATAATGAGCTCTTTGGAGATTTAGGTGGATATTACATAATTTCCCTAGGTGTTCCCAGTATAATGCAGAAAGCAGGAGCTGTTAGTTATATAACCTTGAAATAACGTAAGCATGGGATGATTTTTTTATTTGTTTGTTCATTCTTGTCATTGATGTTTACATGTTTCTCAAGTGGAAAAACTATTTTAATCTATTTCTAATTGGTTAGATTTACAGCATTGCTTTGATTGCTTTCCCTATTTTGTTTCTGGTTTTTTTGTTTGTTCGTTTGTTTTGTTTTGTTTTGTTTTTAAGTTAGTTCATATTAAAAGATAATACAGGCTGGAAGGTTCAATCTTGAATTATTATTTACAGATAAGTGTTTGTTTTTTTTTTTTTTCCTGAGGTTGCCATGGTTATTTTTAGAAGTATGGGAATTGGCTGGGTATGATAGTATAACCATATGTAGCGTTTAAGAATTCAAGGTATAGATAGGGATGTACCAAGTTGAAGCTATCCTGATTCTGGTTGTACCCTTGTGATCCGGTAAAAAAAAAAAAAATTAAAAAAAAAATCTACATTTGAAGGAAGATGCAGAACATTTGGAGAAGTTCCAGAGATTAATAATTCAATCTGTAGGATGCTCCTTATGTTACAAGAACAGAGTTCAGTCTATTTAGTTTAACAAATAGAAGGTGAAGGAATGGTTTACTCTTGTGTCTGAGTACATGAGAGCTGACAGTTTTAATGTGGCAAAGAATGATAATTTACAGCTTAGGATACAGAGCCTGAACTCCACAAAGCTGAACATTAGTTTCAATACAAACTTCTTGCTAGGCCTTAGGTAAATTAATTAAGCTGCTTTAGCTCATTTTTTTTTCATGCAATAAAGAGTAATACTGGCCTCAAGAAACAAATCTTCAACATTTTCTTGATTCTGTTAGCCTTCAACAAATCATGGAAATCAAGTTACATTTCAATGGTTAAATATCCCTCAGTCTTTGTGTTCCTGTGGAAATAATGAGGGGTCTTCTTATGCAATGGATAAATGGTTGGATTGTAGCAGCCAGAGGGTTGTAGCCTTCCAGTACCTGAGGGGAACTTACAAACAGGAGGGAGACTGATGTTATAC
This sequence comes from Numida meleagris, assembly GCF_002078875.1. Lineage (NCBI taxonomy): Eukaryota > Metazoa > Chordata > Aves > Galliformes > Numididae > Numida > Numida meleagris. The sequence continues at coordinate 39,359,527 of NC_034438.1, read as the reverse complement.
ATGGTCTGATAATGATAGAACAAGTGGGAATGGCTTTAACCTAAAAGAGGTGAATTTTAGGTTAGATGTTAAGAAATTTTCTACTCTGAGGGTGGTGAGGCACTTGAAAGAGGTTGTCCAGAGAAGTTTTTGAAGTCCCATCCCAGCCGCAGAAGTATTCAAGATCAGGTTGGATGAGGTTCTGGGCAGCCTGGTGCGCAACCCTGCCCATAGCAGTGAATTAGATGATCTTTAATGTTCCTTCTTCCTAACTGGTGAGTTAATTAAAGCAAAAAGAATTCATTGCAAAAAGCAATTATTTAATGTAAAGAGGCTAGGGTTAAACAGACACATACGGGGAAACTCTCCCATTGAGTCATGTGGTTCAGTGTGGACTCCTTTGCTTCCTAAACTCCTTTAACCATGACGGTAAGGAGCTTTGGTGGGAGTAGATCCACTCTTATTCCAAGACTTGGTTGTGCACTTCAACATAAACTGTTGACCAACCTAAAATATTATCTTAGAGAAGATAAAAGGCTTGCAGTCAATCTAAGATGTGATCTTAAGAACGTTCACAAGACCAAAACAAATCAGTCTCTTACTGAAGATCTGTACTGGCAATTGTATGGTAATTGTTGAGTCATGACCTGAACCACTGACTGAGTACCTGGGGAAAAGACCCAGTCAGCCCTGGGAACATAGGTGAAGGTAATTCACCTGTGTGACTGGAAGGGGTGGAGCCTGGCTCCACCTCTCTTAGATCTCATTTAAAGGTTGACTGACGCTGTGGAAGGATTTCTTGTTGGAGATCCTTCCCTTGCAGAGTTTTTCTCTAGACCTTAGATCTTCAGAGACAGGTGAGCACTTTTCCTTTTCCTTTGTAACACCTATCATTTGCACTAGTCCCTTTTGCTCTTACACCTCCTGTAACACCATTCCATTGTGTTGATCTTTCTGATTGTTACAGCAACGCACCTTGACATTAAGGTATATGAGATCTCTGTGTAGGTGTAACCTGTTGTACAGCTCACAACCATGCAGGAGAGCTTAAGAGGCTCTTGGGCTGCTTGCTATTTATGGCATAATATGATTGACTCTCAATTGTGGGTTGTTTTTTTTTTTTTGGTGCATGCCTCATCGTTCCTCAGCTGTTGAACCAGCTGTCTACTCCAAGTTTTTTTTTTTTTTTAACTCCCCCTAGTTTGCTGTGAACTGCTGTAACATCCCTCACAGGCATTGATCTATGAGTGACATTGATGGATGATTGAATTCAAAAGCAATAAAAAGTTACAAGCAGGAGGAGCAACAATGTCTTGGATTAAGGTTAAGGATAGTCTGCTCAGATGTAATAGCAGTACATACAGTAAAAAAAGGAAGGCCTGTACAGTTCTTGGGTTGGTGGAGATTTCAGACAAGACACTCTTGCTTCTACTGCCAAACCGAAGATGAGATCTGGGAAAGGGTGGATTCTGGCTCCACTCCTTCTGGTCACTCAGGTGCATTGCATGAACCTGAGCTCCCATTGGTTGGCCCTGCCTTCCCACCAAGGGCTCAACTACTGGTTCAAGCTGTGACTTAGCATTTCCACTGCACTCCATCCCTTCAAGTTATGAACCAATGACTGAGCAGGTTAATGGTCAGCCCTTTCCATTATTGTGACCCAATGCACCATGACACCTGTACAATTACCCCTCACAGTGTAGACTGACAAGATATGAGGCAATTGAAGACTGGTTCCTTGTTGGAGTCTTTACTTCTCTGTGGGCCAGTCCTCAATGGTTCTCCTAGAGGCACACAGTTGTTTGGGCCAATGAAGGTTCGGCTCATGTTCTATCAGTCCCATTTATTTCAAAGGCTGTTACCAGGTGTCACACTGATCTTGCAGTGATGCTGGACTGTCTTAATATCATGATGCTTCTCCTGGTGATTCTGTGGACTCAAAGAGACTCACGGGCGTAGTACAGATGTTTCAGAGGCACAAGGAGGCACAAACCCCTGAACTGACAAGGTTGTTTTAACTACAACTTCGGCTGTTTGGGTTATTGATTCTGCTGCCTGTAAGGCGGAGTAGATGATCAATAACTGTTTCTCAATCATACTATATCTTTCTTCTGCTCTTTGTCAGACCTGAGACCAGAATCCAGCTGGGGTTTGAACAGAACTTGGGCGCTGCCAGAAACCCCAGCCAAACCTGTCCTGAGTTACATGGACAACTAGTTTGGCTGAAAGGGTAGTAATGAATATGTCCAGCACCTTGGCCTACTTAACAGCTATTTTTGTTTGCTGGAAGGCCTCCTGTTCCATTAACATCTCTCTCTCTAAGTCCAACTCTCCCACAGTTCCCTGGAGACATAATATCTCTATGACCAGTATATACTCCAGGACTGGGATAACAGATGCCCAGTCCTCAGGTGTTCTCCTTCTCCCAGGTCAGCCACCAATTAGGCAGCCTGCTGGACAACGGTATCTGAGGCCACTAAGGATTCAGTATGGACACTGTCACACTGGTGGGAAGGCACCTGTTGTAGCATGAGATCTCTCATCCCTGTTTAAAACTTAACTAGGTCTGGACTTTCAAAGGCATCATCATAGACTGTCTCCTTCATACTTTGATCTCTAATGTAATTTTGAAGCTCTGCCTTTGAGGTTCACAAACCGGTATTTGCTGGAATGTCACTCTTATTTGGCCTTGTGATTCTACACATGGCTACTAACCACTGAATTAACAAATGATTTTCATCATTGTGCATTACCATTGCATGTAACTTTTGCCTGAGGGCCAGATGTGTTGTAATGGTCACACATATAGAAATCTCTGGTCCTTTAAAAAGCATTCTCTCAATCCCCATATCTGACAGTCATAGGAGGCAAGCTGTTATGCTCTCTCCCAGATTTTGTTTAAACTGTTGCAACAAATCTGTAAGTTTGGTGCCCCTGTGCATGCGTGTAATGACACGTGGAGTGGTGTGGGTAGGGGGCCACTCCTCAAGTGGCAGCCCTACAGGTCTATCCTGAACCTTTTTTGTTTGTTTTGGGGGGTAATGAATGGCTTCATTCCTAGAGGTTCTGAGGTTCCCAGATCTTCCCGTTGAGCCTTTCTTGTCCTATTAGATTTTTTCCTTTTATTTTTGGGTTCAACAGGGATTCAAGGATCCAGCTGATCTAAATCCCTTTTCCTTCACTAATGATATAGTCCCTAATTTTATAGGTGAAGTACAAGTTGAGGATGGGGCAGTTTGCCCTGTCAGAAGTGTAATTTTACTTTCCAACTGTCTGACATGAGCTTTCAAAAGCTCATTTTCCTTTTATTGTTCTTCCTATAGTTAATAGTAGCAGCCATGCTACAGCAAATACTGCCATTTTAGAAGGGGATTTAATAATGGGACCATTGTCCCTTATGGGTCCCCATTCCTCAATAACTTGTACTACACTTAGCAATGGGGAAACCAAGACCAAATCGCAGAGTTTCCCCAGGAGTTCCTCATTTGGAGTTTTACAGGTTTCAGTGGCGAGACAGTGCACTATTCCCTTGAGGTAGTTCATCCTTAGTATATAGACTGCTCCTGCCTTGCTCACTAATTGTTACATGAAGGAGGAGTAGCAAGGTCTTGGACTAAGGTGAAGGATGGTCTGCTCAGATGTAATAGCAGTAGGTACAGAAAAAGGGAAATGAACTTATGTACCTCAGGAAGGCCCATATGGTCCTTGCATTGGTGGAGATATCAGACAAGATACTCTTGTCACCACTGCCAACCCTTAAATGAGGTCCAGGAAAGGGTGGATCCTGGCTCCACCCCTCTGATCACTCAAGCGCATGCTCCCCGGGTTGGCCCTGCTGGTTCAAGCTGTGACTTAGCATTTCCACTGCACAAAATAATCTTTAAACTGTTGTACCTGTTTTTTATTCCATTAGAATGCGTGTTTATGGTCCTTTGGAGTGTTGATATTTAAGAAACGGAGGAGAGAAGATTTGGTGGGAATTATGTCTCCCTCTCATATGCCCACCACATATTCATTAGGGTTATGGAATAGTTTAGATAGGCTTTGAGGTTAGGTTACGATGTCTACATTTAAGTTTGGCTGCGGCAGCTTTACTGGCTTCCTTCAGTGGTAAATTAGGCTAAATGTTTCACAGTAAATTTCTGAAGAAACAGAAGGTGTGGATCTGCTTGTAAAAATAGCTGGAAAGGAAAAAGCCAGGCAGAACTTGTCAGAAGCTGGGAGCCTTGTGCAGGATATTAAATAACATTGTCATCACAGGTCTGTACGGAAAAATAGAATACAGAGTTCTTCTATCAGTCAGTGTTAGATTCATGCTGAATGATCACAGATAATAAAACATTAATATTTATTATCAGCTTAAAGCGTACTGAGTGTGAAAAGGCACCCATGCTCTGGCTTGATGATGAAAAGGATGACTTTTCATTTGGCTAGGTCCAGCTGTGTACCTGATACTGTTCAGACAGAAAGTAGGCTGAGGTGAAAGATGCCACTGCAGAGCATGGAGCTGCGCCATGCAATGGGAAGTTTTTAGTTCCCAAGCTAGATGTGAAGAAACTGGTTACAGCAGAAGCTTCCCACCCTAGTGTAATATATAATAAATTAGTTATAAAAGCATAGGTTATAGAGAGCTGTGTAACTCAGTGAGGGTTTGTAAAGAAAGGATTTGAAAAACATTTCTGGAAAGAAAAACAAAGAAAAAGTAGAGAGTTCTCCAAATCTGTATCTGAAACAATTTGTATGGGCAAAGAAAGGCATAGGTGTGAGATGACTCTGGAAAAGCAACTGGAAATTCGCTGTACCCTCAGTATAAATCCTTTTCATTCATAGGTCAGCCTTTAGTGCTTGCAGATTAGGAGAATCTTCCACTGGCTACTCAGCAGGCATCTGTTTCTATGACAGTTTTGATCGTGATGCTGAGAGAGCCTTGTTAGATGAAGTGTACGCCACATTTACCTGAAAGTGCCCCATGCTAGCTTGTGATGCCTAATCTCTTTTATTGATCCTACTAGCTGGTTTCTGGAGCCATTGATTTTCCTTGTTGTCTGTTTGTGGCCTTGACTCTTTAATGTTTATTTAGACTAGTCTCCATAAATTGCTTCTGGTGCAGAGGGTGAGGAAGGCAGCAGGAGGTCAAGGGTGAATGTATACCTGTCCACATATATAAATCACAGCTTTTGTTCTTTGCTGTTTTTTGTGAACACTGTTTGCTGGGTGAATAAAAATAAAGTATTCTACTAAAACATGGAGAAGCTATTACTAATTCCCTTGTGTCTGCAATTTTATTGCAGTCTAGGTTTTCAATTTTCTGTATCTTAACAGTACCTCTTGTTATCTACTAAAACATGTAATGTTTCTTTGTGTTAAGAGAGAGACATGAAGAGGGTGAAGAATTGTTTGTTTGCCAACACAGATCTGAACTTTTAAAACAAAGAGTGAGTGTATTTTGTTGGTGAGTTTTTGTTTTGTTCTTTTCTTTCCTCTTTGTCTGTTCTTAAATTTCAGACTTTGTACAGAATAGTAGGGTTCATCAGTGGTGTGCTTAATGATACTTGTGCAAACAAGTAAGCATCTCTCTTGCTGACAGAATCCAAATCTCTATCCATTTAAGTGACGCTAGCCTTCACTGATCAAAAATGGCAGTACTGTTCCAAAAGGAAGACACGTCACCTTCTCTCATCGTATCACTGACAATGCTGGCAGAATGGGCAATGGCTGAAATAAGAGGAGTACATCCTGAAAATTCCAAGGGAGAAGACCCACGTTTCATTTTAACAGTGAGTTGCTAGGAAGTTATAGCTTTAAATCAATGGAAAATATTTTGCAGCAGCTGATTTTTTTCTCTGAAGTAGTAATTATCATAGTCTGCACAATGTGTACAAGTGGTTCTCCTGAGTCTAGGAGGTCCATAATCAACAGAGCTGCAGTCCAGACCAGTATTCTGTCTGTTCATGCAGAAACATTGTGTACAGTTATGATGTCTAAAATAAATCAAAAGACAATGGAGAAGCAGTTCCAAGATAATAAAGGGAGACTTTACTGGCTATACCTTATTGACCACAATATCTGATTCTGGGTTTTGTTTTGTTTTGTTTTCATTTGACCTCCATTGCACACTCACTAAACTTAAAGTTGCATTCATTTTAAAAAGGAGACTTAACAACACTGGCAGGATAAATATTTGGTCTAATATTCCTCTTATTTCAATCTCTATCTCACACAAAGGTCAATGTAACTTACGTTTTTTGAATCCCACTAAACATACATTGCAAATGACCAGCACTCAGAAAGAATTCTCAAATAACTGTTCAGATTGCTATTTCAGCACTTTTGAGGATTAATGGCCAGAATAATTTCTTTGAAAAGTCTTCAAGTATCTTGAAACTGTCCTAACATACTCTAATTTATGTGTAAGGCCTGCGGTAGTGCAGATGCTAGCTGGTAGCCTGTAGGTAGAGGTGTTCGCCAGGGGTCAGGACTGGATCTGGTCTTTTTCAGTGTGTTTGTCAGTGACCTGGATGAAGGGATAGGATGCACCTTCAGCAGGTTTGCTGATGATTTGAAGCTAGAAGGAGTGGCTGACACACCAAAGTCTGTGCTTCCATTCAGCAAGACCTGGACAGGTTGGAGAGTTGGGAGGAGCCTGATGAGTTTGAACAAGGGCAAGTGTAGAGTCGTCTTATTCCACCTGGGGAGGAATAACTGCATGCATCAGTACAGGTTAGAGGCTGAACTGCTGGAGAGGAGCCCTGCGGAGAAGAACATGGGTGTTGCGATGGACTACAAGTACAGTGTGCCCTTGTGGCCAAGAAAGCCAATGGCAACCTGGTGAGGTTATGTCTAGAGTCCTGTGTCCAGTTCTGGGTTCCTCAGTTCAAGAAAGACAGGGGAGAGTCTAGTAGAGGGTCACAAAGAATTATGGTCCTGGAGCATCTTGCTTATGAAGAAATGCTGAGAGACCTGGGACTGTTCAGAATGGAGAAGAAGGATTATTAATATCTAAAGAGTGAGAGTTGTGGATGGGGCAAGGTTTTTTTCAGTGAAGCCCAGTGACAGATCAAGGAGAACAGGCACAAACACATAGGTGGTTCCACCTGAACATCAGAAAGAACTTTACTTTGATAGTGAGAGAGTACTGGAACAAACGACTGAGAGATGCCATGGAATTTCCTTCTCTGGAGATATTCAAAAACCCACCTGGACGCTTTCCTGTGAAACCTGCTTTAGAGAACTTTAATAGCAGAGGGGCTGGACTAGATCAGGTATGTCTAACTCACAGCCCATGAGTTGCATGTAGTCTGAGACAGCTCATGTGGCAGCCTGCCCCTGCCCCACACCATCATGGCAACTGTTCTTCATTTCTGAGTGTACGGGCCCAGCCCCAGGTATGCACTCAACAATCAGCAATGACAAAACTATCAGTGTGTTAACACTGTCTGAGCTGAAACCAGGACACAGGAAGGATGCAGTGATAGCTCAAGTTAAGGCAAATAATTCTATGCATTTTGATAGGTTGGATAAACACCATCCTATGAAAAATATGCAGCCTTACTTTGCATTTTGTTAAAGGAATTTGACAATAGGTTTCAAAGTATCATATAAATTGTAATTTCTTGTATGTTTGCAACTCTATTTTTAGTTGACATAAATCACTTGCCAGTTTTCAGAAGGAGCATATAGAATTGCAATCAGATATTCAATTCAAAATAGAAACTGATCATGTGTTTCTACTAAATTTATAAGACCTCTCTTAGTAAAGAAGAACATCCTGTGCTTCACAATCATGTCATATTCATGTCATTGCCTTTTGGCATTATGTACATTTGTGAACAAGTGTTTTCAAGTATGAAGTACAGGAAGAATAAAATGTCATCAAAAAAATCTCTGACAAACACCTTGAGAGATCACTAAGAATTGCAATAGCTTCCATTGAACCAGACTGATACATTAGTTTCACAAAAGCAAGACCAAATATCCCACAAGTTTTATGGTTTTATTGCTCTTTTTTATGTTTATATTTTAGAAATTTTTTTTTCTTACATAAATTAACTACACTACATCTTTTGTGTGATACTTCCTCTTCACTCAGGCAAACCAAAAAGTTGAACACCCATGGAATAGATGATCTCCAGAGGTCCCTTCCAACCTGTGCGATTCTCTGAAAGGAGCTATGCTAGGAAGCTGTGCATACCTTCATAAATCAAAGCTTTATATTTCATAATCTGTATTTTTTAGGTAGATAATGTTCTGGTTCTAGACAATATAAATTACAGAGGGAAGGGATATGTTTTCAATATTGTGCCTGTACATAAGTGGAGTGTAACTTCAGAATTAGGATAAATAGAAGAAAGCAAACTGCATTAAGATATCAAAGAATACTCCCTAGATTGTTGTGCAGGTTCCTGAAATAAAGTAATCCTTAAATTTTGAAGGAGATAGGGAAGAATGATAGAGGGAAACATAAATACTTCTAACCTGCAAATCTTACACTATAAGAATATTTACTGTAGTTACTTGCTCTGATGAATACTACAGCTGAAGGAACATCCACATTTAATTGTAACCATCTACTTGCAACCAATTGTTTCTTTATTTAAAACAAGAAAAATGACCAACTTCTCAAGGAAATGAGCATTAATTCATATGCAGGTTGCTCTGAAAGTAATGCTTCACATTTATTTCCATGGAAACTACAGAAGATACAAACAGAATAATAACACTATTTGAAACAAATCCTAAGCTAAAAAAAAGACTGTTTTTCAACATAGTCACCACTAATGGGATGAGGTCCAACAAGACCAAGGGCCAGGTCCTACACTTGGGCCGCAACAACCCTAGGCAACGCTACAGGCTTGGGGCAGAGTGGCTGGAAGGTTGTGTGGAGGAAACGGACCTGGGGGTATTGGTCAATGCTCGGCTGAGCATGAGCCAGTAGTGTGCCCAGGTGGCCAAGAAGGCCAGTGGCATCCTGGCTTGTATCAGAAATAGTGTTGCCAGTAGGAGTAGGGAAGTCATTGTCCCTCTGTACTCAGCCCTGGTGAGGCCGCACCTCGAGTACTGTGTCCAGTTTTGGGCCCCTCACTGCAAGAAAGACACGGAGACCCTGGAGCATGCTCAGAGGAGGGTGACGAAGCTGGTGAGGAGTCTGGAGCACAGGCCTTATGAGGAGGAGCTGAGGGAGCTGGGATTGTTTGGCCTGGAGAAGAGGAGGCTCAGGGGAGACCGTATCACTCTCTATAACTACCTGAAGGGAGGTTGTAGTGAGCTGGGGATGTGAGCCTCTTCTCTCTTGTAACTAGTAGGACGAGGGGGAATGGCCTCAAGTTGCACCAGGGGAGATTTAGGCTGGACATTAGGAAACGCTACTTTTCTGCAAGAGTGGTCAGGTGCTGGAATGGGCTGCCCAGGGAGGTGGTTGAGTCATCATGTGTGGAGGTGTTCAAGAAACATTTAGATATAGCATTGAGAGACATGGTCTAGTGGGGTTATTGGTGGTAGGTGGATGGTTGGACTGGATGATCTTGTAGGTCTTTTCCAACCTAGCTAATTCTATGATTCTGTGATTCTATTTGCTATGCATTTTCACCAGTGATGGAAAAGATCTTGCAAGCTGAAATTGGAAAAATCTGCACCTCTGGAAGTGATTCACTGTTTCACAACTGCTGACCACCTTGTTGCTGTGAAAATGTTGCCTGTGAAGTCCATATTGCATTGGCTCGAACAGATGGAAGCGGGAATGCGCTAAATCTGGGCTATACAGTGGATGTGGTCTGATATTCCAGCCAAGACTGACAATGTGCTCCACAGTCCTCAAACTGGCACGGAGTCTGGTGTTACCATGTTGCAAAAGAAAAGCTGTCTTCTTCTCTGGCCTAACTCTGAACATTTGAGCCTTCAGCTTCATGATGTAGTGGTCAGAGCTGACGGTCCCAAAAATCCAGAAGGATCACCCGTTTCCTATCCCAAAAGATGATGACTCTCTTTACCCATTGAGGACAGTGTGACATCTTTTTCAGTGGGGAATTCATATGCCTACACTTCGACCGTTGTTTTTACTCTAGCACATAGTGGTGACACCACATCTCATCACCAGTAACGACGAGATCCAGAAAATGGTAACCTTCAGCCTCAGATCTGTCCACTAGGTCCTGATAAACTTGCATGCAATGTTCTTTCTGTTCTTGTGTGAGCATCCATGGGACCCACCTGGACGAAACTCTGCAATATTCTAACATTGCATTCATAATTTCCAACATATTATAGCTGATATCCAGCTCTATACACAGTTCCCTGGTCATAATCAGCTGATTTACCTGGATGTACTAATGAAGATGTTCTTCATTTTGTGGTGTGACAGATGTGCATGGCCTTCAAGAATCTGGCTTGACATTCACATTGCTGTTACCACAGGTGAAACACGCTGCCACTGCCTCACTGTGCTCATATCCACTATTTGCTCTCCACAAATGTTCAGCAAGCTTTGCTGAATGTCAATAGGTGCCATTTTTTTTTCCACATGGAGGAATTTAGTAACATACTTTTGCTTCATATGCTCTTCCATGTCAGACGCCATTTTGTCAGACTATCCCTCTGCTGCCATCTGTCACACAGCAGCAAAATGTAATGGAATATTGGTGGAAAGGTTTGACTTCTACTGCCCTACCACCAGCATCCACCTCTGATATTGTGGGCCAAAGCAATGAAATAGAAAGCATTACTTTTGGAGCAGACAAATATTTCCATATATCTAGTGTGAAGAACAACAAGTGTAATATAATATAATACAATATGAACAGTACTTTTCTGTGTATGGAATTAATTTGGCAGTTGTTAAAATTATTGGCAAAATTCTTGCTTGCTTTACTGCAAGAGGGAGCAGATGATCTTGGACAAAAGAGATCTGCTTGATCTGAGGTAAGTTCTGCTGGGAGCATAACAAGAGCACAAGCTTTCTTCAGTAAGTAGTGCCTGAGTACACCAAGCAATGTCCTCCACTACAGATTATTCTGTACTAAAATATATTTTTATACAACTGAGTTTAGTAATACAAAATATCTCATGAGCATTTAACTACTTGAAGTGTGTTTCTGTGAAGCTGTTTTTTGATGTTTTTTTTTTGTGTTCGTTTAGGTTTTTATGGATTTTTTTGAGATTTTTTTTTTTAAAGAAAGTAGAAAAGGAGGTTGCTTACCTTTATTTTTCTATGATTCTATGTTTTTCCCCCTGGAAAAAAAAATATTTTAACTTCACATTTTTTCCATCTGATGTCAGGAAATTGCATTAGAGTTTATTTTCACTCATGACTGACATTCAAATACCAGAAATGAAAAAAATCAGGGATGGTGAGGAATAATAATACATTTATGTCTATAAATAGCCATGATACGTTTAGTTAGATTACCTAACAGAAGACTAAATCTTGGCAAGTTTACTTACAGTGGCCAAACTCTGCCAATTAATTTTCATCCAGATCGTCTCTTCTAATCCTCTCTTGCTCAGCCTATCTGAATAATTTTTAAAGGTGTTTTGCTGTTGTTGTTTTTCTTACTTGTTCGATTTTTTTTTTTTTGGGGGGGGGGGGGGTGGAAGGTCCTTTTGTTTCCTCTTACTTTTCTATCCCAGTAACAACAGGCAAATAAACAACATTTTGGGTGAGAATAAGTCACAGATTAAATGTCAGGGGGCTTACTATGTTGGGGATAAGGCCAAAGACACTTAGAAAAGTGTGAAATTTCATCATGCATCCATTACTCCAAACTAGCAATCCACAAGGAACACAATTTAAAGTAGGAGCCAATTCATTTCCCCAGTGGTTAATTAGATAGTTGAATATTAGCCAAAAGAACTTTGTTCCCACGTTGTGGCATTTGTTTCCTGTGCACAGGATGCGAGAGGAAGAAGGTCGAAGAAGAAGATGGTAAAAGGCAAGCACTGCTGTTTCAGCTTACATCCTGCAGGTCATTAACACAGTCCTTCCTCTGCAGTGTTAAGCAGTTTCTTTCCAAATGTCACTTTCTCATCAGCCAGAAAGGGCAGAACCCAAACAGAAGCAGATCTACTTTGAAATGTTCCTAGTTTTTTTTTCTTTTTTTGATGTTAACATGCTTCTGAAGGCAAAAACTGTGTTATTAAGACCAGAACTGAGGCCCTTTTTCAGATCTATATATGGTTTAGGGCAGTCCAGCTGAGAAAAATGTATAAATGAACAATCTCTGTCATAACTCATGGCTACAAATGGAGGGAGGAAAAACAAAGAAACAAAAGACACACAGAAAAACAAAGAAAAAATTGTTGCAAATCCACTTTCTATACTCACAGTGGAAGCTGATTTGTCACAGTCTGTTTCCACCACTGAGCTGACAGAGGAATGTTGTATGCGTGGTCTTCTGAGGGGGGGGGAAATCCGTATTTCCACACAGATCTGCAAGAGGCAAAAGGTAACATGCTACCTGAGTTATTATTTCAGACAATTTTGTCACTTATAATTAAACATAAAAAAAAGAGCTAGATGAGAAACTCTAGCCAAAATAATAATAATTAAAAAAAGCTCTGATGTTTTATAGACTCAAATTAGGAAAACTGTGAAGGTGAGTACTTAAAAAAAAATAAGCAACTGGTGCTACAATCAATTAGTCTCATACACTAAGCAATAGAATCATAGAATTATATTAGAATCATAGAATGGCTTGGCTTGGCAAGGATCTCAAAGATCACTCAGTTCCAACCCCCTGCTCACTTCTCAGAGAGGCTTATGCTGAGCAAATTAAAACTATAGATTAAATCCAGCTGAAATAAATAAATAAAAAACAAAAGTTTAGGAGAAAGAGACCTACTTGCAGTAGTAAATAGCCTTCATTTGCAGAAATCAGTGGCCTTGTTCATATTTAAGGGCTAAGAGCTCTGAGTCAGAGCAGAAGCGTGACTGAGTCTTTGATACTTAGGCAAGTAATCAAACTACTAGGGTATTTCTTACTTAAAGGTATTGATTTCCCTAGAAGATCTACCTATACTTGTGGTCAAAACTCCTACGTTAAAACAGAATTTTTTTCTTTATCAGTGTGTCAGCATTTTCAAACAGAACCTTTTGGCCTTGGCTCAGGTCTGTGCTGAATTCCTGAGTAGCAGAAAATTCAAATTTTTGTCACAGAATAGTATACAATGTAACTGACCCACTGAATAGCAGAGCTCATTCCTGGCACCGGGAGCCAATCACTATTGACTAACTAGGTTTTCCTTATTTTATGTAAATAAAACAATGATTAGTTTGGGAATGGCTGGGACATTATTCCCTATCACTCAAGGAAATATATATATTTAAGGCCTTGAAGTTTGGAGTCACTCCAAAGCTGACCAAAGCTGAAGCTGAATATAAATTTAAAATTTTGGGCAAGCATGTGACTAGACTTCCTTTTATTTCTCTTTCTTTCTTCTAAACACTATTACCCTGCATCATGATTTTTTAAGCCTGCATTCCTGCCAAAGAAACAGCTTCTCCTTTGCGTCAATGACTGCTTGTTTCTGTTGTAATGCTCTTCCTTATTTGTGTGCATTTAAATAATACTTTGGTTTTCAGGCACACTGTTTCAAATCCATATCCACATTAAAACTAAACTTTTTTTTTTTTTTCTAGGTTAGATTTCAATGGAATCAGTTTCTCAAGATGCAAATGATTAGTATGAACCAGGAATCCCGTAGTCTGATGCTTCTCTGTGGGCCTTCCACTCTCTTATTTTCAGTTTCTTCAGTGATACATAAACCATCAGAACTGTTTGCATTTGGGAGGCTACCATATCTTGCAGCTGCTTGGCTGATGGCCATTTGGGATTTTCTGAACAATCTGCATTTTGAAAAGTACATCAAAAAATGAAAGACTCAACGTGAGCAGGCAATGTATGCTTGCTGCCCTGAAGGCCAACTGTATCCTGGGTTACATTAAAATAAGCATAATCAGCAGGTCAAGGGAGGTGATTCTGCCTCTCTGCTCTGCTCTCATGAAACTTCACCTAAAGTACTGCATCCAGTTCTGGGAAACCCAACACAAGACGGAAATCAAGCTGTTGGAGTGGATCCAGAGTAGGGCCATAGACATGATCAGAGAGCTGGAGCACCTCACTATGGAGACAGGCAGAGAAAGTTGGGGCTTTTTAGCCCGGAGGAAAGAAGACTCCAGGGGGAACATTATAGCAGCCTTCCAGTACTTGAAAGGGCCTACAGGAAAGCTAAGGAGGGACTCTTTATAAGGGCATGTAGATACAGGACAAGGGGGAATGGCTTTACACTGGAAGAGGGTAGATTTAGACTAGATAGTAGAAAGAAATTGTTTACTGTGAAGATGGTGAGACACTGGAACAGGTTGCCCAGTGACGTTGCGAATGCTCCCTCCCTGGAGGCATTCTAGACCAGGCTGGATGGGACTTTGAGCAACCTGCTTTAGAGGTGTCCTTGCCTATAGCAGGGGGGTTGGAACTAAATGATCTGAAAGGTCCCTTCCAACCCAAACCATTCTATGATTCTATGAAAAAAGGATACAGTTACTCTGTCTGGGTAACACAGAGTCCTACCATTTTTGATCCACAGCTGTCTTTGAAAAAAGACATAAATCAGGGTAAAATCTTTAAAGAGTTCAATTTTATTCAGATAAGTGAGAATAAGGGAATATTCTCTAAGTTTATCAAGTTCTTTTAAAAAAGTTCAAAAACTGTGATTAAACTAGAAAAGAGACCCCAAGAATATGTACTGAAAAGGATGTAGAATTTGAAGTAGGAATTACTATGAATCAGATTTTCTCTAAAGTTAATACTCATTTGCACTAGTTCATTGTTGTGGGGTGGCTTCATTTTAAGTCAAAATTGTACTTGAAATATTCAATTGCTTGGATCACCAGAAATTATATGGCCATGCCTTTTAAATATCTCTGTCTCATTTCTCACCTTTGCAGCATCACAGGGTGACTTAAGAGTGGCTGTTAAAAACTCCTTGACCTTGTTGGAACTGGGGAAGTTGATGTTACATACACTGAAGTAATAATGAGGTTATTATTCTGTTTATGCCTACATAATGTGTGTATGAAGTGATGCTTAATAAGAATGGAAGTACTATAAAGCTTCATGAATGGAAATGTGAGATAAACATGTAACGATCATGCAGTGCAAGATGAAAACGTGAAATGAATTTTCAGTGTGGAGCATTCAACATTTTCACAGTGGTATGTCAAGTGCATTTCCTGACCATGGTCAAACATAATAAAAACATAATAAGAGCTGAGGAAAAATGCTAAACATTTTCACACCTTTCAGAGTAGTTTGGATGTTGTTTGATTTTTATTACATGCAGAAATAGGAACTGCTTCTGACCTCACAATTGTTGTGAGAATTTGAATCTCATTTGCTCAAAAACTCCATAATATTGATCGAACAGTAAGTGAAATGGCCTACATGAACTTTGTGTCCACTAAAAAAAAAGAACACTGTAATTTTATGATATTTTATGGCTTCTTTCTTGAAGTCTTTCTTGAGCTTTAAGAAATGAGAATGTACTTTGAAAACTATTACTAGCGGAAGTAAAAAAAAAATTTCAACTGCCTTCCTAAGTTGCGAAAGGATTTTGGACTATTTTTGGTGCTACTCAATATTAATATTAATTGCCATGATACATTTTTGTATAAAAGACTGGCTTCAGGATCTGACAAATTAATGTGGTAATTGTGCTTGCAAAACTGTCTTACAGGCAATTGGGATGCTACCTGTGGAAAAAAAAAGTTATTTCATTCTGTTTGGAAATCAATTAGCTAAAATATCTATTCGCACAAATAAATGTATTTACAAGTGCAAATGAAACCTACATTTTTCACCTGCCTCTATTTACATATGTTTAAAAGTTGTGAATTTTCTTATTTGATTGTGAATAAGTTTATTTTCACCTATATCTCTTTGCCACAACTCCTGAAATTCTAACTTTAAAAACAAATTCTTTTTTTCAGAGAATGAGAGGATATACAATTTTTGTTTGTTTGGATTTTTTGTTGGTTGGCTTTTTTTTTTTTTTTAATTCTTTGTAATATATTTCTGTTTCAAAATACACAGTAAGTGTAATGTTTCAGCCGTATCCCTCTGGTGAGCACTGTCTGCCCAAAATCACATAGTACTTGCCTTCTCCAAAGCCTAGTGTTTGTTTCGGTCTCTCCTTCAGAACTTCATGTGGATTATTTACTTTGAGGGACAAGAACAGTTTGTGCTAAAAGTCCCCCGTATCTTGATGAGTTTAATTACCTGCTTACAGGGATTAACTGTTGTTTTATTTTTTTCCTCTATGCCTGTCTATTACAGACTCTAAAGTAGTGTAATAAATGAATAACCCTTTCAGCTCCATTAAACTGCAAAATAAGAAGACCATATTATTATTACACAAAATCTCAGCCTCATACAGTTAAAACAAAAACACTTTAAAGTCATCTTCTGGGAAAGCTCTACTCCCATACAAGTTCAGCTGACAAAAACAACCTAGGCTTAATTATTAGTAGTAAAGGCCTGTTTGGAATGGTTCTAGATATCCAAGGGGTCTGTGAAGACAAACCAGGAGCATTCATACCATTCCCATAATAGTAAAAATGCAACTGTGTCAGTTTTGAAAGTTGTGCAGGAAAGTGTACAATTCAGCACTTCTACATAGGTATTTAAACGATTCACATGATGTTAAGTAATAACCTAATAAAGATCATTTAGATGATTATTTATTAGATTATTTAAATACACATGATTGTGATCATCTTTCACAAGCATGAAAATGATTGTTCAAATATTTCATTTTTACTCAACTATACAGTTTTTATTAAATAATTTGAATTTGTTTTGTTTGTTCATTTGTTTCTTTGTTTTTGTTTTCTTCTTCTTTTGTTCTGTAGATTAACTTGTGGATTATTTTCACAGCAGTAAGTGGTGTGCGAGTCTCATACACATTTGGTTACTATAAATGCACCCACACCAGAAAGCAAATGATAAACATGAACAGTAAGACTAGAAAAAATAATCGTAATCACGACAAAAAGCACAGACAAGACAAAATGCTGCAATGTTAAGGCACTGTAAGAAGATCTGTTAGGAGTCCTCCCTCTTCTCCTCAATGTGTCACGACACTGGCTGCACCATGTTACAAGATTGCAGTAAACCGAATTTGGATTAAGAAGTTTTCCATGTCAACCCCTTAGGGTAGCTGATTATAGATTTGACCTTTTGAGATTCTGTGTATTTCCCACTTAATCAGTGCTGGAATGAGTTGCAGCTATGGAAACCCTATGGGAAAAGTGAAGCCATCTAAAAATAATGAGTGTCTTTCCCCCTCCCTCCTCTCCTCTCGTTTTGAGGTCTATTGAGCTATGATAACAATCTTAATCTAGGCTACAAAAAAACATAGTATAGCATGAGGTGTTTGCATTATATTGAGAAAATGAAGGGCTTTTGGCAACCTGGAATGTAAACGAAACTTAGCAACACTAATAAAAAATGCTTCACTTGTCCTGCTCCTTCCCACCTCTTCTTCTTTTTCATGCTAGGATTTGTTTGGTTGAGCTAAGGCCTTGTGAAGCTTTTAAAACTGAGTACCTAAGTTTTTGACAGAGTAATTTGTTCTCTCTTGCCTGGGCAATAGTACAAAATTGGAACCATCTCCATTATGTCTTGTTACAGTGACACACTTGGAGGTTTAGATATAATCATAGATAGTAGTCAATTCCGTCATCAGTTCTTTTCTCAGTAGTTGAGGCCTGTGCGCTTTTTCCTCCCTACAGCTTGGTTTCTCTTTTCCTCCTCTCTCCTGCCACCCTCCTAGCTTCACGCCCTCCTCCCCCCAGCAACCATCTGTGAAACTGAACAGCATAATAGATGTAATTAGACCTTCAATAATAGGACTGAATGGAGGAAGCAGTGAGACTCCTTCTCAGGAAGCAATCTGTGTATTAGATCCCCAGGACTGAAAATGCATTTAACAAGGTTTGGGGCTTAGGGATTGTCAGTCTAAGCTTCTGCTTCCCCTAGAGAAAGCTCTACTCAGAATGCAAATCTTCATTTACTATTTCTACAAAAGAGAGGAAAAGAACATTAGCCACATTATTACATACATAATGAAGTGAACTGTATCTGTTAATGTATTTTTCCTTACCAGTAAATCAACAGTTTTCACATGCAAGTAATTATAAATATGTATTTCATCCATGATTTAAAGGTCTTTCCTGGATTTTCCTCATCCATCCTTTGAAAAAGAAAGTTCTGAATGGTGTCAAATCAAAATATATGTTGTCAAACTGGTACTAGCATGTTCCATGCAAGTTCGAAGATTGGACTAATAGAATTCTTGAAGAAACAGTTTATGTAATGTTACTTCCAGGAGGACGGCAGGTATAGCAATGTTTATGTTATCTGCAGATTTCTGTTCCTAACTGTTGGTATTCACATGGGGAAAAAAAAAGAGAAAGAACTTTTAAAAATCAGATTTAGGGAGGAATAAGCACATGGGCATGTACAGGTTAGGGGCTGACTTGCTGGAAAGGAACTCTGAAGAGACCTGGTTGTCCTGGTGGACAACAAGTCGGCCATGAGCCATGAGCCAGCAGTGTGCCCTGGTAGCCTTGAAAGCCAGTGGTATCCTGGGGTGCATTAGAAAGAGTGTGACCAGCAGGTCAAGGAAAGTGATCCTTCCTCTCTGCTGTGCCCTGGTGAGGCCACATCTGGAGTCCTGTGTCCAGTTCCAGGCTGCTCAGTTCAAGGAAAACAGGGAACTACTGGAGAGAGTTTAGTGGAGGGCAACAAAAATGATTAGGGGCCTGGAGCACCCCTTGTATGAGGAAAGGCTGAGAGACTTGAGAGCGCTTACCAAATGTGTAATGGGAGGTAGCCAAGTGGATGAGGCCGGACTATTTTTGGTGATTCTCAGAAACAGAACAAGGGGTAACAAATACAAAATAGAACACAGGAAGTTCCATCTTAACATGAGAAAAGGTTTACTTTGAGAGTGACAGAGAAATGGAACAGGCTGCCTAGAGACAATGTGGGGTCTTTTACTTTGAAGTTATTCAAAACCCATATGGACACTTTCCAGTGAAAACTACTCTAGGGAACTTGCTTTAGCAGGGGTTTGGACTAGATGATCTCCAGAGATTCTTTCCAATCCTTACAATTCTGTGACTCAGTCTTGTCCCTGTGTGACTGAGCCCTCTACTTTTTTTTTATTTCCCTTCCACATCGGGATGTACATGTACCCATTTGTGTCTCTTAGTGGTCACTTGAATGAGATCATACCTCATTATTTTTATCATGTTACTCAGACCTTGACAAACATGGAGATTAAGGAGAGGAATCTGGTCCTCATTCGTGGTCACACCTTCTGCATAACCTTGCTCACAGTTAGAGAGGAGAAAGTTAGATACATCCAAAAGTAAAGGAATGTTTCCAAGGTACTATTCAGAGATTGAGAAGAGAAAGAAAGTCTCATAAAGCCTGAAGAAACTTTTCTTCAGTATCATATTGAGGACAGGCAGAAGGAATTGATAAACTGTATTAGGCCTGTCAAGGAGGCTGCTGCAAGATTGTTTAGGAATCAGTGACTAAAAGCACAGTATCACATATAATCAGAGTGAACTCAGATTTTTGCTGTACTGTGCTGCACATGTGGAATGGCCTGTACTGTACTACATGTTTATTGTATCTATCAGAGAAACCCCACCACCATTTCACAAAATTACAGAATAATAGATGTTCGAAGACACCTTTTGAGATCATTTATTCAACTCCTTGGAAAAGCAGGTTCCCTAGAGTAGGTTTCACAGGGAAGCATCTAGGCAGATTTTGAATATCTCCAGAGAAGGAGACACTGTGGCATATGGCAGCTTGTTCCAGTGGTCTGTCATCCTCAAACTGACCTGTTTTTTTCTCATGAGAAAAGACTTTAAGGATAAGGTTGATTTTTCATATATCACCTCAAGTGACCAAAGGAAGAACTTCTGCTTACAGATAGGATTTGCTCTGTACAGCAAGCCACGGGGAAAATCTGTAAGGCTCTGTCCAGTGCCACATGAACAAGGGATGATCAACAACCTGAAGGAATATACGATTACTTAATGTTATTCCTCTTCACATTTTGTTACTAACAGTACTATTTTATTAAACCATTTGTCATCAGACCCATTTTACTCAGAAACAGAACACTCTCTCTCCCTAACTCCCCCTGCATCTCTCAGAATTATAGCATTTTCCAGGCCTTCCTACTCTGTGGAAAAAGATTTTTGAGATACCTGCCACAAATAAACCCACCATCTTACACAAAATCATTTCTTAAACTTGTTGCCCCTATTCCCCCATCTGTATTTCCTCTCAAAATCTTCATATTCTTCTTTCATGAAACACTTTTCAGCTCTCCTCTAAACTTCTGTTACGTAAATATCTTCCCCAAATTTCTCCTCACACTCAATGTCATGCACAATATGGGCTGTATTTTTTTCAAATCAGAATCAGGAATTTAAGAGCTTTCTTTTTTCTTACTTTTCTTTATTTAATCTGAATACCGTCATTAATACAAGAAGATGTTTAGAGATAAATGGTTTCATTTACTCCAAACATTAATCAGAATTAAGAGACAGATTAACAATGATATTCATTATGTGCCAATTATATACAGTAAATCTTATACTTAATTTAAATCATATGTTTAAAAGAACACATTTTTCATTCATTTTGCACAATCCTATATTAATTAATAATCACTGTCCCCAGTTTCCAGGATACCATCTTTATGTGTATCTTTATCAACTTTTACGTGACACAGTGTTTTAAACTTCATAATTTCATGAGAATTTCTGTTCCATATTTCACAGTTATAATGCCAACAAACAATAAAATCAAAGTCAGACTTTATGCAAGTACAGGATTTAATGAGGTTTGTTTTAAAAAATTATTTTTTAAAATTAAATTTATTTACAATAAATGTAATTTATTTTTAAAAGGACATAATCAAGAGGTTAACCAGAAAAGCCACGCACATTTATATAGAAGATGAACCAGGAAAGGAGATCTTGAGCTGAACTTTTTGGGGAGATCTTTATAATTCACTATAGCTTGAATCACAAGAATTACAAAATAGTTTCAGCAGAACATCTCTCAATTGTTCTACAGTACTTCAGCAGGCTTTTAGATCGATACAAACTAGCTGTGCTTCTTTGACACAGAGTCATGCTTCAAACCTTGCCATGTATTTTTAGGTCTTAACTATCTTTGATCCTTTTCAGTGACTGGATCCACAGCTGGCTCAGAGTGAAGCTCTACTGATCAACCCATACGTGTGATACCCTACAAAACTAACTTGAAAGTTAATTTATATCAATATAATATCTTGGCGAAACCCCATGGGTATGGAGACATAATTGAAAGGAAGGGGATAATCAAACCGTTGTCTTTGACTACAGATAATGAGCAGTGTTATGGGAGAGAATCTATTATCAAACTAATCCCTTGAGAGATCTGAAACAGAATAGCCTAATTCTACACAATTAAATATTTATTTATTTATTTATTTATTGCACATTCAGATACTTCTCATCTGGAGATGTCAGAGTTACAATTATAAAGCTCTGGTCAATTGCCATGACTAATATTAAGTTCATGAACTTCTGTTATCTATATAAAATTAATTCTACTGAATCAATGAGGTAAAAGCCTTCCAGATTACTGAACTATTGAAACATCAGCTCTGACAGTGAAGCAAGATTTCCAATATTACAAACAATTTGTAGGCCAAACAGAATCACAGAATCATAGAATCACAGAATCATAGAATAGCTTGTGCCGGAAGGGACCTCAGAGATCATCAAGTTTCAATCCCCTAACCTGGGCAGGGTTGCCAGCTGCTAGATCAAGCACTAGATCAGGTTGCCTAGGGATTCCATCCAACCTGGCCTTGAACACGCACAGGTATGGGGCACCCACAGCCTGGGCAGCCTGTTCCAGCCCCTCACCAAACTTCCAGCAAAATTTTTCCCCCTGACATCTAGTCTAACTCTCCCCTTTTTTTCATTTAAAACTGCTCTCTCTTGTTCTATCACTATCTACCTGTGTAAAAAGTTGATTTCCCTTTTGTTTATAACCTCTCTTTTAAATATTGGAAGGCTGCTATGAGGTGTCCCTGAAGCCATCTCTTCTCTGGGCGGAACAAACCCAGCTTTCTCAACCTTTCTTCATAGGAGAGGTTTCTATGCCCTCTCATCATCCTGGTGGCCATCCTCTTGATCCACTCCAACAGCTCTAAATCTTTCCTGTGTTGGCCCCAGACCTGGATGCAGTAGTCCAGATAGTGTCTCACAAAGGCACAGAGTTGACAGTTAAAGGATGCAGCTATTTTTACAAGATTTCAGAGAAATAGTTCACTTTTACATATCAAAAAGCCAGTACAAAATATTTCAAGGATTCGGGAAACCACAATAGGTGATCCTCTCTGACAATATCAGAGTTGCTCATATTTGGTTACATTTGGAGCTTGAGTTACAGGCTAATATGAAGCTGAGCTATCATTCTTCTGCCATTCTCCTGCTTCTTTTAGAGATTGTGTACTTTGATTAAAATCTAGTTTCAACCAATTTTCATGTAATAACAACTTTCTTCCAAGAACAAAAATCTAATCCTAACACAGTGACCTAATGTGAGCCTTTAGTTTGCCTGAGACTGCTTATTTGTGAGCAGTTGGGTTTTATTTTCTCTTCCAGGTGAATTGTGAATGCATCTTGAGTGTACTGTGCAATAGTGACCTATACTTACTGGTTGAATCTGTAAGAAGCATCTCCTTACTGCATTTTATATTACATATATGAACAAGTTTCAAAATAATTCAGTATCTCAGTATGAATTCATTTAAAAGACAGGATGTTAATGTCGTAGTAATTCAGTGTATTTTCAAGTACAGAAATCTGTCAAAATGTTATGGTTGGAAGAAATTTTAAAGTACAACAAAATCATAAACTTTCTGAGGTAAGTGAAAGGGCCTTTATTTAGGCTTTTTCCATAGTCGGAGATTACTGTGACAATGTTAAACAATTACGATCCTGTAACTTTGCCTTCCTACTTCTTAATGCTGTAGAAAGTATAGATCTTATTCTTTAAAAAAGATAAATTTAATAGTCAAAACCCTTTTGTACAGCTGCTATTTATTTTTGGAGTATTTTGCTGGAGAAAAAATGTAAGAATAACAATTATAATAGAAAGTCCTGTTTACTTAACTTGAAGTTGTTAGAAATCAAATGTCTACCCATTCCAAATGAGTCTGTCCTCTTGACTTTACAAAAATCCTTACACTAGATGATATCTATTATGTGTTAAAATAATGACATTTTTCAAAGATGAGACTAGGAAAATATTGACTCCTAAAAAAGATATGAATTTTCTACTCTTAGGGTTACTCTTTGGATCAGCTCTGAACAGTACATTCTCTGTATTTTATTGGTTTAATAAATATTCACAATGCTTTTCTTTACAGCTGTCTACTCTTCCCAGGCTGGGTTTAAAAACACGATAATTAAAATTGTGGACATAAATTTGTGTACCTATTAACAAATACACTGCAACCAGAGCTATGTTAACTAGTCAGAATTCCTAGAATTATTAGTGTAATTGTTAGTGTAATTGGACATAAATGCTCATATGATCATTTCATGAAATTTTCAAAGAAAACCAGGAAAACCACCCCTTGTCCTAGCTGTAATGTAAAGATGTAAATAATATCTAAATGAATTTGTGTTTTCTAAGTTTATGTTGATCCAATGCTATTAGCACTTTTTCCCCCTAGGAAACTTTCTCCCAGTGTTCTACTCTTGCAGAACATGCAGAAGGTTACAGTGAAGCTCTAAATTATAAACAATAAATCATATTCTCATTCTCCTGCTGGCAGCTACTATCCACCTGGCCTAGTATATTTTTTTATGACTAGTACTACTCCCCGCAGGTGTCTCTGAATTCTACTTTGCTACTGCGGATTACGTTTCTGAGATTTGAAAGCTCTCCTGTAAACTCATTCTAGCAGAGAAAAGGGTATTAGCAGAAACTGCCAGAGAAAAAAACAATTTCAGAAAAAAACTTCTAAGTCAAACTATGGAATGCTGCTCAGAAACAAGAAGTCCAAAACTATGATAAAGTGTTTTGCTCATCAGATGGTTCAACCCTTCACCTTGAAAATATGTGATAATTCCTTCAAAAACTTGCTAAAAATATTATGGAGTTGACGAGTTTGTGGGGTCAAGGCCTCTAAAACCTGTTTTTGAAACAGAAAAATGTGAAAACCATTTCTCCATATTGTGTTTTGCTACCCCCTCTGGCTCACAGCTGTGTGATATGCAGCAACCAATAACAAAGATGAAGAGAAAGATGCAGGTCCTTCCAGTCACTTGGTGTCACGGTTCTGTGATTTTTGTTGTCGATATTCCACATCATAACATCATGTAAAGCACTGGTAGTTAAAGAGTTAATGTTCTGGTTCTGCGGACTGCCGTTTCTGGGTGCTTGGTTCTTTGAGGGGGAGGGGAAGCGCTGCATTCCCCTGGGGTCTTTGCATCTGGAGGGGGGTGGTGAAACCGCCTGGCAGACGGGGAGTTTCCTATCTTCCTATGCGACAGCGAAGCACGTGGTCCCCCTGCAGCTTATGGAGTAAGGGCTCAGCTTTGAACTTTCTCTCACTTTGTTTAATTTGTTGGCCTCAATTCCGATATCATAATTAGTAAATTAATGTTCCTCCTCAGACTGTTGCTGCTGTTTTGTTTTAGACCCATCTACTATTCCCTACCCTTCCCCCTTTTCCCTTTTTTTTTCCAGGGCATGGGTCCGTGGGTCCCCTGCCTTATTAGTCACAGGACTGGTCCGGGCCAGCCCGTAAACCACTGACACTTTTTTTTCATTTCCTTCCTT